>NC_081563.1:81424456-81657688 GCF_022355385.1 Mustela nigripes | reverse complement strand
GCAGGGCACAGGTATTTTTAAACTCGTGTTGAACAGCAGAACGTTTTATTTTAAGTGAAGTCTGGAGCGAGGGATGGTGGGGGGGGGCGGCGGGGAGGAAGGCAGGCCAAGAGGTTTTGCCAGCAACACCTCCCCCGCCTCCTAGTTCCATCTCAATCAGAGCATCTCTGGCTTCAGACTTCATTTAAAATAAAAAGTTCTGCTGTTCAACACGAGTTTAAAAATACCTGTGCCCTGCCAGACTGTATCAGCAAAAACTTCAACAGAATGTAAGTGATCAAAACACTGAGCTGGGTTTTTTGAAAGAGAATTTGTTTGAGAAAGTAAAGAGTTCTACCAGGTATGAAATTAAAAACAAAACAGAACACAACACAACACAACACAAAAGCTTCCGTGGCAGGTCCTACAAAGTCAGGAAACACTAGCGACTAGGCCTTTCACATCCAGTAGAAAGGACACTCCGGGTTGCCCAATTGGCTCCAAAGGGAAGCAGGAGGGGGCTGGGCAGTCAGGGAGGGGCTGGCACTGTGCTTCCTAAGTGTTAAGTACTTCTAGTATCATCCTGATTTTCTTAAGGCATTCCAGGACACCCAAGCATTAGTCTCTTTTTCTATTTCTGATCATGGCCTTTTTGAAAAGACCTTGACGCTAACTTACAGACATTTTAGAAAAACAGTATGAAAGCAAAACCACCAGTTACCCAGATAACCATTTCTCAGATTTTGTTTTTTCCCTTTCTGTGAGAGGGTGCAGAGCAGTAACATCCGTGAATGGGAAGAGAGAAAATGGTAGAATCCATTGTCTTACACAGAGCAGGTACGAAAACAGCTGACTTGAAAGGTCAGCATTATGCAAGAATGTCTTAAAGAATGTGGTTATTGTTAAGTTTAATATACCTAACAGACCAAGAACTGTTATTGTTAATTAAAATAATGTTCCATACATGAAAAAATAGAATTTGAAGAAGACCTTAATCACATCATTATGCATTATAAAACAAAGACATTCCTTCACATATGCAAGGCCCGGAAGTTAGAGGGCCTCTCATTTTAGGTGTCTTTGGATGGGAAAAGTTACTAATTTCATACCAAATGTGCCTTGGAAATTTAAAGAGAATTTTTTTTTTCCTAATGAGGATGAATATAGTCGATTTTAATTAGTTGACTCTGGATGAGTTGTTTTTACATCCTCCCAGCTTAACTCTAGAGAGGAGCACGTGCTAGCAGGTGTCTTTCTTATTCTAGGAAAGCATTTGAGACCACTGTTAGGGGGACCTATGTCATAAAGAGTTTTCATCAGTGGTGACAGGTGTGCACCGACACAAAAGTCCACACTTCCGCAAGAGTGCGGCCGTTTGGTGAACCGCTGCTACCTGGGACCGCCTTGTGGGGAGAGAGTGGGACCAAGACCCCATAAAGGAACAGAAAGCAGACACTGGCCTAGATGGAGTGTAGGACAATCAGCTCCACCACCCTCCCAGGCCACGGAATAAAAGAACTGCGGCTTGATTCAGCCAGACCCAGATCCCATGACCCTCATCCCTGTGGATCCTCCAGCTGGCAACCTCCAACCCATTCTTCCAGGCCCAGCTCAGGCATCACCTCCTAGGGTGGGGGGATGGTTTTTTTTCTATTTTCATACTGGTTCTGCAAACACACACCCTCTCCTAGGTCTGTTTATATGCCCAGCCCTCCCCTGAACCCTGACTACTAACAGCAAGGGCTGAGTTACAAGCACCTCTGGGCCCCCGACGCTTGCTCACTTCCCGACCCAAATAGTAACTCACTGACTGTTGCTGAAACGAAGGAATTACTCAGCAAAACCATGATCCTTTACCAAAAAAAAAAAAAAAAAAACCAAAAAACAAAACAAAAAAAACACCACCCTAATGTGATATTTATAGTACTGGACTCACAGCTCTTATAATTTTGCTGTCTCCCTATGACATTTGGCCCAATTTCAACTTTTCCTAAAATAACATAACCAATTTGGAGTCATAAAAAGTAAGAGGAATGGAGAAAAGTGGCAGAGAGATGAACGAAGATTAAGGAAATGATGAGAGCCGGAGGGACAGGTATAGGATGGAGTTCACAGCTCGGCATGACCCACAGGCCCAGGGGAGAAACATTCCCCATCTCAGGATCTTAGATTGGACATATACTTCGGCACAAGCACGTACGTTCCCCTTCAAGGGGCTACCACGTGTTACGTCTTGGGGGAAGGGCAACCACCAGCTTTCCCTTTTCTGGAGTCCCAGACTCACCTGTGTCATGGGGGCAGAGGGGCTCTGCAGGATGGTCTGGGGCAGGAGCTGCTGTGTGAGGTCACAGGACGACGGGGCTGGCAGGGGAGCCTGGGGAAGAGAGGGCGTTTGTTAACAAACACCATTTCTGGGCTGTTCCAGAGGTCCATGGGTGCTCTCAGTCAGCTGGGTTCTTTGGGTTGAAGGAGATGCTCTGCCCAAGAATGAAGAGCTCACTTCTAGAAGGTAGGTTATGGTGTTGCCCTTGCAGGACACAGAGTCCCAGCTGACACACAGCTGGTGAAGGGTACAGCATGCTCTTGACAAGGTCCTGGAGTCCCGTGGGGTCTGTGATGCCTCCCCACCACCATGGGCCCTGCGAGGCCATCGCCATGCGCCGGAGCTCTGCAGGTCATCTCCACCCCCAACCCCCTTGCTTCTGTTCCTTCTGTTCTAGACTCCATTCTTGGTGGATTTGGTTGCTCTTCTCCCAAACTGAGCCGTGTCACCTGAGCTGTACGAATGGGGTTGTGCTAATAGCCAGTGTTGGCTTTGTGTGCGGTCCTTTCTGCCCAACACGCATGCAGACGGACGTGCATTAGTGCCCTGCATTTCTGTAGCCATTCATTCCTCCAGGCAGTGAATACTGGTGCTGTTTCACCCCAGACAACACTGGGAGGCCAGGTTCTGAGGGAGAAATCCCAGGCACAGGGACACCCAGAATCTGGTCTGGAGTCTCCTGATTGCGTCTCCAGCACTGTAAGAAGGGACAAGAACTGTGTCCTCATCAGTGGCAGAAAGTAGTTTTATTGGACAGCCAAGTGCTGGAAGAATGATGTTCATGGTCTTTGCCATGTTTGATTTGAAAATAAAACTTGTCACCCAACCTTTCCAAGTAGGATGTGCATGGAGAGGGCAAGTAGGAAGATGGTATGTTCATTCCCATCCCCAAAATGTCAGTGAGGGATGGGTATGAGGTAGTTGGCAATGATCTGGATATGGCTCCTGAAATTCTGGGACATGTCTCCCATCCTGAGGTGGAGGTCTATGTCCATCTCTGTGGGTGAGCTGTGACCGCTCTGACCAAGAGCAATGGCAGAGGTGACACAGTGGGGCTTCTAAGGCTAGGTTGTAGAAAGCCACGGAGCTTCTGCCTGGCTCTCATGGAAAGCCCCCTCCCCAGACATTTCTTCTTGGAACCCAGTTGCCATGCCTGGAGAAGCTTAGCTCTAAGGCAGGGGGAGGCCCATGTAAGTGCAGGGTGGATTGTAGATGTGAGCACAGATACACCTGGAATGTGAATTTCCCAGCCTGGGCTGGTGGCGCCTCTGACACCAGGCAGAGAGGAGTCAGAACACCCCCCCCACCCCCAGCCCCCGCCATGCTAGTTTTGAATCCTGTGAATGTGAGAAAGGACTTTGCTTTACACCCTTAAGTCTGAGGTGATCCCTTACGAGGAAACAGATTACCATAGAATTGTACATCAGTGATTCTGCATACAGCCAGCATGCTGACTAAAAGGCCGCTCATTCCATGACCTTTTGGAGAGGTCTGGCGTAGATCAGGGACCCTGCCTGATATATGCAGAGGTACATTTTTGTTGACACAGATATCTCAAACATTTCCACTGGGGTGAAACAGGGCTCATGTACCCTCAGAGACTCGGGGGTGTGACCCCTTGTTTGAGGTTTCCAGCTTAATCTTTAAAACTCATTTGGATTTTGCATTCTTTGATTATACAGCTGTGTTGATTTTGGAAGAAAATAATTTCCAATTAGTTGCTAATTAAATGACCTAGCTTCCCACTCCTGCCCACCACCCCACACTCTCAGTGTCCAGGTATAGTTGGTTCTTTGTGAAGAGGTAGCATGCTGTCTTGGGATCTAGCCACTGGGGCACCCCTGGGCGAGAAGTTTCGAGTCACACACATACCGGCATGGAGGCCGCCTGGCTGAGCCCTGGCACGGGGAGCTCTTGGGGCAGCGTGGCCGATCTTGGCAAAGCGGTGGCGCTGGCCTCTGTCATCAGCTTGCTTGGAGTAGCTGTAAGAAAGCAACCAGTCACCTTCCTGACTCACACATACTTACCAGTTTTCTTATCAAAAGAGGGGAAACATGACTATGGTGTACATGAGACAAGGGCCTGGTTGGGCTCTCTGACAAAAGAAAGTCCAGCAAGTTCTGTTAGCCTCCAGCCTCACCTGGGAGCAGACAGATGACAGAAAACCATCCCCACGGCTCATGTCCACCGTCTGGTTCGACCACCTGCCTGATCTCCCAACTCCCAGAGTCACTCAAGCCCAGCTAGGCTATAGGAAGTGAGTGTCCCCTGCTTTCTGTCTGCTGGGGGAGCGGGGAGAAGGGGAGGGCAGGAAGCCCACGGGCAAGGGAGTGAGAACGAGTGTGAATTGGAAGGTAGCTTCCACTCTGAAGCCACGGACTGCCCTCCTTCTGCTCAGGCCCGGGACCCCTTGCCAGGCTCCACCCCCCCATTGCCCCAGGTGGGGTGCCCACCCCCTCGCCATCCATGGCAGATCACTCACAGGCGGGTTCTGACACGGCCGTGTGCGAGGATTTGTGGGAACTTCTGGAGGACGCTGATGGCGAGTGACTGGTGTTAAGGCCCAAGGTGCCCACGTCAAGTGCATTAAAGTGCTGCTGAGGGTCCAGGCTGGAGCCCTTGTCCTAAACACATACGCATATACACACACACACAGAGTCCACACAATTTCAGCATCGAGATGAGGAGAATGAATGACAGGACTTTAGCTCTCTTCTAACTATGTGGAAAAATTTGGAGGGGGTAGGGAGATAGATGGGAACCGTTTGGAAACAAGTCCCGATGTACTGGGGTAGAATATTTGTACAAATGTATCAGCTGGGTGTCTTTGAGAGGCTGGTGGCCTTATATAAGCAGAAACTCTTATGCTTTCTCACCTTGGATTTTGATTTTTTAGATTTTCATAACTGATGTTGCATTTTATTTTTTCCTTCAAACTGTCATCTCACTGCTCAGAATCTTGGCTTTCCCAGAAGGGGAGAAGATGCAAGTTCTAGAAATGAGATTGCTGGGTATGCTGGATTGTTAACACTCCGATGAAACCAATGCCTTTGAACCCTTCGGAGCGCCTCCCGCATGGTCTCCCCACTGCTTCTCCTCAACAGCCTCAGAGCCCCAGCATGGAGAATAGGCAAAGGGTCAATGATCTCCCAACCACTGATTCCTGGATCCCAGGATACCCCTGCTTCCAGTATTGTGTGATGAGAAAACAACAGTGCCCTTCCAACCCTGAGAAGCCATTTTTCCACCCGGGAAGGCTTAGTGTCCTAAGTGAAAGCCAATAGGCGTTAAGATAATTTTTAAGCTAAAGAAGAAACAGAATGCCTGCTCTCCTGAGCCATGCTCCTATCGGGTCACAGGAGGATGGCAACATTCCTGGCATCCATAGGCTGTTTGGATTAGGCTCTTCTATGTCCCATGGTCTTGGGTCTTAAATCTCTAGGTGTGAGTCTATGTGGCTATTCTGTCTTTCAGGTCACGGTTCCAGGGAGGGTGGGTACTGTGTGTGTGCCCGAGCGGAGCTGATACGACTTATGTGTGACCTATCGTTCTTCATGCAAAACAGAATTACAGGATGTGCCTGGATTTGCTGTGCTAAATATCAGCTCAGAGATGCCGCAGCTTAGCCCAGTCTCCCCTGACACACCCTTTGGAGCAGGGGTCCTGGCCCACAGCTGCTTGCCAGTTGTGTGCTCCTAGTCAGCAGAGAAATATGGACAACAATAAGAGTAAGCCCCGAGAGACTTTTCTAGCCATCAGATGGAGCTGCACATCACACCCAAGCACGGGAATCTTCATTTTACAAAAGCATCAGTCAGTGACAGATTTGAAATTAAACACTTGAAGAGTCCATTACCACTGATAGTTTGAAAAACACTGTCTTGGAGCTTTTCCTTTAAAAAGGGCAGCCCAAGATTGTGTTTGTATGTTTATACATATGTGCATGTTTATGAGAAGTTCCCCTGGGTTCTAGGATGTCCAAAGGATCAGAAAGCTCAAGAATGCATTTCCAACTGGATGATGTACACTGTGCCTGTTCATGAGCTGAGATGTATGGGGTGGCAAACCCCTGCCTACAAACAGCTTAGTTCTGTTCTTGGACATGATCCATGATGCATCATATGACAGAGCTGGGTAATAAACACATCCTTAAACAATGACAGGTGTGTTACATCAGGGCGCTGGTGATAGATCACCACACATCACATCACCATGTAGCAAGTCAGTAGGGGAGGCTCGCCTAAGACACGGGCTGCTCTCTTGGCTTTACGGGCGATTTCTCCTTCCCTCCAACCCACTCTCGTGGACCAGAGAGGTTTCATTGTGTTGCTGCTGCTCAGCAGCTCCTGGCTGAAGTCTCTGCGTTCTAGGTAGCTGGGCAGCCTGGAACTCAAACCACATGTCACCAATGGTAAGAGACACTTTCCATCCCTACATTCTGACATATCTGAAATTGGGATATGCCTTCTGACTGATGAAAAGAAGTCCTTATTTCACAGATGAACTGGTAACAGCATTTTCTCTTCCTTAGTGGGAGATAAATAATGGTGGCTCTTATAACAGATAGCTTCTTGGCTTTGATGGAATACACTGCTCCCTCCCTCCCTTGCTTTCTCTACTTTTCTCCCAATATGTGCAACTGCTTGAAGAATGACCTTTGAGGAACAGGCCTCTGGTCTGCTTGCACATTTCCCTCCACCTGTCTGACACACCAGGAGGGAAGGTAGGGAGAGCTTGGCTGGAGGGGACCCGAGAGCTGCCCGCAGAGGAAGGATGGAGGTTAGGTTTTGTGGAGGGGAACACCCCTCCCTAGCAGAGCTCCCTGACACGAAGATGGCTCTGACAGGGCTGTTAACTAAGACCTGTAGACACAGAATTAGAAAGTGCACCTTGCTATTGATGACATGGAGGGTGGGTGAGGGGCAGTCTCCTCGCGGGAGGCCTGGGTCCTGGAGGGAACGCATCAGCCCTTAGGCAAGGGAGGACAAGGGCACCCCAATTATTCCACAGCTCAAGGGACGATGGAATAAACCCCTAGCTTATTATCTGTGGGAGAGATACATGGTGGGTTTATTACTGCTGCTCTCATAAGGATGGCAAGTTGCCAAGATCATGCTTCGAGTCCAGGGGCTGTTTCTTACAGAGCTCTGTGAATTCTAAGCCTCAGTGCCTTCGGGTACGGGAGCTAAATCCTGTGGGTGCTTCTGTCCTTCATCTGAAGGCCGAGGACAGTCATAGCGTCTGCCGCGTAGGAGTATCATGATGGTAAACAAGAGAAAACCCAAGAAACGTGTTGAATAATACTGGGAACATAACAAATAAAAATGTGACTACTTTGATTGTAACAACTCATGGAAGAACTTACGTAGGCAAACATGGCCTTTAGCCATCTGGCAGGGATCAGCGTACCTTTAGTGCCACAGGGTGGACAGCCTCGGGTGGTGGGTCTTCCAAAGCCAGCTCCTGCCTCCTTTCTACCCGGACGTCCGCATAACTGATCAGGAAATCAAGAGACCACAGCTGGAGGTGGGACGTTCCAGATGGCAACAGCGAAGGGCACACGTGTGATACATCGAGGTAGGCCTGTGACGCCCACCCCAGAATTGTCACCATGACAGAAGCTAGTCTTGTCACTTGTTTGAGGAAGGAGTTTCATTCTGTGCCTAACTGCCACTGGGGTGACTTCTAATGAGACATCCAAAATATTTTCTGTTCCAGGATGTTTTGACTCCCTTCTCCTTTACTTATCTTCTCCCCATGCCCTGAAACTTCCAAGCATAATTGTCTTTAGAAACATATCTTCATCTACAGGATAAGGCATGGCCTTTGACTAAGCAGAAGCTTTTCTTAAAACCTACTCAGTCTGGATTGTACGTACTGAGAAATGACACATGACTTTTTTAGTAATTACAACCTTTGAAATTTTTCTCACAAACAAATCGAGAGCTGGCCCCAGAGCCCTGATTTGTCTGTGGGCCCACTTTTAAGATACCGTGGGGGAAATCAATCCATTGTAGTTATGGCCAAAGGGCCCCAGCTCTGGCCTCTGCCTCATGTGTGGAAGAACAGGTTGGCCACAGGGCCCTGGCAAGTGATGGTGTCTCAAGGGGCCTCTGGAATGCTTGTTACCTTATTTACTGACTAGTTTACTCCCAACTTTCTCTCAGAGTTGCTTTCTAAGATTTGAGAGGAAGAGCAGGGTCAAAAGCAGAGTCTGAAGACCAAGATGTTGATGATGTCCAGCCTTCACTGGGGGCAAAAGGACCCTGTGGCTAAGGCCCAGGCTGGGT
This sequence comes from Mustela nigripes, assembly GCF_022355385.1. Taxonomy (NCBI): domain Eukaryota; kingdom Metazoa; phylum Chordata; class Mammalia; order Carnivora; family Mustelidae; genus Mustela; species Mustela nigripes. The sequence goes on along the minus strand of NC_081563.1, from coordinate 81,649,096 downwards.
GGGACTCCTATGCTGTTGGAAACCACTGGCTGCCAAAGTGGTCAAAGGTGGGCTGAGAAGCTAAGATCAAGTCCCCAAGAGTGGCATGCAATGTGATGGTCAGGGTCACTGGCAAGAAAGACCAGCATTTCTCCCCACTTATTAAAACAGAGATTTGCTTGTTGATTGTATACATACATGCATGTGTGTGTACATGGTATCATTTATGTGCCCACCTACCTGCCTACTTGTCACCTTTCAATCATCTATCTCTTATCTCTATAAAACACCGTATATATGTATAGTACCTATATATGTACCTATATAGTATCTGTATATGTACCTATATCGACCTGTCATTTATCTATCATCTATCTATCATGTATATATACATACATACCTACAATATAGATAGCCTTTCTTTCTTTGCTCTGCTCAAATGCTCCTCTCTAGACCAGTTTAAACTGACTGATGTCCTTAAAATTCCTGTGTTAGGGGTAAAAAACCCATGAATGACATTTCTCCTTTACCTTTGGGAATTGTGACCCTACAGAACCTGCATCTAGGAGAGGTTGGACAGACAGCCTCCCTGGGATGCTTAGCTCACCCACCCTGGGATGGGGGCTCCCCGAGGCCACCAGGAACCGCCAGGAACCCTCTCCCTCTGGCAGCCAGGCTCTATTCCCTATGCTGCCTCAGTTGCCAGCAGGAGCTTTTAATGAATTAAAAATAGAGGGGACTAGGTCTATGAGTGACTTAGAGGAAAAATTTTAATTTTCTTCTCCAAACAGTAACAAGGGAAGGCTGGGGGTTGGATGGAGATGAGGGGAAAATGTGGAAGTAGGTCAGTGAAGCAGTAACTCTCTAAGTCACATTCTGGCAGCCTGAGGAGGGACACATCGAGCCCTCAGCCCAGGGTTGGGGAACAGAGATGCGTGTGTCCCTGGAAGGAAGCTGAACTCTGGAGACTACTCTGTGAACCGCAGAGGACAGCCCAGGTCCCACTGAGGAATCCAAGCCCAGGGCTCGCTTGCTCCCTGGCAGCTGGGACTACCCGCGGGCGCTTGCAGCGCCCCCTCACCTGACGACCGAGTGTGTGCACACGATGAACTCGGGCTTGGAGTTCCACTGGTGGTACGTGATGTAGTAGTGTGTCTGCAGCCAAATCCACTGCTGCCCTTTGGTCAGAAACCGGTAGCAACAGGACTTCCCTTTACCAAACTGCATCACTGTGGACAGAAAATGGACTGCCTGTAGCAAACGTGAATATGACAAGGATCTCTCCCCCAGAAGGTACTGTTGGAGAGAAGTTTTTAGAAACACCGTGCCAAACGGCGTGCTCTTCTCCAGGTGTGCCGTACTTTAAGGGACTATCAAGATCCCGGCAAACGTTATTGAATTCTTAAATAAGGCAAAAACCATCTGCACGCTTCCCTAGATGCTCACAGGTTTAAGAGAGCCTCAGGTAAGGGCAGATTCCCAAACCACTGTTTCATGACGAAGAGGCCTGGGTTTGCCTGCGGCAAGAGCAGAGCACGGGAGAGACAATCCAGATACTGGGAGAACTGGGCCCCAATTAGACCTGACAGCCTCCAACCTCCACATGGATTTGGCGGCTGTCAGAGAGCAGGTCATGATTCATCTACGCCATCCTAAGCTCGGGACCCACTGCTGTGGGGCTGCGTGGTGCCCCCTAGGGTTAAGTCTGTCAGTGGGCTTTTCCGGAGGGGTGGGGGGCAGGGCTGGAACAGAATGGGTGCTGTTGGAGGACTAGCCTGGGCAGGGCAGAAGGTTGGGACTGCGGGTCTAGGGAAGGACAGGTTGGGTCACTGCCTCAGTGCCTGTGATTTAGTACCTCTTTCTGCAAACGCTTTACAGATACCACAGCTGGGAAACTAAAGTGACAATGAGAGCTGCTGTGTTGGAGACTGTGATCTCCGAAGGGGTGAGAAGCCCGGCTGAGCATGGGCGTGGGCTCCACAGAGGGAGAAAGTCTGGCCTGAGCCCTGGGCCAAGTCTTTCAGACCGTGAAGGGAATTCTACCCCCATGGTGGCCTTGCTCCATTAGAAGGGTCAGAAGCAGCCAAGGCTTGAGGTAATCCTGCTTCTCAAAGTTTCATGGGCCCACGAATCACTTGTGGGGGATGGGGGTCTTGTTAAAATAGACGTTCTGATTCCACAGGCCTGGCCTCTCTCCCCATCAGGAGTCCTACCTCCTTTTCCTCTGTCCACCTCTTGTCCTCTTCTGTGGCAGACAGCCTTCTCTGATTCCCTCCCCCCAGCTGGGTGAGTCCCCCAATATCCTGAGCACATCCCCCCCAGTGCAGTGACAGCATCCTATAATGTCACTTATTTCTGCTCTTCTGTTAGACCTTGTTCCTGCAGAACAGCAAGGAGATTCTGATCATCTTTATGTCCCAGGTCCAGCTCAGTACCTGGCCCATAGCTTGTGACCAGTATATGTCCCTTGACAAAAAACAGTGATGTTGAATTAGTATTTTGTCTTTGAAATGTATTGCATAACTTAGAAAAAATGACCATCATTATATATTCTCTTCTGTCAGATTAAAATAGCTTGCATATCTGAAAGGTATGGGAAGGTGCTGGTTGCGGGGGTGAGGGTGGATGGGAGGAGGCGGGGCAAAGTCAATTCCAGGTGGAAGCACAACCCTGGGCAAACCACAGAAGGACCTTTACCACTTTCCTACATCATTTCGGAGAAAACGAAGTTTTCCTTCTCAGAAAGAAACCAAGTAATAAATTGACTTCCAGGGCCCAAGAGTCCTACTGTCGGGGCTCCGTGGACACCTTTGGGCCTTGGGGCTGGACGTGGGATACTCACAGTGCTGGTGGCACCTGGCCAGGAGCTCCAGATCGTCAATGTGGTAGTAGTCATAGCCCGAGGTCCCCAAAACTTCAAAAGGCAGGTATCCTATGATCGGAGGGGCTCTGCCATGCAAAGGGTACAGCTGGTCAGAGAGCAAGGACCCTGCCCGACTCACGATGGCAGCACCTCCATCCAGAGAGGGGACACTATGCACATTTAATGATCAACACAGAGGCCTCATTTCTCAACAACAAGGGCAGGAAAATAATTTTGCAATGGTTCAAACCAGAGAGGCTGTTTTTTCCAAAGTGCTCAGACTTTCTGGCATTAAGATACTCGGTTTCGTTGGCATAACCTGGGTTAAATAATAATAAATTTTATCATTATTGAATAATTAAAAACAGCTATAGATTGGGTCAGTCCAATCCCAAAGCGTAAAAAATGTTAAAGGGTAGGGAGGGGAGATTTCTCACCCTTAGAAAGAAAACTGAATTAAAGGGACAAATGGGTGCTGAGAGAAATAAGATGTCAAGTTTCTCTCCTATCTGCTCCTGCCTTCCTGGGAACTGGAGCGGGTCCCAAGGGGTGGGTGAGGGATCCCAAGGATGTCCCCGGGCTGTGGCATCTGGCTCTCCCAAGACGCTCTGACCCAAACACAGAACACATCCACGGACGACTTGCAGAGGAAGGGAAGCTGCCTCACTCTTGGCCGGGAACAATTTTTCCTGCTGCCAGAAAGCCCTTCTCCCTGAAGGGACCGGGACCGACTTTTCTCTCCCAAGGAGAGCCTGGCTCTTGCAAACAAACACTTGAAAAGGACCCAACCCAAATATGTTTTTCTTTTCACAAACCTGTGATCCAGAAATAAAAATTTCCATTCCAAGCTATGCCTTGAAGTGAATTCCTCTAAGGGTTCTTCAACTATGCACATTTCCTGTATTAGAAGGGGAAAAAAATGTTGCTCAGGGTGCCAGAAGCTCACCCTAGGTTTGTTCAAAAAGGCATGGCGGAAGGGTAACAGAAGTTAAAATCATTGAGAGCAAGTCTCCAAGCTGTCTTGGACTGAAACTCATCATCTGTAGCTAATTTCAGTATTAGCTGATACTAAATTTATTTCACAAGCTGGGGAAAAACACCTAAGAGCCAAAATGTTACACCACTCCCTTCCCATTATCTAGAAGTGTGGTAAACATGTGGAAAATGGCTCTTCATCTGAATTTGAATGACTAATTTAACTCAAGGTTCACGCCACGGATGTTAAAGCAATCACAGGCCAGAGGATAGACAAACCTTTCCTTCTGACACTGGGTCCCCACCTTGGCCTGCCCTGAGTGGTATTAATGTTGGCGGAAAAGGTAGGAGGGTCGACAGGGTTGCAAATGAACCTATCGGCCAGCTGGGCTGAGCTGCAGCTGACTCTGCCTTCCAGCAAAACAGCTTGTAGGAAACCGGAGTGAAGGCAAGGGGCAGGTGGGCCTGTCACGGGCATAGAAGCCAGACATTGCAACTTTTCAAAGTCCGTGAGAGCGTCATTGCAGTCTTATTCTTTCTCATAAAGGTGGTTCATTAGCTATAACTAAATATGACTCAGTTGTACCAGTTCTACATGAAAAATCCTCTCCCCGGTACTTGCCTTTAAGAATTGGGGCGTTGCCAGGCGAACGGTGGCGATGAAGCAGACCTCCTTTCCCAGCGGCACCCGGCAGGGCCTTGAAAGGGTGCTATCGAAGCCGTTACAAGAGGGGCTAGGCACTGGGGTGGGAGAGAACAGACAGTTTAGGCCTATGTGGCACGGTGGCCGACCCCTACCTGGCATCACTGTCAGCCACACCGCGCTCAGGGCTTCCCGAACTATTCACTCACTTCCTGGGCCTCAGGATCCGGGGTGATCCCCAGAGGCCCACAGTGGTCACCACAAAGTTGCTGGTTCTGTAGCTCTGCACAGAGGGAAGACCTGTTCACAAGCGCCTTTTTCTTCTCACTGGGAAGTCTGGGAAGGCATGACTTTCCTCAGTCCACAGAGGAGGCCGCAGAGGCCTGGAAAGCTCACAACCAAGGTTGCTCAGAGCCATAATAATGGAGTGAGGACGCTAAGCCAGGGCTTCCGACTCCAAGCCTGGAGTTCTCCCAGGGCAGAGAGGGGATGGGGCTGAGAACAGGCCCCCGCAGGCCCTTTGAGGAGGTGCCAGCTGGTACCGGCCGCCATCTTCCCCAGGAGCTACAGACCTGGCTTCACCGTGACTGTGGTGAACTGCTTTACCTTCTGGGCCAGAGAACAATTCTGCTATGTTAGGTGGAGTATGCTGGGTGGGGAAAAGAACCCTGTTAAATATGAGGAAAGTTGGTGGGCCATGTATATGGAATTCTCGAACTTGGCTACATACTAGATTCCCTGGGGCCTTCCCTGCCCTCCCAGCTGCCCAGACCCCACTCCCAGCTCCACTAATCCAGGAACTCTGGGTGGGAAGCATAGGCACTGGCACTTTTGAAAGCCCCTCCCGCAACATTTCGTACCACGAGGCCAGGATTGAGGATCATTACGCTAGATAATCTATACTACCTCTTTCTTTTTCAAATGTAGTTGATTATATCCTGAACCAGATCCTGAATTCTGAGTACATTTCTGAACTGGTAGATTTAAACATAGCTGTGTTTTCCAATTTGAGAACATATAAAGCAACAGAAAATGAAATGCATTCTAAAATGAAATCTGCGAGACTTTCTTTGGATTTTAGCTTTCCAATAATTTTTGTTTTATATGTTCGTAGGTTTCTAAGTGATTCTATAATGTGGTCTTCTAGCCACTAACATGAATAAATTCATTTTACCAAACATATTCTCTGAATGCATTCACATACATATCAATATGAATGTTTCCAAACATGAATATAAAGGGGGCAAAGTCGGAAGTGGTGGTCCCTAGAGAGTTTACATCTGTCATTAGTCGGCTTAGACTTCATGTGTGGGGTGAGCCAAGGCACTCACCCAGGGAAGAGAAAGCAATCCCACAGGGAAAGGGTCTGCAGATGTGAACATCTGCACAATAAAAAAAGACATTACCACATTTCCCAGATGTGAAATATCCTCTCTGTTTGAAGTGGAGAGACATCACCTGCCAGATAAAGACCTAATAAAATTCTCCCTACTCTTTCAGAAATTCTAGGTCTTCTAAGCAAACTTCCGAGGACTTCTGGGGAATTTTAAAAGACAGTCTCTCTCATTTGTCTCTAAACCATGCGTCTTGCTGGAATGATCCATGGGCTCAGTCAGTAAGTGCCAACCTTGGTGATTCACCATGAGGAAGGCAGGGGGATGGACAGAGCGTGGGGTAGGGAAACCCCAGCCCCTAACAATTTCTTCAAGCGTCAGAAACCATGGAAATTAAGTGAATGTTCTGTAGAGCTTACTGCTGGCCTGGCTGTCTCTCAGTGCCGTTTTATCAGTCCTTTTAGAACTGCTAAGGTTTTAAAGATGAGAATACTCCCCGCAGGGGAAATTTCATTATTGCTTACAGCCCGTGCCAAAGAAGCTAGCTACTTTACAGAGGGCCCCAGAACCAAGCAAACTCTTCTTCTAAATGAGCTTTCTCCCCCAAAACCTGAAGCAGCTGAGGGCTTGATCAAAGGTGATGGTAAGTCAAGGATGAAAGTTTTAACAGAGGCCAAGGGGGAAACCTTGGGGGAAGTCAAGGGGAAGAGGGTACTTGAAACAGCTTGCTGACTGCGTTTCAAATGACTTCTCTTCACAGCAGGAGCCTTCTAGCTGATTCTGGAGTCAACACAGAAGCAAACTGCTCCCTGGGACTTCATGGGAATATTTAACACTTAGAATAACTTCTCTGGCACTTCTTATCCCAAGGTAGTTAAAAAACATTAATTAAGGATTTAATTCGTTGTTTCAATTTAAGTAATAGAAAAAACATATCTAATTACAGCTGGCTTCCCGAGCCTTTAGGAAGGATTGCCCGGTCGGTGCCGGCGCAGCCCGATCTACTAGCCTTCTCCTTTCTTCCGCCACTTCAACACACACACACACACAGCACTCATGCCACAGATAAAAGCAATGATGGCTTGCTACATTTTTTGTCCTGAGGGTCATCTTACTTGAAATTGACCTTCCTCTTGCCCAGAGCTAAAGAGATAGGTTTCCACTATGGCAGGAACTGGGTCTAGTTCTCTGCCTTCTGCTCTGAGCTTGCATCCTGCAGGCAGCAGGTGCTCCCCATGTGTTTGTTGAACGTGTCTCTGATGAGATGACCTTCCTTTGCACATCCAAATCACGGCTTAAGTCCCAGCTATGGGAAGGCACCTTCCAATCCCAGCCAGCGACTGACGCACAGACCTTGAGACCCCCACCTTCCCACCCATGGCGCCCTTTGGGCAGCCCAGCTTGGGGCTGCTGGTGGCTGGCTCACAGTGAGAGGGTGCCATAGAGCATGGTCCTGGGTCCCACTGGCCCTGGGGCTAGCTCACCGCCCAAGTAGTGCATTTATACTGGTCAGAAGACCCTGGGTAAGGTCTGCTGCAAATCAGCGACAGTGGACACCACTCTGAAAACAAAACCAGTGGACCTCACGCTTGGAAAGACACAAGAGGGTGTTCTGTTTCTGTTCTTCCTACTACTAAAGGGAACCATGGTGGGGATCAAGCCCCTCTTTGCTCCTGAACCTTTCATCACAGCCTCTAATTTTAGAGACCCTGAAAGAATTTTCCCTTGGGCTGGTATGCCAGGGATTCTGAACACAAGAGAGCCCCGAGGTTCTTGGAGAGAATAGGAGTAATTAAAGTCCATCTCGCTTGGCACCTGGGGTTGGCTTCCAAGTCTGTCTGAGGACAAAGGTGACCTCCCAAATCAGTCATAAGAACATAAGGATGACGGTGGGGGCAGGAAGGTCTCAGGTGGTATGAGACATGTTTGCAAAGGGTAGGAAAGAACGGGGAAGAAGTGAGGTAGGGATAGCAAACCCAGCTCACAGCAAAGGAGCAGAAACAAATGGAAAAAGCGGGACCAACTGTTCCTCAGTACTGGTCCAGTCATCAGGCCTCAACAATTAAGTATTCTGATCAGAGATGGCCTGCTCATGATAAATTAGTCGCAACAGCTGTAGGAAAACACACTAATCGTCCACACGGAGAGTGACAAATCACTTTCTCAGCACTTCTCAGAACAAATGGAAATTCAAAGCCGAAAGGTGTCCAGGAAGACATGAAACCATCAGGAGGCCCGCTAAAGGAAGAAAAATGTTCTTAAATCTCATTTATGATAAATGTCCAAAATGTCTGGGCAAGAGTGTTGGAGTGTTAAGGAAATAATAATTTCCTGCACATTCACAAGAAATCCTCTCCCAGTCATTTAGCACTATTTTCAGGCTTTTCTCTTTTCTCTGCACAGCACAGAGTGCTTCGCCTGATGGGTTCTCAACAGCCAGGTCACAGGGTTCTTGGGACAGCCACAGCAAAATAATCCTGCCCGGGTTTGGGTGCCGGGGCACTGCCTAACTTGCACCAACCAGTGCGTGCGTGGTTCATGCTTTCTTTCTGCCAGTGCAGTTTGGCATCAGAGAGAAAGAACGAGCTTGGAGACAAGCTGAGAGCCACACGAGAGAGCTAGGGATTTGCAATTTGCTGGATTGAAAAAATGACGCCAATGGGAAAATATATGTCTCACTTAACTATCTCTCCTTTCCCTTGGCGTTCATTAATTACAATGAGTATTTTTCGGGGCCTGGAGGTTGTCATGGCGTTGACAAGATATCCACCAGATGGCTGGTGTGGATGGAGCCAGATGAGTCGTAGACTCAGGGAAGTGAACTTCTACAGGCTGTCGTCTCCTGTCCTCCAAGTGGACGTCTGGTGCACATTTTTATCCCAATGATAGCACAACGTCTATAGGACTGTCCCTGTTCCCAAACTGAAGCAAGTGGGAGCACGTGTCTGATAAATGACCATTCCTCACTGCCCCATTTCAATGTGGGCTCTAGATGCTCAGGCAGGACAATGTCCTTGGGTAACAATTGTTCTTTATTGCGATCTTAATTCCTCTGCTATCTTATCTGGCAGCAATGGCCACTGCTAGTGGATGTGGCACTTCCTCGCTGGGGTGGAGGGGACACTCTGCTTCATGCTCTTGGGAGCCTGTGACCGAAGAGACATTCCTTCCTGTGCTCAGCTCACGTCTCCATTCTCAGTGAGTCTGGTGGGTGTGGCTTTGTTCCCCTAACTGAGAAATCTCAATTCAGCTCAGGGAAACAAGAAACAAAATCCCCAAAGCCCTAAAATGAGGCAACCTACAGAAATCCCACGGAACATACGGAATCGAGTGTTGTAAGCTAAAAAGCCTCCCTTTCTGCCAGTATTTCAAATCTGGTTGTGTGGTTAGAGGCGAATAGGTAAAATGAGGGCAGGGAAACTTTTATACTCTGGTGTGTGGTTTCTGGAAAGCCCAGAGTGGAATGTTTGCTGAGGGTGACCTATTTGGAACCACACCAGCAACTTTTGAAATACTGCTTTCTGGATTTCAGTCGATGCACATTTAAATCCAAGTCTGGGGGAGGAGCAAGGGCTTAAATAGAGAATTGCCTTCTTCCTGGCACGAACTTCTCTTTCAGGAACTGGAACCTGTTTATTAGGACCTCTTAAAGCAAAGACTGTTCATTATGCCTTGGAAAATCATCTGGCTGGTTCCTTTCCCATAGAAGTGGGGGGTGGGACTGTGGGACCTGAGTGGGGGTTGGGAGAGGACCCAGGTGCTCTTCTGTAGAACTAGAGAAGGAAAAAGATGATGAACAGTGTATTTGTTCGTGATATCTAAAAAAAAAAAAAATCTGTTCTGGGACAAACATAGCTCCGAATAATCTAATTTCATTTCAGCCCCATTCTGGAAATGATGTGAAGAGCAGAGGTAGGCCAGAGGCTGATCCCACCAGTGGTCCTCTCTGAATCTCCAGGCCACATGGCCGAGAGCACACAGCAGGCTTTTTTTTTTTTTTTTAAATGGGAAGAGAAAGAGACCTGTGCTTCTGTATTGCAGCTCGGATTCCTTCCAGAAGCTTTTCACAGACTTGGTTAGAAACTGTCCTAAAGTGAAACAGTTCTAGGAAAGCTCTTTTCTTGTCCCATTTCCCAACACGTACTTCTTCACATTTATTAAACAATCTAGGTTAAAGATGTACAATCCTGTCTTATATCCCCTCCCTTGTCTTCAACATCTGTAGCAGATGATGAAGTCCCAAGGAGTGACCAATATGTGCAAACGTGAAGCAGGGGAAAATTCCATTTTGTTGATGCATTTGGGCAATGGTGGCTGTGTCTGCCCAGCCATGGGGAACGGAGAGGGTTCAGAGGTACAGGGGTAAGCTGGCATAATCGGCTGGTGAATCTAGAAATGTCCAACCAGAGATTAATTGCCTTAACAAGGGCAAAGGTGCTTCTACGTCTCTCCACGCCCCAAATTCCTAACCCGGTCTACTCCCACCAGTGGCAGGGCAGACAAATGCTGAGCAGTTATGTGGGGTGGCTGGCAAGCAGGTGGCATCTTCATCTACATGATTTAAGGGTCGCCAAAAGCTCCCTCTGGATCCGTGTCCCCTGTCTTCCCTGTACTGGAGCTGACACAGTTCCCCTTCTGTCCTTTGGTGTAAGGCCCAAGGGTTCGTATGGATGGTTTTCGAGTTGCAGTTTGTGTTTAGGTCAGCTTTAAGGCAAACTGGGTGATCAAGTGAACAAGAGGCCGGGAAGAGTCCTGGTGGGGCACTTGAGTCAGGGGTCCAGTTACGGACCTCGGGGAGCACCCAGGGAGCCCAGGTGGTTAAGGAACTTGATGTGGGTGGCAGACCCAGAATGGGGAGCAAATGGAGGCCAAAGATGACCACACACTGGCCAGGTCCTATTGCTTAGTTCTCCCAGGGCAGACAATTCACAAGTCACTGGAACTGACACAAGGGCCAGTTTTCCCAGCACCTACTGAAATGGATTTAATCTTCACTTTGGAGTCAAGGTCAAAGTGTAGTGGGAGCTCTGTCTCTGGGTGGGCTCTGGGGTCTGTCAAGGAGAGCTGTATTTTCAGTTCTCAGAGAAAAGTCTGATTTCTCTATGAGTCAAAAGTCGGGTCTGAATCTTGCTGCTGTCCCCAGTCACCTGTGTGTGTGGGGCCAAGATCGCTGAGCCTCAGTTTAGGTCAATGTACTTGTCAAGCTTCATTAATGTACCAGGTATGGACTGCGTAGGCTCATGGAGGAGTAAAGGTGACTGTCCTTCCAATAAATAAATCTTTATTTATAAAGATGAGAGCCTTGCATCTTCCTGACAGGCATCAAAGAAGAATGGACCAGGCCATGTTCCATAAACTAAAGAGCCCTACAGAAATGAGAGGACTTTTCCCAATAATGGGCCTGAGCAGAGTTTTCTACACAGTCGTTTGCAGTGTGAGCAGGTATTAAAACTAACTTTTATTTATTTAAAATAAGACCAATGCTCATAGTCTGTTCTCTTCTTTATTTTACACCTCAGGACAATGGCGGGGGTGGCTTGTGTACAAACCGCATTCTCCAGTTTCTGTATTTGATACTTTGACATTTGGGGCCTTCCCAACCTTGAAGGAACTCTCCCTTCTGGGTTGGCCAAGTCCCAGAAATAGTGAATGATTCACCTTTCCGTGCACCTTTCGTGGGCAAACCAATGCCCAACCCTCACCTTTGTGGGTCTCTCCCACTCTGGGCTACTATCCACTGGCTCTTATCATCCAGGCTTCTGACAACTAGGGACAGCCCCTTATTCAAGATTCCAGGTAGCCAAACTGACACCTGTTTACACCTCCTTGCTTCTTCATTTCCACAGAAACCATACAACTACCTAGCTCTTGCCCACATCCTCTCTTCTTCGCCCTGCCCCCTGACTTCCCCTGGTGCTTCCCTGTGTGGCTCCATGGTGAGCTGTGCCAGTTTGGAGGGGTCTGTGAGTATAAACCTCTTCTCCCCGACAGTCATTTCCATGTCTGTGTGTCTCACCATATTTGATTTAAAACAAATCTTGGGTCCCCTGAAAGCAGCTTGGTACATGGGTGCAGGACTCCTGGTAAGCACAGGTATAGACATACTGAACCAACTGTATGCCAGGTAAAAGGGACAGGCCTGTGTAATGCAGCACAACACAGATTCGTGGGAGGCAGCAAAGTATTGGGGTGAAGGGTAGGATTTCAGGGTTAGAACGGGTATGAGCGTAGGTCCTCCACTTCCCATGGGTGTACCTCAGATTCTCTCATATGTATCACTTTCCTCCCTTGATTAGCAGGAATGATGCCAACAGGACCACTTATAAGGTTGGTGGGAGGATTCAATAAGATTATCAATGCAAAGACCCAGGACCTAGGACTTAGGAAGCACTCCTACTTTTATTACCCCATTGTTCAAGGCTCATTGAGAAGTAAACCTACAAAATCAAATTTGAAGTATTCCTTAGAGTATGTTAAACCATATTTCATAGATCAAAAAGGATTGGATGTCGGTGATTTCATGGGGTTCCATCCTAGCTATTCATTTGTCTCTGACATGGTTGCTGTCTATTTTCATCTAAGTGAGAATTGTTTTTTTTTTTTTTTTAAAGATTTTATTTATTTATTTGACAGAGAGAAATCACAAGTAGGCAGAGAGGCAGGCAGAGAGAGAGGAAGGGAAGCAGGCCCCCTGCTGAGCAGAGAACCCGATGTGGGACTCGATCCCAGGACCCTGGAATCATGACCTGAGCCGAAGACAGCGGCTTAACCCACTGAGCCACCCAGGGGTCCCCTAAGTGAGAATTGTATTTCAGTTTTTCCACAATTACATTTGGAGACTCTGGTCTCAAGAAAGCCCCCTAACTTTGGTTGGTTCCACAGGCTCTGGAAAGACATTCTGGCACTCTTGGTTTTAAATTTTCCACTTAAAGTGCTGTGTGTTTATAGAAGTCACAGTTTAAAAAAAAAAATCACACATAATTTCCACACATTCTTTCAGGGAAACAAACATTGTCTCAACTTGAAGTGAAAATAAAGGTTTGCTAGTTAAAAAAAACAAAAAACAAACAGCAACCCAGGTATTCACAATGAAGCCTCCCTCTTTCCTGAAACCCTCTAAATGGTGATAAGTGACAGGACGCTTCAAAGTGATACTCAGCAGCAGCTTAAAGGAGAGTTGCAGAAATGGAAATTAACAAAGGATGTGACTGTGGCTCACCAGCCAATCACGTGTCAGTTCCTTAATTAAGTGGTGCACTGTTGTCATGGGGACACGTGGGCGCCTTGTCCCATAATTCCTACAGTCTTGGCACTCCGGGGGGCCAGGGTGCCTTTCCCTTCCTTGCTCACAGCCTCATGGGATGCTCTTCTATTCCGGCAACTGGCATAATGGCCACAACACACATTTTAAGCGAATTCCAAAGCACTGTTTATATTAATTCAAAAATAAAGCTGTCTGGAAGGAGCACCATCAGCGTGAGGAGTACCCTTAAAATTCCTACAGAATGGCATTTAATATTATGATAGGGTGGTGTCTCTCAAAGTCCATGACCCCTTTCACTAAAACCCCAAGGTTCTTCTCCAATTTCACAACCTCAGCCCCGCCTTCTGATCTCCTGACCTATAATCTGCATTTTAACAAGCTGCCTCACCCAATGAACCCTGCACCAGGATTGGCATAACATTGGGTGCTTGACAAGGCACCTCTTGGGTCAGTTTCTTTAGCTAGCTACCATTTACTTAAATGTGTGATTGATTAAACATACATCTCATGAGATTTAGGAAAGCCTTTCAGATGAGTTAGGTTAGGCATGGTCAGGCTTTGGCTCTACCCCATTTAGCCCAGACTTAGGGCCCCACTTGGGAAAGCTGTCCTGCCTTTACTTCCAGCCACTCAGGAACAACTGAGCCCTGTTTGGGTAGGTTCCCAGAGGGCCCCCAGTTGGCCGTGGAGTCCATCATCCAGGCATAAGCCCTGAACATTAGGCTTGAAAATCACGTTGGCAAGACCAACACGTTTAGCATGTAGTTGGAGACTTTGAGACAAAGGATGTATATTTATGCAAGCAACATACAGCAGAGGATCATCTAAGGGTGAAGGGAAGATCTGGGTAGCCTCAGCATTAAGACTCAGGACCATCATGTTGGCTGGTTCTATTGGAAACTATGGGACTAATGTGGTGTGGGAATGGACCCCACTGTGGGTCTGGAGTTATAGAACAGTGACAGGGACATACTGGGCTGCCATCAACTCCCTGGGCCTCTTCTTTCCCTGTTTGTTCTCCTTTGGTATATTTCTCCTTTCCTCTTCTCTCTTTCCACCATCCCTGTCAACACGTCCTCCCGTTTTTTCCCATCTCTGCAGTTTTATGAAACATTAGACCATTCAAAGCGATTTATTTCATGTTGAGGTTGGAGGCCTGGAGCAAACCAAACTCTGACCTTTCTATGCTGGGCTTCACTGTGGGGCGGGACGGGGGCTGGCACTGCTGAATTTCTGGCATTGGGCCCACAACCCCATTTTCCCTAGGTCAAAAGTGAACAGAGGGTGTAACTCGAGTTTAGCGGTGCAGCCAGAGTTCGGGCCATTAGTTATCTGGGTAATTTCAGAGAGTAAGATTTTACTGTTAGGCTAATCGGCTTGATAACTCATCTGGGGTGGATTGCTGGCCCATCATAAAATGGCCACTTCCTGGGTATTAGGGTCAGAGGGAGCAGAAACCCTAGGTACCAGACCCACGAAAACATGCCCACAGAGGAAGTGAGAAAAGGAGAATAAGGATGCAGAAACCAAGGTTCTGGATCTTCTCGTCACAGTGCAGCCTTGTTTGGCTGTGTGTAGGCTGAGTCTGTTCTTTATTAACTGTAAGTGTTTTCTCATAGCACAGAGCTATTCCATCAGCCCAAAAATAAGTAAATGAATAAAGTATATTTCAGTGGGACGTTGTGGCCCGGCATCAACACAAGTGTGGGAGTGCGTTCTTTCTCGAATGGGAGATAACATTTACGAGCACAAAATGCATCTTGGGAACATGGAAATCCAAATGCAAATAGGAAAAGCACAGATTCTCACTCCTCCTCCCTCAGTGAGTCTTATGTCCCCTTGTGCACGTTTGCATGATAAAAGACACTGTAGCAATTATATGACAATTAAAGCTTACCATTGTTGTAAGAGCGAAAATTTCCTACGAATTTTATGTATTCATAAGTTGGAAATTCCTTTGGGTTCAAGCTGCCTCTAAGAAGATGGCAATAAAACTCTAAATCGTTGTCAGCTGGGCCATTAAAGGAAAAAGAGAAAAGGAACATGAATAAGACATAGATTCTAGACTAAACAAGTTATGTCTTTGTGTAACTCCTGGGCATTATTCTATACATGGCCAGGACGTCTCTCTCCTGACGAGTGACTCTTGGACATGATTTTAGAACCTTTGCAGAGCAGGGGGTTCCCCCCATAGTTTGTATAGATATTTTGCATTCCCTACTCGGGCCCAATTAGTCTTAATTTGCTCACAGATGTCTGTGGTTGGTTATGTCGGCATTGATTAGTTCCGGTTGTTTTCATATGGTGTATTAAAATAAAGCTGCTCATATAGAGCTGCTCTCTTTAATTTAATCTTTTCACGTTGCTTTGAAGTAAAATCAGATGTACAACAGGACACATTATTCACAGAAAAAGAACCAAGGCCTGAACAAGTAAGCATGAGGCGTTTGTACTACTTCTATCAATGTCTGTGCTTCGCTCAAGGGCACATGGTTCAGGAGGCACTCAGGCTGGTCTTCCATCCAGGTCGCCAATTTTGAGAAAAACTTTAAAATTCCATAAAAACCACAAATGTATATAAAAGACCAGATGACAGCCTCAAGAGAAGAGAATTTGGAGTTTTGACCTAATTATTCAGTTTTCAGTTGGTGACTCGGTTATCATACAAATCTAGCATCACGGTGTCTCTAAAATGAGCAGATTGTGCACTGATTTTTGCATTGTTTGTTACTCAAAGACTCTCATGTTCAAATAAAAAAAAGAACTTCTTGTATTACATGCAAAAAATTCTTATTCTTAAGCGCCGTGCTTTCAAATTTTCCACAGAGAAGTTAAATGTCATACATATTCCAAATGCCAGTTTTAGCTTTAAATTTAAAATATACCTCCAAGGATCTTGGAAATATTCTGAGTCGCCAGGAAAATTGTTCTTAAAATTAGTCCTCCCTTCTTAATTCATTCTAACCTCTTTTCAAAAGTAAAATTCTTATCTTATATCTTGTAAAACCAGTAAAGTTAAACTTACATTTTAAGTATTCTGGGGAGGGGGAATCTGTCACAAGCATATGGGAAGAAAGCATTTTATACACTTCTGAGTGTTCTTGTTCTGGAAGGAAATTTAACAAATTCTGATCCATGACATCTGACTGAAAAAGAAAATAAAGAACAAAGGTACACACTCAACGAAGATGAAAAACAAAAGCCAAAGCCAAAACTGAACATTGAAGACAATTCAGAACTGGTTTATGAAATGAAAAGTTCAAGATCTGATTTTCTGTGAAGACCTCAAATCTATCAACCTGTCATCCCAAATTATAATCCAGAAGGTTTTACTTGCTCCAGTGCAAAAGTATTGTCCATGGACCCACCAAAGAGGAGTTAAGTCTAAGAAGTGTGCAGGGGGTCCTGCTCTTCCCAGAGGACCCCACCTGCCGACACGCCTATGTTCTGGCTGGGGTGGTGGGGACAGCGAGGGACCCCAGGGCAGCCCCACTCGCTCATGTGAAGGGCCCTGAAGAACGCATAGGGTTCCCTTCCTGACCACTAGGCCCACAAATGAACACCTGTTTACTTCTTAAAGGTCTCCTCAATCAAAGGAACCATGCTTTTTTTCTGAGTGACTGGGCACTGCCGTACAAAAATACAACATAGAATCTGGATACAGCATTGTCCAACAGAACTGTCTGTGGTGATGGAAATGGTTTATCATGTGCACTGTCCCTTATGAAAGCCACCACCCACATGACTATGGCATTGAAATGTAGCCGGTATGATCAAAGCCTGTTCTTTTTTAAATTAAATTTATTTTTAATTTTTTAGAGAGAAAGTGTGTGTGTGCGTGCATGTTGGTGGGGGAGGGGCAGAGAGAAAGAGAGAGAATCCCAAGCAGGCTCCACAGCCAGCATGGAGCCCAATGCAGGATTTAATCTCACAACCCTGAGATCATGACCTGGGCCGAAACCAAGAGTCGGACGCTCCACCCACTGAGCTCCCATATTCACTAGTGCATGTGCAAGCTGACAGAGGAGAGATAGGGAGAAGACAGACATGTCTCTTGCTGCCTCAATCTCCCTCAAAACTCCTCCTTTCCTGTATTTTTTTTAAGGATTTTATTTATTTGTCAGAAAGAGAGAGAAAGCACGCAAGCAGGCAGAGAGGCAGGCAGAGGCAGAAAGAGAGGCAGGCTCCCTGCTGAGCAAGGAGCCCGATGTGGGACTCGATTCTAGGACCCTGGGATCACGATCTGAGCCTAAGGCAGCGGCCCAACCCACTGAGCCACCCAGGCGCCCTGCCCCTTCCTGTATTTTTAAACACAATATTATACACCCTTGAATTTGTACATCCAGGTAACTCTCTGTTTTGTGCCCCCTAAAGACCAGAGGTTGACATGCATCCCCAGTGGCAGTCTTTTGCACCCATACCTCCACCTCCTATGTGCTCGATGTCCCCATGGTATTGCCAATGGGTCATCTGCCCATACCAGACACCCTGGTGGCATCCTCAGCTTCTCCCCCTTCTGCCCTCATCTTCGCATCCAAACAATATCCAAGGGATATGACACACTCCTCCCTCAAATTCTCTCAGATCTTCTCCCTTCCCTTTATTTCCATGGCTTCGACCTCCAGTCTAGAGCACCGTCATTTCTTATCTGGGGAATGAAATGACCAAACTGGTCTTCCCACAACGACTTTTGTCCCTGTCCAACGTGTTCTCCACCAGCAGCCAGAAGGATCCCTGTATCAGATGATGTCACCACCTTGCTTAAAACAATCTATTGGCAGGGGTGCCTGGCTGGCTTGGTCCATAGTGCATGTAACTCTTGATCTCAGGGTCGTGAGTTTGAGCCCCATGTTGGGTATAGCCCTGACTTCAAAATAAAACAAAACAAAAAACAGTCTGTTGGCTGCCAAACGCTCTTAGGATGATGCCTGAACCTCCCAATTCACTTCTGAGGTTTGTACTACCCACCCCCAAATTTCTTTTTCTCCAGTTGGCCAGCTACTTCTTCCTTCTGGGTCTTCCCCAGGCTGCATCCTGAGGCGAGGACATCGTGCACCTCTCCTTGTGTTTGGCTAACTCCTGTGCCGCCTCTGGGTCCCTGCTTTGAAGGTGCTGGCCCTGAGGAAGCACCCACGGAAGCCACCCTCACTGCTGGCCTCTGGCCTCTGAAGCCCCCTGCTGTACTTGTTCTGTGGCCCTGCAACTGCTGGGGAGGGGCAGGTCCACCAGACCGGAAGGCCCATTGAGGGACCAGGCCCACGTCACGGCAAGACAGAGAGAGCCCCAGAGATTGGGACTGAAAGGTGGCTCTGCCCCCATATCAACCAAAAGGTGAGGAAGCTGTGAGGGTGGCATGAGCTGCTGGTCAATCACTCAATGAATGCTCAGCGTGATGAGGTGTTTCATAACCATTCAGGAAAGCTCTCCAAGTTTTCTTGTTCATTCACATGCTGATGTGTGTCCTCTGTCTGCCTCATCCAACGGGAGCTCCAGGACAGCAGGGGCCCCAACTGCCTTCTTCATGCCTGGGTGCCTGACACCAAATGGTGATTGGCCTTCAACAAAAATGCACTGAATAGGGGCGCCTGGGTGGCTCAGTGGGTTAAGCCTCTGCCTTTGGCTCGGGTCATGATCTCAGGGTCCTGGGATTGAGTCCCACATCGGGCTCTCTGCTCAGCAGGGAGCCTGCTTCCTCCTCTCTCTCTGCCTGCCTCTTTGCCTACTTGTGATCTCTGTCAAATAAATAAAATCTTTAAAAAAAAATGCACTGACTACCTGAAAGAAGTGGAAGCGGGCAAGCATGACAACAGGAGTAAAAATAAGGCACCCCAAGAATACGGAGCGTGGTGTAGAGGGTCCATGCATAAGGACAGAGAGGCTCCCAGGAAATGACTCAGGTCCGGGGTGCACCTGAGCCTGGGTGGCTCAGTTGTTAAGCGTCTGCCTTTGACTTGGGTCATGATCCCAGAGTCCTAGGATTGAGCCCTGCATCGGGCTCCCTGCTCAGCGGGAGGCCTGCTTCTCCCTCTTCCACTACCCGTGCTTGTGCTCCCTCTCTTGCTGTATCTCTTTCTGTCAAATAAATACATAAAATCTTTAAAAAAAAAAAAAAAGAAAGAAAAAGAAAAAGATGGTGTCTGTGGGGCAGCCAGGGCATTCCAGGCAGAGGGCACAGTGCATACAGAAGTATCAGAGGGGAGGGAGGAGAGCAGTGGAGGCAGATACTGCAAAGAGAAGTGAGGCCAGAACCAAGAAGGCTGCAGAGGAGTGAGTACCTTGTCCTGAGTGCCTGGGGTGGGGGTGATGGGAACCACTGAGGGGGCAAGAGAAGGGGAGGGCAGGACGATACCTGTGCTCTCTGGCCTGAAGAAGGACAGAGCGCAGGACATCAGGCTAAAGAAGGTCAGTCTGAACAGGCACAGGGAAGGGGAGACATGATGCATAGGAGGGAGCATGCAAACAGGTCACCCGACAACAGAATCCACCCAACACTGACTCAGGGCCCCCCATGTGCCCGCCACTGCCTTGGGCACTGGAGGAAACCCAAGGGAGCAAGCGAGCCCCTCTACTCTTGCAGCCAGCTGTCCAGGGGCTGTGAGGAAGGAGCACACCATTTGGTGGCCGATAAAGGACAGGAGGAAGAAAAGGAGGGACGCCCAGCTTGACAGTGCCCGGGCTTGATCTCCGTAGGCAAAGTCTCTGCAAACCCCTCACGAGCCTGTGCTATCATTTTCTCCCTCCAGCTCTCTCCGAGTTCCTTCTGATGTTCTTGATTTTATTTTAAGCTCATTCCCTTTAGTTTTTTAGATGATGACTAATGCTCACAGACGACAGCAGTCTTTCTTCTTAAAGACACTGCAGATACAAGAAAATGATGACTAAGTCACTCCATGGCCTTTTCTGGGAGAGCCAGGTGGAAGCCCCCTTCCCTTGTCCTGAGTATGACAGAGAGCAGGGCTCTGGGGCTGCCTGACTGAGCTGCTTCTGTGGAAGGCGGCTGGCGGGTCACAGGGCTGTGGGGGCAGCTGGGGCTGCAGGTTCCCCACAGAATAAAGATGAACCCCGGATGGAGGCTGGTGGGAAGGATGGTGAGGATTATGAGCTCACACCCAGAAAGGGCTCAGAGCCATGCCTGGCACATAGCCAGCTCTCGCTATGTATTCACTATTATATTACTATTATGCCATTTCCCCGTGCCAACAAGCAGCACAAACACTGATAGTTAGAAAATTTAAACCCTCATGCTTACCACAGAATAAATTCTATCCGCAATTGAACTGTCCCTTGAATGAGCTGAGCTCTGTTTATTAAAATGACAGCAATTACGGAGACAAAGGAGGGCGCGTGCCATCCGCAGCCATCTTGCCCGCTGAATCACAGTGTCGGGACTATCATTTACCTGTTGGAGACAGAAGGTTTTCTACCCCAACTTACTGAAGGTCCTTGGTTGCTTTCTCAAGAATTTTTACCAAGACTACTTTCACCATGAACGCCTGTCCTTATTCCAAATCGCACCCTCTCCCAAGTTTCTTCTTGTGCCCCTTGGGAGCCTGGGGGTGATCTAGATGTGCTTCAGAACACAGCAAGGCATTGTCCTCTCACTCCAGGAACCAGCGTTTGGTGGCACCCAGCAGAGCTCAGTGAGCCCATCCACGGAGCTCACAGAAGCTGGCCAGCTGAGTTGGAAGGGAGCCGGGGGACGCTCTGTCCAGCAAGGACCCAAACAGACCCTGGTAGTTCTGGCTGGAGATGTGTTGGCCACAGTGAGAAGTCTTGGAGAAGGGGCAATCGTGAGACATCGTGGAGAAGCCTCACCCTGAGAAGAGGCAGGAATGGGCTCCCCGAAGCAGTCAGGGCCTCAGTCTCCGAAAGGGCCAGGAAGTTGGAGACACATCGAATAGGTTTTGGTGCACTTTAAATTCAGAATCAAACTGATGGCCCAATGGTAATGCATTTAGAAGCTTGTACAGGGAGTGGCTTTGACCCTAGAGTAGTGAAGAATTAATTAGGATATAAAAGGTACCAACTATAAAAAAATCTCTGTTCATGAAAAGAATCTAGAGAGAGCGAGGGGAGCCACAAGAGGAGAGAATATATTTGTAACACATAAGCCATGGTGTAAGTCCTAAAATGAAGGCTCAGTGTTAAACGCTGCCTTGTCACCTAGCAAAACTGGGAGGCCCTCGATGGGCCCAACTGAAAGTTTTCCTTCACACTCTGCCCCTATGGGAAGGCCCCCTAGCTAAACAACGCTCTTTGTCGATGGGGCCCTGCCAGCCTGCCGAATTATTCAAAGAAACTGGTCTCACCCCTGTAGGGACCAGGGGGCACCCCAACCTCTTGTTACTATGAAGCCTGCTTCTCACGGTCCCTGCGGGGGCACTGCTCCAGGGTGTGGTCCCATGTGGCCCTGCATCCTGGTCTCCAGGTTGTGAGCTCAGGAAACTAATAAACTGTGGTCGAGCACCTGTGTCCAGCCAGACCTCCTAAGGGAGAGCAAGCAGGAGGAGATCGAAACAGTATCTGGCAGAGGACTAGTGTCGAGAACATGGAAAGAATGCCTCCACATTACAAGGAACAAACCAGATGGTCTGGTAGAAGAATGGCAAAACCCCCGAACAAGCACTGTGTTCACAAAGGAGGAAATCCAAATAGCTAACAAGCATGTGCAAAGATGCCCACTCTCCTTAGTAACTGGGAGGAAAACAAGTTAAAACTCCATGCGAAAGACTGACAAATGCTAAGAAGCCAGCCAATCCACATGCTGTGATATGGGGCACCTAGAACTCTCGACTCTTCCAGTGGAGATGGTGCAACCATCATTAACAACGTGGTGTCACCGGGTACCCGTGAAGCTGCACCCACTATCCAATCCAGCCATCCTACGTTAAGTTCTCCATGACATGCTTGCAAATGTTCATTGGGAAACACAAGCAGCCTGTTCACAAAGGCACCTTCCAGGAGTTCCAACCTGGAACCGATGCAGAAACGCTAGCACATTCCTCCAGGGGAGAACCAGGCAGCAATGACATAAACCCATGACCACCACCAGGAAGAGCCTGAGATGGATGGATCTCACAGACAATGTTGAGCAACAGGAGTCCATTTCCCAGGATTCTATTTTCCTAAAGTTAGCCAGAAGACAATACTAAATCATCGTGTTGCATGACAAATCAAAAGTCAGTAGAACTACAAAGAAAATCAAGGAAGCAATGATCATAAAAGCCAGGTAAATGGTCATCTCTGGCTGGGAGGTGGGATGGGAGAAGAACAGATGGGAGGTTCTGTGCTTCCAGACATACCCACCTGTATGTTTGCACTCACTCTATCATGGGTTTAAACACTGAAGGAATGTTTCATGCATACTTTTGTAAGCATGCTTTATAAAAATCAAAAGCATATTAAAATAGAGAAAACTGGGGCCCCTAGGTGGCTCAGTCAGTTAAGCACCTGCCTTCAGCTCAGGTCATGATCCCAGGATCCTAGGATGGAGCCCATGCTGGGCTCTCTGCTCCACAGGGATCTGCTTCTCCCTCTGCCTGCTGCTCCCCATGCTTGTGCTCTCTCTCTCTCAAATAAGTAAATAAAATAAAATAAAATAAAATAAAATAAAATAAAATAAAATAAAATATGACCTGAACTCCTTTAACCTGTGACCAGCTCCGAGTTGCATGCAGCCACACCTGCTACAGCCCTCCTAGACAGAGCTACCCACCGCTTGGGTCCTGCCCAGAGCCATCTCTGACCAGATGCCCGGGACTAGGTGTGTTCTCCTGCAGGGGAGGACAGGGTGGGGAAGGAAGGGCAGAGCGACATCTCCTGGGAGGTGTTTCATGGACTTGCTGCTGTGTTGTGTGGTAAAGTCAGCCATGGGTTCTCTTTCTTTTCTGCGACCTCCTCTCCTTGCCGTGACCCTGACCATGGGAACCTGGCCCTTTATCCTACTTTCATCTTGTACTGCTTGCTGGAGCTTTCACTGGGAGAACCAGCATTCCATGGAAGTAGTTTTGGTTTGTAGATTTCTGTACGTTTATAATCACTTGTGCCTTAGATTATTTTCCTTCAGGGACGTGGTGCTGTCCATGCACACATTTCCTACTTTGGAGGCAATTCCCTCTCCTGCTGAGCTGTTTGCAATTGCTCCCAAAGTAGCAGCCCCATTTAAGGGCTCAGCCCCTCACTCAACAGACACTTAGGCACCTCGGGTCTATGCTCAGGCCTGGAGATAGGACCTCTGCCTTATGTACAGACAGCATGGTCCAGCTCGTTAAGCAAACATGGCACTCATTAACAAATAAAAACAGGGAAATTAGGTTCTTCAGAAACAAACAAAAGTTTATGCCTACTTTGGGTCTCATTTGGGTCTGCCTCAGCCATATTCTTTCCTAATTCCATCAGAGGCATGTTATATCTTTCCTGGAAAGTTTTCATCCCAGAAGCTCCCTTTAGCCCTTGGTCCCCCATCCACTTGCTCATCGACGATGCCCACATTGCTTCTTTGACTGCTTGTGTTAATTCTAGACACCAAAATGTGCTGGTGTCACCACCCCAGGAAAGTTTTGACTTTGTCTTAAAACCATTTCCTGCTTTGAGCCGCTTTCTTTTTTCTATCAAATTGGGAAAGAAAGCTCTAGAATATTGCATCAGAAAATTGCTATACAAAAATCTATCGTGTGAGCTTTTGCCATGTCTGAGTTTCTAGTAGTAGGAAGGAGACAGAGAGACAGTAGCCTAACGGTCTCAAAAGAAGAAAGGAATTCTTGCTGCTTTTTATCCCTCAACCTTCCTAGTCACCGACGGGCCTCCAACCCCAGGCCCTACAAGGGGCAGTGGGACCCAACCCCTGGCATGCCAGCCTCTGATACCAACAAGAGGCACGGCTGCTGGGGCCCATGGCCTCCTGCCCTGCCCACACTGTACCTCTGTTGGACATGCCTTCCTTCCCCATCCTCTCTTCCTAAGCATTGTAATTCTCCACAGCAAATGTGATGTAGCTCAAGGTCTATGCCAGGTACTATTCCAAGTGTTTTACACCCATGAATTCATGTAAGGGACTCTTAATGGTGCTTGTTACATTGTGAGTGACTCACATGGGACTTTTCAATGGCTGTGTCATCCATGGACAAGTCCTGTGCTCCTGCTGAGTAATAAGTAAGTCCAAATTGAAGTGAATTAAAACAAAAGCAGAATTCTCCCATAGAAACCCAAATTCTTGGCTTTAGGAAGACACCAGAGTAGAGTGGTAAGGAGTTTGGGCTCTGAGGGCAGTTGCTCCTGGTTTCAGCCTTGCTCTGCCCTCACTCGATTGGCCCCCTGGGATCTCCTCCTTTGTAAAGTAGGGGTGATAGAGGCATTCCTCCCAGAGGTCTCCTCTGCTCAGACAGCCAGTTACTGATTGGCACCAGGTAAGTTTCCATCCTTAATCGCTCTTGTCCTTGCTTGAGAGCAAAGATGCAAGTGAATGCTAAGCAAAAAAGGAAAAGTAGGCAGTGCTCTTGGTAAAAACCAGAAAATTAGAGTTAGAAGTAAATAGAAGTTAAATTGTCCATCCTAGGCTCACCTCCACTGGAGAGTTTAAGGGCTAACTCTATGTGTGTCTGCATGTGGGTCTATATACAGACACTCATGATTCATTATGGGTCTAACACTCATAAGCTAGACATGGGATCATTTCTGCTCCTTCCAGAGTTAGAAAATAATTCATAAAGGTGGTCCTAAATTGCTCTGTAATTTCAAATTAGAATTCCCAACTCACTTTCTAAGTCCCCTCTGCCACATATAGCAACTGGGTCATCAGATAATTACAAGAGCATAAAGCAGAACAGTGCAAATCCTGTTTCCTCAAACAGCTCTGGGCTCTTGAATCTCATTCCTGGATCATTAAGGAGGCTCCGTGTCATTGCTTTCAATCAGCGTCTATCATGGCCCAATCCTGTCCATTCAAGACAAAACACAAACCCCTCCCAAGAAGCACCTCATTGCTGCTTCTTTCCTCAGCCACCTCAGGTCAGCCTGAGGAAGCCAGGCTGATTGGATGAGCTGAGCTTATCACTCTTCTGGCCTTAGATAAAGCCAAGACGAACCTGAACTCTTGCCTCCTTGGGGTCAAGCGAGAATCAGTCTCTCTGATGGCCATCAGGAGGAGAGAGAAAGCCCCAACCCTAATCTACCTTGGAGATGGTGCAGGGAGTGGGCTGAAACACAAAAGTTAGAGAGACAGTGGGGGTAATGCGAAGGCATCTGCCTAGCAAGGTAAAAACTGCTTTTTTGGGCTACACCACACAGTGACCAGCAAAGGAAGAACGTGCAATGACACGGAGCCTCTTTAATGACGGCAGCTTTGATCGGCATTATTTGCAGAAACGATATGATGGGGAGTAGCTTCCGAGGAAAAAGTGTAACCCAGCACAAGATGGCATGTTGGGCCAGTAGCAAAGCTGGGCTCCTCACCCCGAGGAAGGCGAGCTGCCCCCCAGCAGGTACAGCTAAGGGCCGTGGTCCTCAGTGATTTCCGAGATTGCCTTTGTACAGGAACCAGGGGAAGCGGTAAACCTCCTTATCACATCTTACCCCACCGCCGATGTGCTGGGAGCGGGGAGCAGTGGTATTAAGAGGTTTGGCAGGACTTGTGGGAAGGAGAGATAAGAGAGATTTTATCCCCACCACGATGCTCCTGGGAGAGCTGTCATTCAAAGCCATAGTCTGTAGGAATAAATAATGGGGTGGCAGGAAATGGAAGGCAGGCCAAACGCCCTTGAGGGGTTCCCAGAGGGGGAACCTCCAGCAGTCAGGTGCTGCTTGGTGAGTCAGGTCCTTCCGACTGCGGATTATGAGGGTGCCAGGCAGGCTTACGCAAAGAGGAGGAGAGGAGGGAGGACAAGAGGCACAGAGGGAAGCATGTAGGGATAGAGGGAGGAAGAAGGGGAGGGAGAGCATCTAAGAAGGCCTTTGTCAAGTAGCACCCAGCCTGCCTCTGAGCCTCCATCTGGAGTCCCTGGGATGGCAGAGCTTGTCCTGATGTCCACACCTTCCTCATTCCCCAAGACTTCCCTGGTCCAACCGCATCTTCCCGGAATATTTCAACTCTCTTCCCACTGCCCCCATCACCCTTGCCATGGATCCTTTATTACCATTAAGAGCCACCACCTACTTTCCATCTCAGACATGTCCCAGGGGTCCCCAAACCATATCCCATCTCCAGCCATCTGCTATGCATTCCTCCACCAGCTCTCGGTTGACCCAGGAGGTCAGCCTTTCCCTTTGTAGGACATACATCAGTCTCTGGCCAGGCTCTAAGATCTGCTAACTGTGCCCGGACTCTCTCAGCAGCTCAGCTCCTGCATGGTTTCTGGGGCACAGAGGGTGAGCACCTGCACCCACATCCCCCTGCTGGGTCTTGCCACCTTGAGATCCTGGTG
Organism: Mustela nigripes; assembly: GCF_022355385.1. NCBI lineage: Eukaryota > Metazoa > Chordata > Mammalia > Carnivora > Mustelidae > Mustela > Mustela nigripes. The sequence continues at coordinate 81,622,620 of NC_081563.1, read as the reverse complement.
CCTTGTTTGTTCTAGAACAGCATATTCCTGCACCTGCCCTTCCCCCCTGGGGACTCTGGCCTCGGCCTTGTTGAGGACACACCTTAACCCTTGTTACATACATGCCCCCTCTGACTCCATCACCTCCTATTTGAGATGTGAATGGTTCTCAAGGGAAGATAATAATGTGGACTGGCAAAGGCCAGCAGAGCAGAAACTTACCGGTAAATGCCCAAGGAGAGGCGTGATACTGTCAGAAACATAGAGGATGCTACCATCCGTTGTCACTGCGATGATGAAGCCATCCAGTGCCTGCAGAGAATCCAACAGTGGAAGATTCCTTAGTGATGCCTTTGTGGAGCAGAATGTCACTGAAGCAAAGGATCCCCTGTTATGACATTGACTTTGTTTTGGAGTTCTTAGAATATTTCCATGAATAACCTCACTACCCTTCTCAGCCTTGCACACAGGATGGTTTCATATGCAGAGTTCATCTAGCCCAGGCAAAGGGCTTGCAAAAGCACTAAAGGGCTCCCTGGAAAATTGGACCTCTTGGAATCCTTAAACTCGATTTAGCCATGGAAATTACGTAGGTAATTTAATGATAAGCATCCTATTGGGCTGAATCAGAAACCTCACATTTACCATTAAAAAGATGTCAGTGATATTCAATGGTTCTTAGCCCCTGACCCCCAATAGTGCTTTGAGTTCAATTTACCAGAAGATATTGGACCTAGCAGGTACATTAACAACCGTCGGTTAGGGTTGACGTCTGCCTACATTCACTGCCACGGGAGGAATGCCTCCCAATGGAACTGTTTGTAAAGAACATTCACATTCCTTCCTGAGTATCTGCTGTATGTGAGCTCGCTGCTCTAGGTGCTTCTGATAGAAAAGGAGGTAGGCTGTGAACGTTTCCTCACGGACACTTTCGCTGTTTTTTTTTTTAGATTCCTTATTGGACGCTCATGATGCTTTCATAAGACACATCTGAGAGTAGATTTCAAAAATTCAGACTGTGGGGCGCCTGGGTGGCTCAGTGGGTTGGGCCTCTGCCTTCAGCTCGGGTCATGATCTCAGGGTCCTGGGATCGAGTCCCGCATTGGGCTCTCTGCTCAGCAGGGAGCCTGCTTCCTCCTCTCTCTCTCTGCCTGCCTCTCTGCCTACTCGTGATCTCTGTCTGTCAAATAAATAAATAAAATCTGTAAAAAAAAATTCAGACTGTGTAATCAGAGAAAGACAATTATCATATGATCTCTCTGATATGAGGAATTTGAGAGGCAGGATAGGGGTTCTAGGGGGAAGGGAGGGAAAAATAAAACACGATGGGACTGGGGAGGAAGACAAATCACAAGAGACTCTTAATATCAGGAAACAAACTGAGGGTTCCTGGGGGCTGGAGAGGGAGGGACATGGTGGCTGTGTTATGGACACTGGGGAGGGTATATGCTACAGTGAGTGCTGTGAAGTGTGTAAGACTGATGTACCCCTGGGGCAAATAATGCATTATATGTTAATAAAAATAATTTTTAAAATCCTTAAAAATTAACATTAAGATAAAAAAAATTCAGACTGTGTCATTTAGCACTGAATGGGGTCATCCTGGCAATGGGCTATATAGGGGCACAGAATAGATGGAAAAGATTAAAACAAGCCCATCTCACCAGAAAATGAGTCTTTGAGGGAATAATATGCTCAGGCGGACAGTTACTATAAACCTATCACTTTGTACCGACTATATCTTTGAAATAGGATCATCCTCAAATATGAGAATTTTTCCGCTTTAAGAGAAAAAAAGTCACACCGAAATATGTGCTCAGAAAGTTCTGGAAACATTTTGTATGCACTCAGCTAGTTCCTCCCAGGGTGTCACTGGAAGTCTGCCAGGCCAAAAGGGCACTGATTCGTTCAGTTTGGAGGGTGCAACTAGGTGCACTGCAACAGGAAGCGGAAATGGTCCACTAACCGCACATGAAGGGCACCGTGCCAGAACGGGAGAAAGCTCTCTTCACCAGGAAAACGAACACTAGGGTCATTTATTATTTTACATTTACATATTGCAGGATTTAAGACTGAAAAATATATTAAACCGTGTTTCTTAAGTGGACCTCATCCTTTTGGGTTCTGTCAGTAGTTTTCAACTGGGACAGTTTTGCCGCCTCTCCTACCCACCTCTGTTAGGAGACATCTAGGAATGACAACAGACGTTTTTGGTGGTCACTACTGGGGTGGGTGCTGTTGGCATCCAGTGAGTAGAGGCCAAGGATGCTTTGAAAAGTCCCACAATGCACAGGACACCCCAATAACAAAGAATGATGAGGTCCGAGGCGTCGATAGGGCCAAGGTTAAGAAATCCCCAATAAGATTTATGGGTCATGGTGAACCCAGAGGTACATCTTGGTTCCTTTTGTTTCTTTTCCTAATGGTTTTTTAGTTCTATTTGTGGCACTCTTGGAGGTGCTTTAAGAGATGGGAGTGCTCTCGAGGATGTTGGCTGGACCTTTTTTTGAAAATGCAGGGCAGTATATTGGGAAAAGAGAAGCAGTTCAAATTATCTTCTTGTGCAGTGGGCCCAAGCCCCTCTTGGGCTTATAAAGCATGTGGGTGTTAAAAAACTGAAGGTATTTATAGATGGGAGGTAACTTTCATCAGATAATTGGGGTCTCCCATGAAATGCACAAGAGGGGTGCTAAGTCACTGCTTGGAGCACACTTGCCAGGGTTCTAGAGGATCCCATCAGCCCCATCTGAGGGACTCAGCAGACTCATTGCAAAGTCTCAAAGTGAAAGTGACAGCGACAGCAGCTTCAGGGATGCCAAAAATGCCACCATGGCCCCAGTTTTATACCTGCCACACACCAGAAGGAAACAAAAACACACCTTTCTGCCAATTCTGCCAATTCCTGATTCAACCACTTCCTCAGGTCAGGAACAAACCTCAGCTCAACCAATCATTCCTGATTGGTTGTCCAGGGACAACCTCTGGGCTAAGAGAAAAAAATGGCTGTAGCTTTTCTTCTGAATACAATTCAGAAGAAATGCTAGAAACCCGGTAGTGGCCAGCCAGCAAAAGCTGCCCCTTTGTCTGAGTCAACGTGTTCGGGAACTTGTAGCCATCCTCTCTATCTGCGAACACGGTACCTGCCTGGCTGGTCTGCAGCCAAGGCACTTTTTTCTTTCAAACCCCATGACCATGTGTGCATCCTCCCAGAGTCTGGGCTGGGGGGCTTTCCGAGAAAAGAGGGAAGGAGGAGGAAGTCATATCAAGAGGGCACCGGCGGCTCAGCACCTTGGGGGCTGATGGGTTCTGTCCTGCTTTAAAACGGGATCCTCATGGTTACCAAGGCATGGCATCTGAATTCCTCACAGTCCCTGAAATGGCTCTGGAAAAGGAGAGGTTGTGTGGCTGGAAAGGGACACACACACACACACACACACACACACGAATAAGCATTTGCCTAGTGGCAAATGGTGACAATCTCATCCTGTGGGGGCCCCGTGGGGCCCAGGCCATCCAGAAGATACTAGAAGTACTGTTACTCAGGACCAGGTCTGTGTCTCCTGAAGAGCAACAGGTCAGAACAGAAGCTTGAAACAGAGATTAATCTGAAGTAGTACTGGATGGGTTTCCCAGGCTCCTCAAAGCAGCAATTTGCCCAGAAGGCTAATCCCAGAAGGATTAACTTGAGACTTAATTCACTCATCGGGCACGATTCCTTCAGATTCGCTTCAAGGAGTCTATACTGGGAGCCAGGGAACGTGCAGAAGGAATATACATACCAATCTAAAACCTTACTTTTCTAGAAATTCTAGTCTCCTGAATCTCAGTCCTGCCTTTCAGCCCAAATATGTATCCATTTTTAACTTTTTAAAAGTCTTGTTTCCTCAGACACTTTTGATATCTTGAAACTCGGTGGGGGGAAGAAAAAGGAAGAATGTGCTACAGGCTCTTAAAAAAGAGGCTGGGTTCTATAGGGTTATGAGTTTTAACTACTGTCCCTAAGAATTAAAAGATAAAACGATTTATGTAAAGTAGCATAATGATGCATTAATTCAACATTATATTTCACAAGCTGCTCTAAATTTAACATACTTAAAATGCATTGCTTCTGGAGAAAGTTCTGTATTTTCTTTAAATATAGTTCCCATGTAGATTTAAGTATCTTTCATTTTATGCAAATGTTCATTAATGCGCTTATATTTCATAATATTTGGACATCTTCATTCTGGCATTTTCTTACTCCAGTACTTTCTGTTTTCTGCATAGTTAATCTATGTAAATTAAAGTTTACATCAGTCTTATACACGCACCTAAGATGAGATAAAGAAAGAAGCCACTTTCCAAAAACTCTGCCAGGAACTGCTGACATGTAGCCAGCATCTAACTTCCTTTCGCTGAGCTCATTTGTCTCGGTTTCCTCTTCAAGGGCCCAGACATGCCACGTCTGGAGCCTTCTCTCCCTCCACTGTCATGTCCATGCACTCCCAGCCTAATCCCCAGCTGAGACCTCAGAGCACCCCGCCACAGAGAGACTCATCCTCATCTCGGCAGAGGAGTTTCAGCCAAATGTAAACACAGGACACTGAAGAAGTCCACCGGCTCAGCTCGGCCGGATTTCCACAAATACATCCCTGTAGATGGGTGTGGGCACCTAACTTTCTGGAGGAAGAAATGTGAGCATCTTCCTCAGCCCAGAAAGGGCGTGTGCCGGGTGGGAAGGCCCAGGGTCACTTACGGTAGACACCCACATGGTGTGTTGATGTAATGTGAGCTCAAGTTAAAAGCCCAACTTTAAAAGAAGACTTTGGTTTTCAAAATGTGTTCTACTAAGGGAAACATATGATCATTGCATTCTAAAGAGGAGACTCTGAGCCACAAAGACAGTGCAGAGATGGGCTTTTTCCTCCCTCTTTCCCCTCTTACCTACCTGCACCTTTGTCCCTCCCTGGTCCCCCACTGGGTGTCCGCTGGTTGGGAGACCATGAGCGGGTTCACCCTGCACACACTCACATCCAGTTTGGGGATTCTTGCTTATGCTGCCAAACTCAGTAGCCAAAAAACAAGCAATAGCATGCAGGGCTTTAAGGAGTTTCTGCTTCAAGACCTCTTTCCAGGTTCAAGAACAGTTGTTTGCTTCAGGGATGGGTCTTATCTGGAAGAAGCGGCTACATTTTGATTTGCGACCACTAATTAAGCTAATTGGAAAGCGCATTTCACCTCCAACATCAGCTGGGTGAATTCTTCATTACTGAGGAATGAAGGTTTCCAGTCCTGCTGAATATCACAGATTTCCGTTTGCGCTGAGACTTCTAAAAAAAACAAAAAACAAAAAACCATAAATAAATGGTTATGTCAAAGGTATCTTGGAATTAGAATGGACAAACAAAGCACACTTATTTCTATGTAATTTTGTGTAAACCTATGTGTTGTTTAATTAAAGAAGCCAGGACAAGGAAACAGGTTATCCTGATTTCCAAGGACCAGAACTTTGGATGTAATGCGCGTAAAGGCGTCTCTTGATGTTTTCACATCCTTTTGATGAGGCTTGAGGAGAAGGAGCTACATTCTCCACCTATCAAGGCAATGGGAACAAAGACTGGGACGGTGGGACATGGTCCTAAGCTACAGCTTCATGGTCAAGGCAAAGCAGAAGACTTTAGAGATCTGACATTTTCAAAATTCCAGACACACCTTAGGCTTGTAGTGAATGACTTCCCGTGTCTCTGCAGAATGTCATGTATTTTTCAGCATTTCCCGATACTGAAGTACAATGTGTCAGACAAATACATGTTACTTAGTTGCTTTTAAAGCCAGAATTTATTCTTCTCAAACCTTTTCTGGATGGATCAATCCCTTGCTTGTTTCTGCAACTACCTTGTACTGAAGATGTTATTCACGTTTGTAAATTCAGTAGTCATTGGAATACAGAGGACCCCTTAAGTAATTGAGTTCTTTTACATTTTTGAAAGTGTATTTTGTTTTATTACTAAAATGTCTCTGATAAGATTATTACAGATAGCTCAAATGCTGTATCGGTCATATTTGTTCTTCCTTCAGTTGATCCTCCATCTTTTAAATTTTTTTTTTTAAGATTTTGTTTATTTATTTGATAGAAAGAGAGAGAGTAGTATTAAAAACTTGGCATCTGGAGGCAGACTGCCTTGTATAGATTCCTTACCAAGCTGACAGTCTCACTTGGGTGAGTGGCCTAACATCTCTGTGCCTTGATTGTCTCACTTGTGAAATAATATTAACTTAGGTGAGCTGCTGTGAAGCTCACATGTGTTCCTATACAAGAATCCTTAGAACAATGCCTGCCTGGCTCACAGGGAGCCCTGAACAGATGCTGACCATGGTGTTCTCTGCTCTACTGCGGATTCTTGTGGAGTTCCCGTCCACTTGGATTATAACTGAAGTTATTGTTTGTTTTTATTTTTGATTTAATCCAAATTTTGGTCTAACTGCTGTATTCCTCCATAAAATCTTTGATGAATTTTCTGCTTTCTTTGGAACGTAAAATCACAGAGGATGAGTGAGATCCACAGGTGATCAGGGTTGCCTTTGAGGGGGCTGTGCAAAGTAGGCCTTAGTCTTATAAAAAAGGTGAAGTAGAGATGGATGGATGCTCCTGATGTTAGGAGGCCGCATTTCTGCTGACTGATTCTTTCCAGGTCCCAATTTGACAATTCTGTAATTCTGCAGCGGACAGAGCCCAGCATAAATGTCATACTGATGAACTTGATCCCAGCTGTCCTATTTAACAGCTGTCCTGCTTCTCAGTGGCACTGACCTAGTTTGAGTAATTTGTGCAAAATATCTTAGTAATCGAACCAACCTGCTATTTCACTTAGCCAAATCATCATTCAGGAAACATAACCATTCTGATTAAATTACTGGGGCAGTTGGAATACTGCTGCAACACTTTGTTCCAATCCAGCTTGATTATTCTTCCCTGACTTTTAACAAAAGCAATTAACATATTCTTTACACTCCCCTGGGCAGCTTTGGAAGAAAAAAGGAGGTTTATCATAACTGTCATCTTTTTAATAGGTATATAAAATTATTAAAGAATCAATGAAAGAATAGAAAGTATAATGAAACTTTCTAATGTCCTAGCTGTGCCCTCTTCCATGAAATCATCTTGTCTAGGAAAATGTTCTATGAAAGAGAAGCATCACTGTAAGCACAGAAGAATCATAATTATCTCCTCAATAACCTGACATTTCTGACTTTATTATGTTTGGTGTCATGGTTAAGGGAAAAAAACAGAGAATTCTACTCTTCTTGCGTGTTAATATCTACTGAACCCTCTTAACCCCCGCTCCAATTTATTTATTTATTGTACCATCCACAGGTGAGCAGCAGGGTAGGGTGGTCAGTGCTAAGAGGTAAAAGGGTTTAAAGGAAAAAGGTAAAAGGGAGAGAGGGTGATTTGAGAAAGACTTAAGTTCAAGGATAGAGTCAAGTGGTAACTTCATGTTATGGAATACTATATACCAATGAAAATGAACTAGCCACAACAATGGAAGAACAGATTAACCACATAAACATGGTGTTTATAATCTTATGATTCCATCTGAATAAGGTCCCAATAGCCCAACTCTAGTATTAGAAGTCAAAATAGAGATTACTTCTGGGGAAAGCAGAGGTAATAGGAAGGAGGGGGCATCTACTGGAGAAGCTTGTACTTACCGAGCTGTGTTTACTAATATACCGTGTGATAAGTAATTTGATTGTACAGTTATTATTTGTATATTTTCTGTAAGTATTAAAAAGCTTTTAAAAAGAAAGAAATGCTGGGATAATTGAATATCAACATGCAAAAGGATGAATTTCAACTCCCTGTCTTATACCTTGTACAAAAAAATAACTCAAAATGGATCAAATACCTAAATGCTCACCCTATAGCTTATATGCTTGATACTTAATCTAGGGCTTAAAACTAAAAAACTCTTAGAAGAGAACACAGGTGATGCAAATATTCATATGCTTAGATTAGACAATGGTTTCTTAGATAAGATACCTAAGACACACATAAACAAGCACAACAAAAAAAGATAATTGGGCTTCAAACTTGGAAACATTTGTGTGTCAAAGGACATGGGTAGGGCGCCTGGGTGGCTCAGCGGGTTAAAGCCTCTGCCTTCAGTCCAGGTCATAATCCCAGGGTCCTGGGATCGAGCCCCGCATTGGGCTCTCTGCTCAGTGCAGAGCCTGCTTCTCTCTCTCTCTCTCTCTCTCTCTGCCTCTCTGCCTACTTGTGTTCTCTGTCAAATAAATAAATAAAATCTTTAAAAAAAAAAGTTAAAGAAACTGGGGGGAAATATTTGTAAATTATATATCTGATAAGGGTCTAGTATCCAGACTATATGAAGAACACTTACAACTCAGCAACAAAAAGATAGATAATCCAATTAAACCATGGACAAAGGATTTGAATAGACATTTCTCTAAAGAAGATATATGAATGGCCAGTAAGTTCATGAAAAGCTCAACACTATTAATCTTTAGGGAAATGCAAATCAAAACCATAATGAGATAATTGCTTCATACTCCTTAGGAAGGCTATAATAAACACCACACACACACACACATATCAGACAATAACAAGCGTTGGTAAGGATGTGGAGAAACTGAAACCCTTATACATGGCTTCTGGAGTATAAAACTGTCCAGCTGCTACAGAAACCAGTTTGCAGTTCCTCAAAAAGTTGAACTTGAGTTACCACTGAACTGAGCAATTCTAATCCTAGATATAAGTCCAAGAGAACTGAAAATATATAACCATGCAAAGAACCGTACATGAAGCATTATTCATACTGGTTAAAGAGTAGAAACAACCCAAAAGCCATCAACTGATACGTGGCTAAGCAGAATGTGGTATATCCATACAATAGATATTATTGGCCATAATGTGGAGTAAAACACAAGTGCTTGCTAAAATATGAATGCTGAGTGAAAGAAGCCAGAAACCAAGGACCACATACTGGATGGTCCCATTTGTATGAAATGCCTAGACTAGGAAATCTAGAAGGAGTGAAAGTAGTTGAGTGATTGTCAGGATTTGGAGGGAGGGGAAATGGGCAGTGACCACTTTATGGGATGAGAAAATTAGTATTAACGGTGGCACAGCCTTTTGGATACACTTAAAACCGTTGAATTATAAACTTTATAATGGCGAATTTTATGGCACGTGAATTATCTCTCAATCAAAAAAATGGATTTAAAGTAAGTAAATTCCTGATTTTCAGTGTATTTTTCCCATGGCGTACCTCAGAAGGCCAAAGAGTTCAGGGGCCATGGCAGGGGGGGTTGGAGAAACCAGTCCACTCAGGAGGAAGAATTCATTTGGAAAATGAATTCTTGGGCATTGATTCTCTTCCGAGCTGAATGAAAAATGCTTGCTGCAGACATTTTTAATCAAGACACTCCCACGGTTAACATCACTCCACTTAGGCTGGGTGCTACCTGTGAGGCTGCTTTAGATTCTCTCCTCTGGCTAATAAAGCAATTTGGGAGGAGAGTGTCCTTTCCCAAACCTGCTGGAGGTGGGGTATTAAAGAGGGTGGAGTGCCTTTGCCGGAGAAAGCCCGTGGCTGATGAGATTGGGCTTTGCTGGAAAGAAGAGAGCCAAGCAGAAGACCAGCTTGATGCAGTCATCACCAAAAAAGGGCAGGAATGGAATAAAAATGGAGACAAACGGAACCTTTACCATTGTGTTTCTGCAAAAATCCAATGACCTTTTCCAGCACGGTGGTTTTGTCCATTTTCCGCGTATTGCCAGGGAGCATGGAGCTAAGTTCTTTGATGAGAACATTGAACTGGTCCCGACGCTTCTTCTCAGACTTGTTTCGAGAAGCTCTGTAAACACAGAACACACAGGTTACTGGAACATTCCACTCCATAAAGGCTTTATTATGAAATGGAGGTACTTTCCAACGGAGTGTGTTCTGTTGTGATCATCTTATCAGAACCCTTTCAGGGAAAGTAAAGTTCGCCACATTTCAGAGTTGGATAATGGGGACAAAAAAATGTTTTTCCAGACTCTTGGCCACAAAGACAGACAGTGTTAATAAGCAAGTTCTGACTCAGATGCAAAACCTTACACAGATTAGCTCTGTTGCCAGATGCTGCTTGCTCTGACTTCATGGAGCTTTAAACTTCAGAGAGCAAATGACATGCTGTGTACACGGCTGCAGCCCAGAGGGTTTTGCTCTGAAAGCCCTTTCCTAGGCTCTAACCATGTCCCCTCCACCCCAGAGCATGCAGCCCTCAGCATCAAGTTACAAGGGTAAGCCAGGTGCCCTGAGTGTCTGGCAGAGAACTGTGCCACACAGGGCATATGTCCTGGCCTCTGCCCCAGAGCTTATCATCCTGTGGGGAGACAAGGCACATCCCACACGAAAATGACTGCAAAACCGTGCTCAACCTGGGGCCAACGTATGACAGAGAGTGCGTACGGCTGTCAAGCTGCTAAGCAGATGAACCTTTGACAAGATGACACAGAGGAGCCTTATATGCATAATACTTAAGAAGCCAATCTGAAAAGACTACATACTGCACAGGTTCCAACTATTTGACATTCTGGAAAAGGCAAAACTATGGAGACAGTGAGAAGATCAGTGGGCTGGGGATGGATAAATAGGTGGGGTACAGAGGGTTTTTAGGGCAGTGAAATGCCTTGTACCATATGATCATGGTGGACCCACATCATCTTACATTTGGCCAAACTCACACAATATCCAACACCAAGAGTGGGTGCTGATGGCAAGTGGGGACTCTGGGGGATAGTGATGTGTCAGTGTGGGTTCATCCACTGTATCCACTGGGGGCTGTTGGTAATGGAGAGGCTGTCCGTACACAGGGGCAGGGGATATATGGGGGCTCTCTTTACCTTCTGCTTGGTTTTTCTGTGAACTTACACCTACTCTAAAAAAAATAAAGTCTATTTTTAAAACGACACACTACACCACACATCTACAGAGAGATCAAAGTAGAGCCACTTGGCTTGAGGGGAGGGGACCTCTGAGCAAGCCTGGGGTCCTCAGGAACTGGAACAGGAAAACACACTATATGGGCCATTTTATAGATAGTCAAACAAGGAGCATGTGTCGCAGGAAGCCTGCCCTTGCCCTGGGAAGCAGCACCACTCTAGAGGCCTTGATCTTTAACGACACACCACAGACCAAGTGGCTGGCTCTCCACCCCATGGGACTAGCCCCTTATCAGCAATCACTTTAACTGAAGGTGATCGAAAGTGGACCCACCTTCCTCATTTCATCCAGGATGGACTTGTTCCACAGTCAGCTCACTGGGAGGACAGGGGCCTCAGCTACGGGGCCCATCAAACTGGTCTACCCGCTGCTCTCAGCACCCTGGGGCCTGGCATCAAGAGGCCCAGGGCAGCTGATCACTTATCAGGAGGCTACTGGCCAATGTATAGTCAGGACAGGGTGCTGGTGGCTTGTGACAGTTCAGCAAATTCCCATCAGAGGGCTGCACCTCCCCTGGGGTCGGTATCCATACCGACAAGTATCAGTGTCAATAAAGATTCTGCTTCCCCAAACAGCCCCTGCAAATATAGGGACACAGAGCAAATATCCTCTTCTCAGATGTCATAGGGCCATAACCACCCTGCTTGTCTCTACTAAGGACACACGACCTGCCTTTAATTCAACACACCCGTTGGCAAGCTGTCCTTTGTGATTATATCTTTGTTTGGGTTCTTTCCTGATAATACCTGAGGCAATTCTTCAAAGCTTACCTCAAGTGTGTGATCACCACCCATGCATAACCATCTCCTTTTCCTGACTTTTCCCTCATTCCTAACCTTCTTGGATTTGGGGGAGGACCTGACACCCTTAAAGGGTTCCTACAAAGGTCTCATTCCTAGCCAAGTAACCACCCTCATATATGTCTTCTCAGAATCACAGACTGAATGCAGGTGTCCAAGGAACACACTAAGGCAGCTTTTGCGAGTCTAGGGTAAAAAGCATTATGTTCAAACACATAGGAGAGAAGAAAGAAACCTTTTAACTTTCCGAGTGACTGTCTATGCATTATAAATAATTTTTTGGCCTAGATTTGAAAGAATGACATGAGCCTTCTTAGCCAAAAAAAGCTCTGCTCCTGTCCTAGTTTGCCCATTATAAATTATTTGTGAGCCGATAACACCCAGCTCATTATTACTCTGTTCTCTTCTTCAATGGGTGTAATGACAACCAACATGGCCTGGCAGAGAATACGATGAAGGCTTATATCATTAGTGACAGAAACACAAGCTTGTTTCCGTCAGCCTCCGCCTGAGACACTATGGTGCCCACTGGAAATCGGTCACTGTCAGCTGGATCTGTGGCTCTGAGGCAAGAGAAAGAAAATGAGCCTCAAATGACCTTATTTCCGATAAGGAGGTCGTCTTGGCAGGCCCCGAGACACCATGCAGAAAGTACTGGGACAACCAGCTGAAAGACCCCTCATCAGCCTCTGGCTTTGATTTTTCCTTCATGTCATTATTTACATTCAGTAAAATCCAGCTATTTGAAGTGTACGGTTCAATGAATTTTGGTAATTGTGTAACCACCACCCAAACTCAGAGACCAAACCGTTCCCTCGTCCTGAAAGGTATTCTCCTGTGTCTCTCTGGTTGATCTCCCCTTGATGACAGCCACAGGAAACCAGTGATCTGCTGTCACATTAGTTTTGCCATTTTTAGAATTTCATGTAAATAGAATCAGACAGCATATAGTCTTGAATGTGCAGTTAGCGTTAGGTTTTTGAGATTCATCTGTGTTGTCGTACACATGAATATTCCTTTTGATGGCTGAGTAGTATTCCATGGGGTTGTTTCCAGTTCAGGGGGATGGAGAATAATGCTAATTGGAGAATTGACATCCATGTCTCTACATAGACATGGGCACACATTTCTCTTGGGTAAATACATAGGTGTGAAATTGCTGAGTCATAGTCTTACTAGATGTTCCCTGTGATTAGATCCCGCCATGCGGTTATGCCAAGTGGCTGGACTGTGTCTACGTGTCCACCAGCAACCTAGAAGGCCTTGTGCTCCTCCAGACTTGTCAACATGTGGTATTGTCAGTCTCTTCTCACCTGAGGCATTGTGATGTTTCCTCATTGTAGTTTTAATTTGCAGTTTTCTGATTTAGTTTGCATCTCCTGATGACTAATGACACTGGACACCCCTTCACATGCTTCATGTTGTTTCGTATATGTTCTTTTGTGAAATGTCTGCTCAAATCTTCAATGGGGTTGTCTTACTGAATTGAAGAGAGAGAGGACGGAAGGAGAGAAAGAAAGGAGGATGGAAGGGAAGAGGTGTGTGGGTGTGGGTGTTTGTGTGTGCGTGTGCATGTGTGTGGGTGTGTTAAATACACGTCTATACAAGCCTGACCCTTTGGTTTTGAATGCAGGGCTCAAAAAGCCCCAGGTGATCTTTTCTGGGGTCCCCAAGGGACAATGGTTCCATTGATAACATTTGTCGGGCACTTACTAATGCAATGGGCACCATTTTAAATGCTTTACTTCTATTAATTACTTTCATCCTTGCAATGACCCTTGAAGATAGATGCTCTAATTCCCAGTTCACAGATGAAACAGCAGAGGCACTGAGATGTCGTGTGACTCACTGAAGTCACATGACCAGGAAGTGGTGGAGCTGGCTGGCCTGTGTGCCCGTGCTGTGAAGCAGTGCCCTCCCCTGTCTCCTCCAGCTCCCTCCAGAACCATCACCAAGCTATCTGTTATGGAGCCATGCACCAGTGCTCTGGGAGCACAGAACTAAGAGTGACAAATTCTGGCTGCTTGAGGTTATAGCTTAGAAACTAAACATCTTCTGCAGAAAAATGGCATTGCATGCTAATGGGATGATGGTGTTTGTGTTCAGGGAAGAATACTGCAGAAAAATACTGGAGAAAATACTAAAAACAGCCAACTGAAAGAAGCTTAGAGTCTAGAGAAAGAGAGGCAAGTCACACATCAGGGGCAACGTTTTAAGGGTTAGGTGAGAAGTTTAGACAAACTGCCAAAGGAGTTCACATGGGAAAGAGAGCAGCCATGCCAGGGGGTCAGGGAAGCATCAAGGGAAGGGGCTGATGCAAGGTGGCCTGGGGGGGCAGGTTGTGGGGACAAAACCAATGAAAAGGTGCACTGTCAGCTTTGACAGAACAGTTGGAGATGTGGGAAAGTAAAGTGAGAGAGGGGACAAAAAGAGTGAGGCCAGCCACAGTGTCTAGAATCCAGTATAGGCGATCTGGTCTCGGCTTGTGGATGAGTTCGGGACAGGGCACTGATGGGCCATCTGAGGGAGAGAGAAAAGGTCAGGACATCAGGAGAAAGGGGAGAGGGACCCCGCTCAGGGGTAAGTGAGCAGAGACTGACAGGGAGGTGAGGGTGGCCGGGCACAGTACCACAGTGCCCTGCGTGGCTGTGGGCTGCGCTCCCCGGCTCTGTACTAACCAAACCTCCTGTGACAAGCACCAGGGAGAAAGCGGGCCTCAGAGGCAAAAAGAGCCTCACCTGAATTTCATTTGTCTAAGGAAAAGTAATGCTGTTGATACATACCTTTAAAAGTCCTACTCGCAAAATGAACATACAGTAAACTTAACCTTTTCTTTTGTGCACAGCTCTATAAATTTTCACACATGTGTAAATTCGTGTAACCAGCACCACAGCCAAGAGACAGAAGAGTTCCCTCTAAAGCTCCTTCATTCTCTCCACATCTGTAACCCCAGGCAACCCCTGTCCTGTTCTTCATCACCATGCTCTCTCTTGTGGAATGTCATAGAAATACAACCATAAAGCACATAATCCCTGAGCCTGGCTTCTTCTATCCACAGAAATGTCTTTGGGATTCATTCAGATTACTATGCCTATCAGCACCTTGCCCCTTCTTAGTGCTGAGCACCGGTTTTCTATCATATGGATGTCCCACAGCTGGTCTATCCATTTATCTGTGAAGGAAATTCAGGTTATTTCCCATTTTTTTGGTGGTTATGACTAGAGCTGCTGTATACATTTGTGTACAGGGTTTTTTTGGGGGGGGGTGTGGACACAAGTTTTCAGCTCTCTGAAGAGTAATCTGGGTCCTATGGAAAATGTACATTTAATTTCATAAGAAGCTTCCAAGTTGTTTCCCACTGTGGCTTTACTACCTCCTCACCAGCCACGTAGGAGGGATCCAGATGTTCTACATCCTCAAGGGGAGTTAATATTGTCAGTACTTGTAATTTAGCTAATCTAAAAGATATGCAGTATTATCTCACTGGGGCTTAAATTTGCATTTATCTAATGGCTAATGATGTTCTCTTTTTTTTGGCCATCTGTATATCTTCTTTGGTGACGCATCTGCTCAGGTCTTTTGCCCATTTCTAAATTGGGCTTTTTATCTCCTTACTGTTGAGGGCTGGGCATCCTTTACATATTCTGACGCCGACATACGATTTGTCACTAGTTTCTCACAGCTTGCCTTTTTATTCCCTTAATGGTGTCTTTCACAGAGTCAAAGTTTCTCATTTTGATGAAGTTCAATTTCACAATTTATTTCTTTTGTGGATTGTGTTTTGATATCAGGTCTGGGCACCCTCTGCCCAGCCGCAGGCTCCTGTAGAGACCATAGAGATCTCCATAGAGATGCTCCTCCTGGAGCTCTACACAGTTCTCGTGTCACGATCCACTTGGAGCTCATTATTTTTATAATATGTAAGGTTTTTATTTTTTTTTAAGATTTTTATTTATTTATTTGACAGACAGAGATCACAAGTAGGCAGAGAGAGAGGAGGAAGCAGGCTCCCCACTGAGCAGAGAGCCTGATGCAGGGCTCGATCCCAGGACTCTGGGATCATGACCTGAGCTGAAGGCAGAGGCTTTAACCCACTGAGCCACCCAGGTGGCCCTATAATATGTAAGGTTTTGGTTGAAGTTTTGTATGTTGTTGTCCAGTTGTCAACTCCATGAAAGAAAAGACATTTCTACATGGGGTTACCTTTGAACCTTTGTAAAAAATCACTTTATCATATTTCTGTGGGTCAGTTTCTGGGTTCTCGATTCTCTATTCTATCTCATTGACCTATGTTTGGATCGATTCCTCCACCAACACCATGCTGTCTCCATTACTGCAGCTTTATAATAAGTCTTAAAATCAGATAATGTGATTCCTCCAATCAGATAAAGTTGTTCCTCTTTTTCAAAATTATTTTTCAAAACTATTTTAGTTTCTCCGTCTTTCCATTACATTTTACAATTAGTTGTGTATATCTACAAAGAGTTTTGTTGGGATTTTGAATGGAATTGCTTTAAATCTGTGGACCAATTTGGGAAAATTTGGTATCTTTTTCTGTAGAGTCTTCCAGCCATAAACACAAAGACAACTTTCCATTTATTCAGGTCTCTCTGATTTCTACTATGGGCATTTTGAAATTTTCACATAGGTAACTCACATATGTCTTATTCAATTCATACCTAAGTATTTCATTCTTTTGGATTGGTTATAAGCCGCAATGTGTTCTTAATATTAGTTTCTAATAGTTCACTGTGGGCCTACAGAAAGGTGATTCATTTGTGTGTTGACCTTGTATCCTGTGATCTTGCTAAATTCACTTATTAGTTACAGGAGTTTATTTGTTTTGCTAAGTCTCTTGGGATGTTCTATATACAAACATGTCATCTGTCAATAAGGGAAGCATTATTTCCTTTTTTCCAATCAATGTGTCTTTGATTTCTTTTATGGTCTTATTGCTTTAGCTAAGACATGCAGTATGACATTGAACAGGAGTGATGACAGCAGACACCTTTGTCTTATTCCCCATCCTAGGGGAACACATTCAATCTTTTGCCAGTAAGTATATCAGCTGTAGGTTTTATGTAAATGTCCTTTATCAGGTTAAGGAAATTCTCTCCTATTCCTAGTGTTCTGGGAGTTTATAACAAAAATACAAGTTGAATTCTGTCAAAACCTTTTTCTACTTCATTGAAAACGATCCTGTGGTTTTGGTTTTTCTTCTTTACCCTGAAAACTTGGTGGATGACAATGACTGAACAGCCTGTCATTCCCTGGATAAAACTCTAATTGGTCATGTTGTATTTTACATATATGTGTATGATATATGTATATATTACACACATATACTTGTTAATGTTTTGTTGAGGATTTTTACATTTGTGTTCATGAGGATATCTGTCTGTAGTTTTCTTTTCTTGTACTCCCCACCGCCCCACTCCAGGTAATGAGAATCTCAGAAAATAAGTTAGGAAGTATTTCCTCCTCTTAACTTACTGGAAAGGACTGTGTAAAATTGGTGATATTTTTCTTTTAATGTTTGAGTCCGAGATTTCTTTTTCAGAAGATTTTTAACTACAAATTCAATTTCTTTATTTGGGATAGTTTAGGCTTTCCATTTCACCTTGTAGGAGTTTTACCTCTAATCTAAGTTGCCAACTTTACATGTATACAGTTTTTTTATAGTATTCCCTTATGGCCCCTTTAATGTCTGAAGAGTGTGTAATAATATCTCCTTTTTTATTTCTGTTATTGGTAATTTTTCGGTCATTCTTGCAAAAGACTTACCATCCTTATTGGTTTTCTTTTAAATCATATTTTGGTTTTTCTCTATTATTTTTCTGTTTTTTCAATCTTATTGATTTCTGCTCTTAAAATTTTCATTCTTCTTTTTGTTTTGAATTTATTTTGCTCTGCTGTTTATAGTTTCTTAAAGTAGAAGCATAGTTACTGATTTGAGACATTTACTGTTTTCCACTATAACAATTTAATGCTATAGATTTTCCTCTAAGCACTGCTTTAGCTGCAACCTACAAGTATTAATATGTGGTATTTTTATTTTTGTTCGGTTCAAAATATTTTCTAAAATTCCTTGAGACTTTCTCTCTAACCTTTGAATTACTTAGAAGCCATACTGTTAATTTCCAAGTTTTAGAGATATTGTTCTTGCCATCTTTCTGTTTGTACTTAATTTCATTCATCTAGACTTCTTTACATTTATTTTGTGAAACAGGATTTAGTGAGTGTTCAATGTGTACTTGAAAAGAGTGTGTATCCTGCTTTTGTTTAGTGGAGTGTTCTATAAATGTCAAGCAGTTCCTATTAGTTGATGGTGTTTTTCAGTTCTTCTAAACACTTGCTGAATTTCTATCTACTAATTCTACTACTGATAAGCATATTAAAGACACATTTCAGTTCCTTATGCTGTGCTTCAAGCATTTTGGAGCTCTGTTGTTAGGTGTATACACATTCAGAATTTTTATGTGTTCTTGGTAAACTAACTATCATTATGTATGCCACTCTTTATTCCTGGTAAATTTTTGCTCTGAAATCTACTTTATTTTATATTTCATATTAATACAATCACTCTGGCTTTCTTTTCATTAATGTTTGTGTGGTATATCACTTCCCACAGTTTTACTTTGAGCCTATTATATCATCATATTTTAAGCAAATACTTTGTGAACAGCATATGGTTAAGTCATTAAAGAAATTCACTCTGACACTCTCTTTTAGTTGGCATGTTTAGATCACTTAGAGTTCATGGGATTAGATGTTTGGATTTAGGTGTACCATTTTACCGTTTTCTGTTTTGTTTTACTTTCATTGTTTTTTGTTGTTGTTTTCTATTTTTCTTATCTTGCCATCTTTTGGATTCTTTATTTCATTTTATTTAATTTAAAAAAGTATTTCATTTTAGCCTATCATGTTTTTATTTACTACAGTTCCTTGTATAGTGTCTAGTAATCACTCTATGGATTACAATATAAAAACATCATTTCAGGGCCAACTTAAACTATTTTACCATTTCAAGTAGGATGTAGAAACTTTATTCCATTTAGTTCCCTATATCCTCCCTCCCTTTATGTTGTAGTTATCTTATGCACGATATCTACATATGCTGAATCATGTCAGATTATGTTACTTTTCCCAAATGTCAGACTATCTATTCTATGTAGCCAGATATCTACCATTTCTGTTACTCTTCATCTATATCTCTTATCCCAAGCTTCCATCTGGTATCATTTCCTTTCTGTTAGAAAAACTTCCTTAGAAATTCTTTCAGAGCAGGTCTACTGATTAAAAAAAAACTTTTAGTGATTTTTTTTTAATTAAAATTTTTTCTTTATTTATTCGACAGACAAGAGATCACAGGTAAGCAGAGAGGCAGGCAGAGAGTGGGGGGAAGCAGGCTTCCCGCTGTGCAAAGTGCCCGATGCAGGACTTCATCCCAGGACCCCAAGACCATGACCTGAGCCAAAGGCAGAGGCTTAACCCACTGAGCCACCCAGGTGCCCTGTTTTTTGTTTTTGTTTTGTTTTGTTTTCATTTGAAAATGTCTTCACTTACCTTCATTTCTGATGGATATTTTTACTGGATCTAGAAATCTGGGCTAATGTTTCTTTTCCTTCTTTTCCTTCAACTTTTAAAAAATACTGTGTCACTTCTAGATGGCTTCCATGGTTTCTGATAAGAAATCCATGGTGTTATTTAGATTTGTCCTATGTAGCTGGTCTTAGATCTTGAGTGGTGGTCTGTCCTGCAGTTCAGATCTGAAAGGCTATGGTACATTAAGGTCAGACCCATGCATATTCAATTTGGTGGTGAGCTTAGATCTCATAATCCTCTTTATATGGTCATTTCCCTGAGCTACTTCTTCTCAGATCTCTGCCCAGTATTTTTTTTGGTTCCCATGGCTCCCTTTTTGTTCCTCTAGTCAGAAAGCTGGTTCTTAAATAATCCAATCATGAAATGGGCAGAGGACATGAACAGACATTTCTGCAAAGAAGACATCCAGATGGCCAACAGACACATGAAAAAATGCTCCACATCACTCAGCATCAGGGAAATACAAATCAAAACCACAATGAGATACCACCTCATACCAGTCAGAATGGCTAAAATTAACAAGTCCGGAAATGAAAGATGCTGGTAAGAATGCAGAGAAAGGGGAACCTGCCTACACTGTTGGTGGGAATGCAAGCTGGTGCAACCACTCTGGAAAACAGCATGGAGGTTCCTCAAAAAGTTGAAAATAGAGCTACCCTATGACCCAGCAATTGCACTACTGGGTATTTACCCTAAAGATACAAATGTAGTGGTCCGAAGGGGCACGTGCACCCGAATGTTTATAGCAGCAATGTCCACGATAGCCAACTATGGAAAGAACCTAGCTGTCCATCAACAGATGGATGCACAACAGATGGATGTGGTATATATATACTATGGAATACCATGCAGCCATCAAAAAAAAAGTGAAATCTTGCCATTTGCGATGATGTGGATGGAACTAGAGGGTATCATGCTTAGCGAAATAAGTCAATCAGAGAAAGACAACTATCATATGATCTCTCTGATATGAGGAAGTGGAGAAGCAACTTGGGGAGTTTAGGCTCCCAGAGCTCTGGAATTCCATAGGGTTATTGTACCTGCTGTTCAGGAGCTACGTGAGATTTAGCACAGCAGCCTGCATTCTTACAAGGTTACCTTGCTTAAGGTATATCAAGGGGACTTAAGGAAGGAGAGGCACTGTGGAAAGGAAGGTGGGAGAGGACCATGGTTCCAAGGTCAGGTATTGTGGAAGGGGAACACACATGTATACACACATGTACACACACAAACACAACCCTCTTTCATTTCTCCGATAGGTGGAACCTTGAAGGTCCTTCTGTTGCAGGGGTTTCATGAGGCATACTATATAAACCATGCTCAAGGTTTCTCTCCCCACCTTGGTGAGGGGATGATCACAGATGTGGATATTTAGTGTGCAAGACTGGGCTTTACACTCAACCACTCAAGAAGGATAGCTGTAGCTGGGTGGGGAGCAGGTCCTTTTGAGACGCTTATGGCACAGACCAGGAAGGAAGATGCTCATGTCCTATCCTCCTAGGAGAGGCCCCATGGCAAGAATAGGGAATTTGGGCAGGCAGCTGAATGTAAACATGCTCTTATAGGTTTGTGTCCTCAGCTCTCTCTAAATTCACAAAGGCACATGACAGTGGTGCAGTTACATTTTATATGTGACCCCAAATCCTGGGTTTCCCTAAAGGGAAGAAATGAAAAATCATTGTATCAGAACTTCTGATCTGTAAACTAGATCAAGAATAAAGATAAAGTTGGTGAAAAGAGGAAAAAATTACTATTACTTCATGTGCAGACAGGTTGGGCTGGTGGACATCTTCTGCTCAAGCCTCTCCAGCATCTAGAGAGACAGTATCTGTAACACGAGACACACTTCCATACTAGGAGCCCTTCCTGATGTTTAATTTAATCCCAAGGATGCCATCTTTTTAAACTGGCCCCCACAAGTCTAGTTCTGTTAACTGAGTAGATAGAACATACTGATGAGGGAAAAACAAGATGCTTCTCTGAATCACACGTGGTTGGCCAAATGGAGTAAAAGCTGAAAAAATCAAATGCTACCCAATAAAGTTGGAAGGCAGTGGCCAGAACTGGTGACAGAAGCACTGGTGGGTTGCCCGTGCTGCCAAGAGCAGCTGGGTTTTTGAGTAAAAGGTATAACAATAGGTCTATAAGTACGCAGTTCTATATAGAGTGACTTTTTCCTACAGAGAGTCTCCATGGGGACAATGCGAAAGGCAATTTATGAAGTATATTAGTTTCACACTTACAGGTACCATTGGAAGTTAAAGAGTGGTTGGGGTAGCAGAGAATCAGGATGGTATAGCTTAGCTGACGGAGCATTAGACAAATTTCCAGAAAATGTGAGTTCTTGTCCTGGTTCTGCCACTTAAGCCTAGAGAGAGTGGGCAACGCATTCCCACCTCCACAGGTCTTAGGTTCCTTTTATAAAATAGTGAGGACAGTGATATGGTGATTTTAAACCAGAGAATTATAAAAATTTTTCTGAAATTCCTTCTCCATCAGAACATGAGTTCTAAACCTCCCTTCCTTGAGTTGGGCTGGCTGACCTCAGTGACTTGCATCTAGAGAACAGAATGCAGCACAAGGGAAATGCTTGACTTCCAAGGCCAGGTAGTAAGAGGACACATAGCTCCCTTCTGGCTTTCTCGCCCATGCATGATGCCCTGGAACCCAGTCACCTGTTGTGAGGAAGCGACTTCCACGTGGAAAGCCACAGTCCCAGCTGACAGCCTACATCAACCACTAGCTATGGAAGAAAGCATGTCTTTGGGTGGTTGCAGCTTACCATCTTTTTTTTTTTTTTTTTTTTTTTTTTAAGATTTATTTATTTATCTTAGTGAGATAGAGAGATGTGTGCATATGTGCATGCATGGGGGGTGGAGATGAGGAACAGAATCTTAAGCAGACACCCCACAGAGCACACAGGGGGAGGCAGGCTCAATCCCATGACCCATGCCATCACAACCCCAACAGAAACCAAGAATGAATGCTCAACCGACCAAGCCACCCGGGAACTCTTCCAGCCCAGCATCTTTGAGCTGCTCTAGCCGAGACCACAGGGAAGAGCATTCCCTGCCAGGCCCCACTCCAGCTGAAGGTCCATGGGCAAATGAATGCTGTCACTCTAATCTTTCCATTTTGGAGAGGCTTGTTATACAACAACAGATATGCAGGAAGAGTTAATGCCTAAGGCAACGACTGGGTGATGCCCAAGAATCCTTCTAGACCAGGAATTCTGGAGTATCAAAACTGGGCTAATTTCACATTATAGGATGAGACAGAAACCGATCAGCATGCAAACTTGGTCTTTCAAACCCGAGAATTATAAACCGAGCAAAATGAACCTGTCTGTGAAGGCTTATCAGGATTGGGTCTTACAGTTCTTTTGAAGTCTCCACAAAAGGTTTTGGGGGAACTTGAAACACAGGGAGTGGTTGAGGAAGGATCCAATGTTCTCCACATTAAGACAGTTGTATCCACGAAAGGTTAACTTCTATGAAGAATCAGTTAGGGTCTGATCAGCCACATGAACAAAGACTTTAGAAGAGGATTCCTCTTAAAATTTGAAGGGCACTGTAGATAAACTAGATGGGAAATATGTCAGAATATTAACAGTGGCTCTCTCTAAGTAGCGATGGTTATGAATGAGCTTTGTTGACTTTTTAAAAACATTTCACTATTTTTCAAATGTTGTTTTGGTGTTTTTTCATATGTAAGAAAATGTGCAACAATAATGGGGATAAAGTTGATAAAAGACAGTATTGGGCAAAGGGTGTTCCATGGAAAATCATGAAGAATTATTTAGAGAAAAAAGAAGGACTATGGCCAGAGAAGTTTATTTTGTTGTTACTAATCTAGGTTTGTTTTTTTTTTCTAGATAATTTTTAAAATTCACAGTTACCTAAAATAGAACAGACTTTGGGTTATTTGCTAATTGCCATCTTAGTATTTTGAATGGGCTAAGGAGCCCTGACACTCTTCAAAAGGGAGGAAAAAGTAGACAGTATGGCCCAAACTTATATTGGGGGGTATTTCTTCAGATTAGTGTTTACCATTCTTGGAAACTCTGTCATAAAGCAAGGTCCATTTAAGGTCAATGCAGACCTCCCCTGGGCCCAGGCCTGGGTCCTTGGAACAGGTACACACCTACTCATGTCCATGAGCTAGGCAGCCTCCTTCACCCCCAAACAGTGGGGGCTGGGGACACCACTGAGCTCAGGAGCTCTGTTCAAGGAGCGAATGTCACCTGGATGTGTGAAGATAGAAGTCACCCCACATGGTGCTAGATGGGTTAGGCTGGTGTTGCCCTCATCTCCTGGAGAATTCTGGAGAATTTTGATTGGTGAAGAGTTTGTGGGGCTCAGCTGGTGCTATTCTTTTCTTCTGAGATGTAACAGGGACATCTTTACTCTTAACCAGAGTTATCAGAAAATGTCGAGGCCCAAATGGGAAACTGGCCTAATTTTCTGGTGATTCTTACTTAACGGTCACACAGGGAGAATTTCACGGGAGCAAGCCTTAGGAACTTGTTACTGCAATTCTCAAAGGAATATTTAGCTTTTCCTGCAGAAAAGCTGCATGTTCAAAATGGTGGGCTTCAGACCATCCTTTTTCAACTTAAAATTTATTGAAATGATCGAAAGGGCTTTTAGTGAATTCCTTTTTGCCTCAGATGCTCCCAGAGGGTTCTGGGTGTCCCTAGGCTAGGGCTTTCCCAAGTTTCGAAGCCTACCAGGCACACAATTCTCCTTCTGATAATTCTTCTTAGCCAAACAAAGTACCCCACCAGGGTAGGAACCAAGAGCCCCAAACAGAGGGAGGCCCCTTTTCCATTCTGCTTTTTACTGGGCCACAGTCAGAATTAGCATTCTGCTTGCGAGTATGAGTTCCCTTTGTTTGGAATACAGAATCACTCATCTGGAAATTACAGGGTAATATGAATGAATCGTGTGTCCTGATATATCTACGTTCTTGCAAGGCCTGCTACTGCCTTAATCACCAAATAAACAGAAAGGAAGTCTCAAACATTCCTTCCTGCCATTTTTCCCCCCTGTGTCGGGACTTACGATGATGTGCATAACTCCCCAGTCAAGAGCCTAGGAAGGAAAATTCCAGCAAAATTAGCATGATCAGCTCCAGCTGGAAACATCAAGCCATCGTGAAGAGGGCCAGGCTTTTCATTCTGCACCGAGCCTGCACCCAGGGGCATCAGGAGAACTCCCACTTGGAGTTCTCCAAGTGGGCTACAACCTTCATGGACCAGACCAGCCTTTCCTTTCAGACCTACAGAATTTACATCCAGAGCAATGAAACAATAAAATGAGGCCAGTCTCCTCCTTTAACCATATTCTTCTCCACGCAAGAGCTTGGCTGAGAAACAGAGCTTATGAATTCTGATAATCACCTCAGCTCTGCTCAACATAGACCCTGCAGCATACATCTCTTCCTTTATGCTTGTTTTCCAGAATGCCTCTCTGACTTACCCGAAGCCCTCTGAGGGCAGGATAACATTGCATAGCCTCCTCATTTTCTTCCACTTGTTTAGTGTATTACTTAGGTAACAAATACAGACCGGAGGGTGACTGAATGGTCTCAGTCATTGGTCCACATGGATAAATCACCCCTGGGGAAACCAGGAGAAATGAGCAGCCTCCCAGCAACTGAGGCTTTTCCTTCTGCAATGCTGGCTTCTGCGAATGTGCATGTATGGGCTTCTTGGTTGCCGCCCTGGATCTCCCTCTTGCCTGACTTCAGCTTGTGTGTGCAAACCAGCATTTGCTGTAATGAGAACACCAAGAATTGGCTCCTTCTGCCTGACACTCTTCATTCTTATTAATAAAAGGGAGCGACGGCTCTAATCTCACCACACATCTTCCCTTCTGCGACAAAAACATACGCAGTAATGGAAACAAAACTTTGTAGTTTTGTAGGAGATGATGTCACTTTAATGAATGCTGATGAACTAATCACTTAATATGGGACAGAAGGAAGAGTCCAACACGAACGAGTTTCGGGTTAGTGTTCCGTTCTCTCAAGAAATGAGGGAAGCCGTACTTTATAATACTGCCAAGTCACAGACACTGGCTTTCTTTGGAAAGCCAGGATTCCTATGGGACTCTCTGCCTTGGGCATGTGGTCACCCCAAAGGCTTCCATTTACTGACTGTCATGGGAAGTTGTTAGGAGCCCGGACTCGGAATAATGTCTGAATTTGAATCCCTGCCTGCCGCTGACTGGCTGTGTGATCCCACGCCTTGGCATTCTTGGCTGTAAAATGGGGCCAGTAATAACCGAGGGTGTGGGGTTGCTGTGAAGATCACAGAGGTCACGCCTGCAAAATGCTGCAGGCACACAGTGAGGGCTCCGGACACCTTAGTGTTCCTTATTAGCACCGTGTCCTCTCCAGCGTTCCTTTAATTCCTGCCAGAACCCTACCAAGAGGTTGCTACTATCATCAGCCCCATTTCACAAAGGAAGAAACTGCAGTGAAGAGAAGTGTAGTAGCTCATCTGAGGACAGAAAGTAAAAGTGTCAGGAGTCAAAGGCAGGCCTGTCTCATTTTAAGCTGTGCACTTCCTGCCCACTGCTTCCTGGATGACCACACTCACACACACAGACACACACACACACACACCACAAAACTACGTCACACCAGAATTAGAAAAGGAGGTGTACGGACTGGACCACAAAATGGTCCACTGGGAGCCTCGTTATCCAGGGGTTCCAAATGTCTCTCCATCAAATTGTTCCCTTTTTTGAGTTCAAGGCCCGTGTTTTTGCATTTTTCCTCTCAAAAAAGAAAAAAACAGCAATCAGTTCTGACATACAATGGGCACTCAAAACTCCCCAGATTTGCGTGGGAATTCACAGAAGAAAGCGGAACTGTGTCCTGGTTTAGAATACTTGATCAAACAATCCAAACAAACCAGGAATCCCCTAAAGCTTTGGAAAACTTGCCCAACAGAGCGCGTGTTTTCTGGAGACAATGAGGGTTTTGAGCTGAAGCTGAGCATTTCTAATCTCATGAAAAAAAAATCATGTGAGTGCAAACTGTTCCTATCAGACCTCCAGGTGGGGTAAGGGGAAGGGCCTCTCATGCTGGTACAGAGCCTGCTAGAAGTAGAGGTTTTGAAATGCAGATAATCTTAGGATTGTGGTCCTTTTGTCCCAGTTTTTTCCAAGTGTTATGAGGGATACTATGTTATTTCTGGTGTTCTGGCAAATGGATCTGAGTATTACCAAACATTCTAGACCTGTTCCCCCTCTGAGGTCAAGAGGAGGTGAGGGCTGGCCAGCAGCCTCACTGTCCTGGATATGTGCAGGTACTGAGCCTCAGTTCCCTCATCCATAGAATGGGCATAACAGGAAAACACGCCTCAAAGGAATGTTGAGATGCTGTGAGAGAATGCACAGAAAAGGACTTAACATCAAAGGGTTAGGGCATCCAGGAAGCAGTCCGTGACCACCGGCCATCGCTGCTGAGCTTTTCATGATGCTAACAAGAATACCCTGTCAACATATGAAAGTGTCCTGCATTTTCACATACATGTGACGATTAACATACATGCACATGTGTGTGTATACATACTCAAGAGCTTCTCTGTGTATTTTGTGGCTGATTCCCAAAATCAGCCTAGAGGAGGGCAGGGCAGAAATGACTGCCTGATGTTGTGGGTGAGAAGGCGGTAGCTGAGAAAGGGGAGGGTGTGTCATAATTCACGAGCTGGGACAGGGCTGGTGTCCACCTCTGAGCCTACTTCATGGCTACCTGCGAGGGGACCGAGAGGCCAAACATGCGGAGGAAAGAACTGGGAGCTAGCCTGCCCATGACGATGGGCAGGGGGATTCCATGCTCATCTGCTCTGGGATGGTCTGTTCATCCATTTGTTAGTTGGGACCCCACAGATTCTGTGACCTTTGGAGGTTGTGGCTTAAGGTCTGAGAAGCACTGCTGTGGGGAGCCCTGTTCCCCATGCCAAGGGAGGGCGTGTTACTTCAGAATAAACTGAGGTGTTGCTTGAATTGTTGTCTATGTAGATTTTTGTTAGAGAACATTTTCTTTTCCTTTTTTTTAAAAAGAGATTTTATTTACTTATTTTAGAGAGAGAAAGAGCATGAGCGGGAGGGGCAGAGGGAGAGGGAGACAGACTCTCAAGCAGACTCCACCCTGAGCACAGAGTCTAACATGGGGTCCAACTCAGGACCCTAAGATCATGACCTGAGCCGAAACCGAGAGTCAGACACTCTACCAAGCGCACCAGCCAGGCGCCCTGAGAAAAGTTTCAAACATGAACTGGCAGAGATAAATGTATGGTGAACAGCCAGTGCTGACCTTCCAGTTCCAACCATCTCAGCTCTGGGCCCACCCCGTTTCACCTATACCTCTGGCCATTTCTGCGGCTCCCTGATTGTTCTGTAAGGAAATACATGGGGAACTGACAAGCAACGCAGACTCCCCCTGTGCCCTGTGATTCACGGCGGGCAGGTCTGGAGTGGCCAGGGATTTGCTGTTCCCATGCCTGCCACCCTTTCCCCCCAACAGGTGCCATAGAAGGTGGATGCCAAACTAGGGGACCTCTGAGGGCCCACCATTGCTGCTGGAGGATTCAAGTGACAACAAGACCGTTGGTTCTGTGAAGGGAAGCAGGCAAATATTTCAGCTCTGCAGCTCTCTGAGAGCCTGCCACAGAGGACTGAGGACCCACCACACACACACACACACACACACACACACACACACACAATGGCGCGAGTAGCAAGATGAGACCGGAGGAAGAAGGCTTGTCCTCAGGCCTGAGTGAAGGCTTTCCCCGGAGAGTACACTCTACTGCCAGGCCTGTCACTTGCAGCCTGATGGTCTGTTGTCACCTACTGACCACCTCCATTCATCTGTGTCCTCCTCAGGTCATCTTTATTGCTCTGAAGCCTAGTATAGTAACTGCCCCTGGGGGTGAACTATGTGATATTGAGAACATTCGAGGGCTCTTTACCTTCAAACTATCAACTCCATGACTCCACACGCAATAGGAGTTCAATAAATACCCAGTGTAGGAATAAGCAAGGATAGGGTTATAACAGCTCTGACACCCCAGCTACCAAGCTAGGATTTCTGACCAACCCCATTAGTGCGTAAGATATGGGATGGATCTCCAAGTGCCGATGAAGAAACTGGGGCCGGGTATATGGAAGACGTAGTGCGCGAGGGTGATTACTACGTGCTCAGTGTGTGGGAAGGACGATCCCTGTTATTGTCAAAGCCGGGCAGCTCCCACAGTGGGGCCAGGATTTGAACCCAGACATGCCTGGCTCTGGCCAGGCTGCCTTACCGAGCAGTGTCTGTGCTGGGAAAGCGGTAACCAGTGGCTTCTGAAAGGCTTCATACACAAACGTGTGAAAAATATAAACCACTTGGCAAGCCCCAGACAATGAGGAACTTCAGGATAAGGAACAAAATCAAGGGAGCTGGTCTACATGTCTTTTTCTTTTCCTTTTTTTTTTTTTTTTCTTTTTAAGTAGAGCACTGCAGTATTTCAAGGACAGTGGATACCAAGAGCCTGTCCCCCAGCGGCCTGTCTTGCCGGTGTTCTCATCCATGCTGAGCGAGGACAAACACCTGAAGCCTGGCAGACACAGGGAACAGGCCGAGGCATGAAACCCACTCCTTCTTACCTCTTTGCCCTGTCTTTCTCATCTTCATCCATTAGATTTTCTATGCAGTTTTTCCTGCAAAAAAAAAGAACAGATGATTATTGTTCTGCTTCTAGACCTTTCTTACAGGTCTATCTGGGTGTCATCATTTTGTTCTTATCTAACCTACATGTCTGAGCCCAGAGCTTCTCAAAATTTGGGTGCCAGCAAAACCCTCTACACTCTGAACAATGACTGAGGACACCTCAGAGCTCTTGTGTATGCAGGTTCAAACTGAAAAATTTTAAATATGCAAGCACTCATTCCATTAAATGTCAGAGCCATGCAGTTATCAGAAGTCAAAGAGCTTCTAGAAATGTTCACTGTATATACACGAGAGTAAAAAAGGCAAACCATGTGTTACTGTTAGGAAAGTTGTTTTGACCTCCCCAGGAGTCCCCAATCACACTTTGACAGCCGTTGTCTAGACTCAGCTCAAGAAGTATCTATTTATCCCGGATCTTAAACCTGCAAGGTGCCCATGACAGAGGAAAGAAAGCACAGATGCCATTTATAGATCTGTTCATTCAAATACACAAACCCCTCTTACATGCAGCCAGGAAAAAAACAGGGCCCTAATCCTTCCTTTAAGGCATTTATACTTCCCTAGACAGTCGAGGCGCACAGATGCAAAAAATTAAGTAACAATCCAGGAATGTTCTTGCAGCCCGAAGTCATCAGAGGCTACTTCACCGCCCAGAGCCTACACTCTCCCAGACAGCTGGCTGGATGTCTTAAGCCCTACAGATCCAGGTTCCTCTGCCACACGCAGGCCTGTGAGTCTTTACGCCTCAGAGCCATGGCTCGGACTCCTTATTTTATTCACACTCTTCCCAGGGTCCTGTCTGGGGTGGGCCTCCTCCAGCCAGCCCTCCGAGCAGAAACACTCTCCGGGTGTCCATGAGGCCAGAGCCTGCAGGGGAATGGAGGTGAAGCCTGTGGTGGCCGAGCAGGCAGAGTGACTGGGATAAGGGTGGGGACCCCGGAAGAGCTGAGTCACCATTGCCCACACGCCTCTGTTCTCAGTCTGAACTCAGAACTCAAAACCCGTCACTTTGCAAATACACTAACACCCTCGAAACTTCAAGAGGTAAATACGTTTTAATGGGGCAAATGAATCTTTGTCTAAGATAATCTGGTTTTGTGATTTCGGTTTGGTAGTGCACCGGGTGCACTGGGACCGGTGGGAACTGGAGGAGGAGGGAGAATTTTGCAGTTCCAAAGCTTATGCTCTGTTTACACACGCGCTCCATTCACTCAACAGCCACCATGTTTTAAGGATAGCTTTGTGAGACACACCATTCAACAGTGGAGGCTTGTGTCATAATTAAAATGGGGTTACCACATCTGCAAACGGGCATGTGCTTAATGTTTTCCAGATGGAATCTGGTCAAAGTTTTAAGACACGAAAAACGTGATGCCAGGTCTGTGCTCCCAGGAAAGTGTCGGCTACACATGTCTCCAGGTCATGAGCGAGGACCCAGCCAAGCCAAGTCCTTCACCAGGGTCCCCCCTACCCCCTGGGACAGAGCATGTTCATGGGAGGGATGTGGGCTTCACCCTGATTTCCTGAGGTTCTGGAATCATGGGGTTACCATGATTACTGGGATTGCTTAGACATTAGTGAAAATTTACAAGTGACTAATAGCTGTTCTTTGTCAACCCCATCTTCTCTGTTTTATATTTGTTGGTCCTTAAACATTTCCTGAATCCATGAAGCCTTGATGACCTGCACCTATTTCACTTCTTCCTTGTCCCTCCCGTTTCCTTGCCTGATTCTTCTCATGTGACCCCTGTCTACACTATTCTGCTCAACTGCACCTGTGTGAAGAGAGGTGATGTAAGCCAAGTTCTCTGGGGGCACCGGCCATGGGAGCTCCACGCCTACTGAGCCTGTTGTCTCCCATAACCTCCCTTTATTAGAGAGAGAGAGAGAGAGAGAAAGCAAGCATGAGAGGTGGGCGAGGGGCAGAGGGAGAGAGAGAGGCAGACACTCTGCTGACCAGGGAGCCTCATTCCAAGAGTCTGAGATCATGACCTGAGCCCAAAGGCAAGGCTGACGTTTAACCTATTGAGCCACCCAGAGGCCCCTCCATGGTTGTTTTCTGTTGTTATTTTTTTATACTAAAGGAACTTCAGTGAAATACACATTACATAAAATGTGTCACTTTTAAGTGGACAGTTCAGGGGTTAAGTGCATTCACAATGTTGTGAAACCATCACCACTGGCTCTAGAAACCCTTTCATCTTGCAAAACTGCAACTCTGTGTCCTTCAATCACTAACTCCCCATTCCCCCAGGCCGGGCGGCCACCACTCTACTTTCTGCATCTGACCACTCCATGCCCCTCCTATAACTGGAGTTATTCAGTATTTTTCCTTCTGTGGCAAACTTATTTCAATGTTAGCATAATGTCCTTAAGATTTATCATGTCATAGCGTCTATGGGGATTTTCTTCCTTTTTAAGGCTGAATAATAGTCCACTGTGCTTCTATCACATTTATTTACCCAGTCATCCATCCACACACACCGAGCGGCCTCCACCTTCTGATTATCACAAGTGGTGCCTCTATGAACACGGCTGTACTCCCCACCTCTGTATTTTTGAGCCAGCCTCTTATTTCAGGATGTAGAGGAGCTAGACAGGGCCCAAAGGGACACAGGAGAGAGGGGGCGCCAAAAGACAAATTTTTTTCTGCGAACTCTAGTTAAAAGAACAGCTGAGAAGTTTAAGGGGCGGCAACCACTCTTCTCAATTGCGTAGTTTGCAATGAGGATTTTGAGCAGTGATTTTTTTTTTTTTTTTTTTTTTTTACAGCCACACAGCCAAGGAAGAGAAAAAGGAGCTTAAATGAGGGCAGAGAAGA
Source organism: Mustela nigripes (assembly GCF_022355385.1). NCBI lineage: Eukaryota > Metazoa > Chordata > Mammalia > Carnivora > Mustelidae > Mustela > Mustela nigripes. The sequence goes on along the minus strand of NC_081563.1, from coordinate 81,590,692 downwards.
TTCTGTCTGGGTCTGGGAAAATAACTGTTGATGTGATCAACCCCCAGAGTGGACAATGGAGGGAAGCTACAGAATCTTTACTCAGGACAACCACATGTTCTAAGTGCCTTAGACATTTATGAGATCTATTGGTCAAAATCCCAAAAGGAAATGAGACTTTGTTACAAAGGTGTGGGTGGGGTCTAGGGGAGCCAAGAGGGATGGCATGGTTACCTAGGATTGGTATCAGACAAGCTGTTAACACCTCGCAGGGTGAAGGGACCAGAGGGAAATAGGTTCCCAGACCTGGAAGGAGTGTGTTGTATAGGGGAGGGGGCTTTTGGTGGAAGGATGCAGCCAGCCTGAAGAAACCTTTTCATTAAGAGAGAAGTCAAGGGAATGAATACCTCACCTCCCTTTCCACCTGTCCCATCTCCCGCTGGTGTCTCCTATTGGCTACACCACCCAGAAGGATCAGGCAGGGGCCCATGACGTCGTCAGTGTGGAAGAACCCTGGGTGCAGAGAGAAGGGTGGAGAGGCTTGGAGGGGGACAGGAAGGATACCCAGCATGCCAGTAATGTTCGTTCCTAAGAGGCTCTTTCAGTTCTGGGTTTCTTGGATTTTCTAGAACACAAACTATTTGGAGTCTTTCAAAACATTTACATTTCTCCACATTTGAAGGATAGGCACCTGCCTCTAGGAACTAAACACTCAAGAAATAATAACATGATAATGATGAGAGGCTGAGGAAAGAGAGCTTAGCAGAGAAGATCTTTGGAACTATTTAAGCCACAAAATCAGTAATGATAGATTGTAACCCAAAGAAGAAACTATTCATGAGTCCATACTGATACAAATACTTAAACAAATAAATAAAGGGGCACGGGGGGGGGGCTGATCTCCTTTACAGAAGAACTCCAATTCATAAATATTGAAGGAATATAGGAAACAGAAAATCACTTCCAGTACTGTGTAGTAATAACTGTTGCAGGCAAGCTCCATTGATGGATGCTGAAATTAATACGCAAAAGTTTATGAGGACAGGATATCTGCATAGTTTAAAGTATCTCCCTCGATATATCTATTAATTACAAAGGAGAAGGGCAACTTTGTAAGTGGAGAAGGTTGGCAGACACCACCTGCCCTAGGGTCAAAATTAACATCACCAGTATAAGTTACACTTCAGTCTCAAGTGCTTGTTCTCTTGGGTGTTTATATCTCAGAGTGTAACTATTATATCATAGCATAGCTGCATGCTTAGTTTATTAAAAAGTGCCAACTGTTTTCCAAAGTGAACCTACAATTTTATGTTTGCACCAGGCGCATGTAAAAGTTCCAGTGGCTCATTCTTGCCAACACTTGGTAATGGTTTCTTGCTTTTGGTCATTCTAGTGGGTGTGTTGTGGGAGCTCACTGGGATTTGAATTTGCATTTCCCTTGAGATTGATGGTAATGAGTATCTTTTCATGTGCTTATTGACCACTGAGAAAGCTTCTTTTGCAAGGTATCTTTTCTTTTTTTCTTTTTTTAAAGATTTTATTTATTTATTTGAGAGGCAGAGATCACAAGTAGGCAGAGAGGCAGGCAGAGAGAAAGGAACGGAAGCAGGGTCCCTGCTGAGCAGAGAGCCTGATGTGGGGCTCAATCCCAGGACCCTGAGATCATGACCTGAGCTGAAGGCAGAGGCTTTAACCACTGAGCCACCCAGGCACCCTGCGAGGTGTCTTTTCAAGTTTTCTTGCCTGTTTCTTCTTTCTTCTTAAAAATTGGGCTGTTTGTCTTCCTTGTACCGATCTGTAGAAGTTTCTCTCTTCCACATACAGGACTCTACCTGATCTAGATATCAATTTGTGAACATTTTCTCCCAGTCTGTGGCGGGCCTCTTAATGTTCTTGATGGTGACTTTTTAAATTTGATAAAGTCCAGTTCATAAATTTTTATTTTCATAGTCAGTGATTTTTGTGTTCTCAGAAATCTTTGCCACTTCAGTGTCATGAAGAATTATCCTGTTTTCTTCTAGAAGCTTTATCATTTTAGCTTTTGCATTAAGATTTATAATCCATTACAAATTAAAATTTTTTCCTCTCCAATCTGGACATTCAGTTACTCTAGGATCATTTATCGAAAAGACATTTCTTTCCCTATTGAACTGCAGTGGCATTTTGGTCAAATGTCTCATATGATCCTATATGTATATTTACAGAATCTATTCAGGTTTATCTATCTACAGGGTTTCAGTTGCACACAGACACACAGGATAAACATTTTTAAAAATTAACTTTGTTTTTTAGAACTCTTTCACCTTCTCAGAAAATGCAAAGGCATTACAGACAGTTCCTACATACCTGCATCCAGTATCCCTTATTATCAACACCTTACATTAGTATGGCACACTTGTCACAATTAAAGAACCGTCATTGAAAGACTATTGTTAAATAAAGTCCATATTTTATTAATATTTTCTTAGTTTTTACCTAATGTCCTTTTCCTGTCCTAAGATCTCATCTAGGACACCACATTACACTTAGTTATTGTGTCTCCTTAGGCATCGTGTAGACGTGATATATTCTCACATTTTCCTTGTTTTGGATGACCTTGACAATTTGGGGGACTATCTGTAGAACATCCCTCAGTTTGGGTTTGTTGATGTTTTTTTCATGGTCAGACTAGGCATATAGGCTTTTAGGAGGAAGCCCACAGTGGTAAAGAGCCATTCTTATCACATCGTACCAAGAGTATTAACAAAACTATCTCTGTGATATTGTAACCGCCTGCCTGAGGTTGTGCTAAACTTATCTCTAAACTGCACGTTAGTGACATTTACACATAGTATGTGCAACATTTTTCTTCAACTTTCAAATACCCCTTTTCCAGATACAGAATTGCTTAATTTGAAGTGGTAGATCCAATTTTCAGTCTCAAAAAAATACAATGAATATAACATCTTCTCTGTTTTTAGATTTTATACATAATCATTGAACTTGGATCAGATGGACAATTGAGCCCACAGCTTTTAACTGAGAGGCACTTCACCTGGAAACATTCTGAGCACATGATTTGAAGACAGCTAACCTGCTATTTAGGGAAGCTTGCTCTGTTTCCCAACTCTGTGGCATCTTGTATTTGTCTATCTTTAAGACAGTTCTACGCGATCTTAACTCCTCTGGCTTTATAGGGATTCTTGGTAGAAATGTAGTGTGAGCTTTCCAATTTTGTGCTTCTTATTTAAGATTCTTAGCTATTCTAGGTCTTTGCATTTCCTTGCAAATTTTTAGAATTTACATTGTCAATTTCTATAAAAATGGCTGCTGCAACCTTGATTGGGATTGTGTTGAATCTAGATTGTGTAGAATCTAATTTGGGAAAAACTGAAGCTGAACCATGTTGAGCCCTCTGGTTTCTGCACACGGCTTCTCTCTGTGAAGAGGTAATGGGGTGTATTCAATGAGGCACTAACGTGATGTTTGGTGATTCAACAGGTAGTCCCTGAGTGCCAGCAACCTGCAAAGCCCCTGCTGTCATGGCTCTTAGAGGGTGGGGGCAGGTAGAGGGCGATGGGGGCAAGCCACAAGCAAATAAATAAGTAAATAAGTCCACTGCTTCTGTGGAGAAAAATAAAGGAGACACGATGCAGGGTTGGGGGTTGGGGTTACCGTAGTAAGCTCGAGTCCTGCTCTGGTGTTTTAGGGACTCACATAAGTCCCACTAAGACCATGTTTGAGGGGTGCCTGGGTGGCTCAGTGGGTTAAAGCCTCTGCCTTCAGCTCAGGTCATGATCTCAGGGTCCTGGGATTGAGCCCCACATCAGGCTCTCTGCTCAGCAGGGACCCTGCTTCCGTTCCTTTCTCTCTGCCTGCCTCTCTGCCTACTTGTGATCTCTGCCTCTCAAATAAATAAATAAAATCCTTAAAAAAAAAAAAAAAAAAGAGAGAGACCACGTTTGAGCTATGACCTGAGGGAAGTGAGCCATGGACCTCCATACTGGACAAAGGTTGGTTTTCGTTCTGCGTGAACGGGAAGGCCCTTGAGGTTTTGATCAGAGAGGCGAGGGGTAGCTCCCTCAGAGGACAGCTGCAATTCTAGAACAAATTAAGTTTGTACATATGAAAGTACCCAGCACAAGCCTGGCCCACAGCCAACACTCAAAATCAGGTCATCTTCTTTGATGTCAAGAACGAGGCATAACCTGTCTTCACACATACCATCATGTCCAGCCCTACTCCTTACCCATACTGAGTGCTCAGTGTAAGTATCTGAGGCATGAAGGAGAGAGAGGGACAGGCAGGCAGGGGGAAGAAAGGCAGGTCAGACAGAGCCAGAGCCACACCCCATCTGAATTCTGGTGTGACTGCCCAGCCCCGACTTCCACAAACCTCTCAATGACCATGGTGAGTCCAGAATAACAGTACTCACAAAGTACATTTAAAGGCACAACCATGTCCTGAAGACCACAAATTAAAACAAAAACTGCTGTGTGTGCAGGAGCGATTAACTAAAGGCAAAAGCCCCTTCACATTCTGTAGGAGGGGCCCAAGGCTTCCTCATTGACCCTCTGCCAGGGCAAAGTTCTGAAAAACTCTAATCTCATTTTATCTCCATCTGGTTCTATGGGTAGAGCCGGCTGGCTCTGATGGCCTCCCCTTACAAATCAGGAAGCACCACCCTTCTGAGGGACCTGCTCATGGACACAGGGCCTGTGAGCAGAAGCCATCCTGGGCTGTGCCTTCTCTAAGGGGACTCGGGCACGTTACCACCACCCACTGTGCGTGCTCCGGCTTCTGACTTCCCAGGCAGGCTGATTTAAACTTCAATTCCAACCCACTTACTCTATGACCTTGAGCAAGTCCCTTAAACTTCTGAGTTTCTGTTTCCCTCATCCTAAAGTGAAGCTGACACTGACCAGACAGCGATGGTGTGAGTCGTGCATGAGAAGTAGGTCTGCATGCATGGGTACAGAAAAGGGCCAGTGGGATGCTTGCAGCCAGGCCTCAAGGTGAGGCCTGTCCACCCCATGCCCAAACATCCCATGCCCGCCCATCCCACGCCCTCCCCCCATCATGGTCCCACTGAGGGCCTGAGGCCCTGCTAAGGCAGGAGACTCCAGGATCATCTTTCTTCTGACTGGCCTTAAATTTCAATGAACATGCTCTGTGCACAGCAGCAAGGTCCCTGCAGGGTGAACCAAGAGGTACTCCTGCCCAGAGAAAGAAAGGAATGTATGGGTGGGAAGAGTATGTTACCAGCCGTGAGGCACCCACAGATGGGCGCTCCTGCCACACCTCCAGAGACCACGTATGGCTGCCAGCAAGCAGAGTGGTGGAGAGCGCCAAGCAGGATGGGGTGGGAAAAGCCCCTTGGGCTCGGCCCAGGAAGTAGCCCAGTGGCGGAATCTAAGCCAGCAAGACCAGTGAGCACCAACTGGGCTCTTTCCCCTAACTGCTGAGACAGGAGGCAGAGCTAGCAGGACACACTGGGTCTCTGAGCTCTGAGGCTGGCATCCACCTCTGGGAAGAAGAAAAGGCGTGGTGGGCTGGAGTCGCCAGGTCCAAGCTGAGACCCTGCTTCTGCCCTTCAGTAGCTCGGTAGGACCTTGGGCAAGGAGGTGTGCTGCCAGCCCTCGTGCCTCTCCGGTGATGTGGGGATACGGCAGGGCCTCCTTTGTTGCCCGGTGCCAAGAAAAAGATAAGAGAATTGGTGGGAAACCCCCAGCACAGGACTCAGGCACATATAAATCCTCAAAAATTTCTAGCTACTATTGATCACAATATCAGTAACTATAACAAGCTAAATAGCAAGCAGTAGAAACTGGTCCTTAAGCCTATAAAACACCTTTGAACAGGGCAGGATTATTGTTCCTGTCTACCAGTCGGGGTTGAAAAGTGTGTGTGCAGGAAGGGGAGGGAGCATGGCAGAAAGACAGACATACATGCTCACACACTGCCTGGAGTGGTGGGCCTGCCCACTCAGCAGAGATTGGTCATTGTCAGGCTGGGAGGGAGGGAGAGAAGGGAATGGAATAAACACAAGATGTGTTTATCACTGAGGATGTGCTCAAGAAAGAGCTATGGACCTTAATTGAACGGAAGAACAAAAGTGAGGTCGGCATATGACATTTTCATTACCTAGGTGAAGTTTCTACCTTACGGGTTCTGGAACATTCTTTCTCCTAGCCTCCTACTGCTATACAATGGATTGGAAGTTTGGCCCTGGGTGAACAGGAGCCAACAAATGGCAGCATGACTGCTTTCGCATAGCGTATCTGCCCTCGGTCCCACAGTATGTCAGCAGGGAGGTGGGAGGTTAATGATTCATTCAGGAGACAGAGACCCCCGTAGGGATGAAAAGCTCATTCCTGGGTCTCCAGAGAAGGTGATGTGCAATATACATGTAGAGTATGTTATTCTAAAGCAAAGGTTGGCAATGCTTTTCTGCAAAGGGCTACCTAGGACATAGTTTAGATGCAGACCATAGAGTCTCTGCTGCAACTACTCAACTCTGCCGTTGTAGTGCAAAAGCAGCTGTAGACAATATGTAAATGAGTAGGCGTCGTTGTGTTCCCATAAAACTTTATTTACAAATACAGGCTGGGGGCCAGATAGAATCACAAGAATCAATACTCAGCCTTGCACTTCAGGGTCTTTTACTTTCTTTTTGTACAGCCAAGGTAGGTCAGTGGGTCCTTCCGTAACATCTTGAATTTTCTTCCAAATGACTATGATAAGCCTACTGTGTTGCAGGCCATTGTTTTTACAAAATGAAACCATGACATTTTCAAATTGGCTGAGAAATGGTTTGAATTATAGGATCCAACTTATCTGGAGAATCCTAGTATTCCTCTCCACTGTACTGGCCAAATCCGGTGAATTTAGTTCATTAAAAAGAAAAAAAGTAGGAAAAGCAAGAATGTGTCAAAATCAAAAGGGGCAATAACCAAACACACACATCCCTCCCCACCAGACCACTGGGGCTTATTTACTGTCAATAGTGAGTGTGCCTTCTGTCCTCCCAGTCAGCCTCTGGTTTGGGGACCTCATGTCCTTTCCGATCAACATCTTTATTTTCTATGTGCAAACTTGATAACAATTGTTCCTCATTATACTTAAGAAATAGAAATGCTTTGAAAAACAGTCACTGATGAACTGCCATGCTTACTTGTCTCCCTTTGTCCTTTGGGGGAGGCTAGGAAATAACTTCCACATTTTAATTCTTCCTCTCCAGGGAATGTTGTTTTGGTTGCAATGATTCATTTGCTGGGGGAAAAAATAGCTTTTCTAAAGGAAACGGGCAGTGAAAATCTGAGCGCCACCCGCTCCTGCAGTCCCAGATCCCCTCCAGTGGAGAGATTTTCACCATACTCTGGCACATCCAGCAACCTGGAAAATGCAAGGTGGACAGACCCATCCATTGTCCCCCTCGCCACCCCTGCAAGTTTCCCATGCATCCGTGCCTCCCGAGCCTTGTAAGGGACTCACTGGGCCTGGTTCCCAGAAGTCACTGAGATAAGACCCCCGGCCCCCAACCTCAACGAGCTTCCACGAACACACGAGAATTATACCAAAGGTTCCCCACGGTCAACACTGAGGCTTTATCTGTTGGTTATGATCATGAGTCCCCCTTCCAAGGGTCTGGTGATTCATTATTCAGGGAAACAGTGACAGAGCGATGAAGGAGTGGATAGAGAATGTTAGAAACTTTGTTATAAGATAAACTTAAAATGACACCATCTGGTCAGCAAAGAACTTCCAAAATAAAATCATCTCCACATCTGGATGTGAAGGTCATCCTCGAAGTACATATTATTGTTTTTTTTTTTTTTTTAAGATTTTATTTATTTCTTTGACAGAGACAGATCATAAGTAGGCAGAGAGGCAGGCAAAGAGAGAGGGGGAAGCAGGCTCCCCGACGAGCCAAGAGCCCAATGTGGGGTTTGATCCCAGGACCCTGAGTCCATGACCTGAGCCAAAGGCAGAGGCTTTAACCCACTGAGCCACCCCGGCACCCCAGGACATATTATTCTTGCCACCTTTGAATCTTACATCCCAAACACTTCAGATTCCTTTCAGAGGGCCCCTTTATGAGGAGTTTAGGCGCCACGGTGAAAACCTGAGTCAACCGGAGAATCTGATGGGGGACAGTGTGTGGTCAGGGTGTGGACAATAGATGCCTATAAAATTCAGCAAGAGGGGAAGAGGAGATTAATGAGTCATGCTCAGAGCTGAGTCAGTGAGAGCCTTTGTTGAGAACTGCTCGTCAGCGGCCACTCACAAACAGAAATGAATCCATAAAACCCTGCTCCGGCCAGTGTCTCCCCTCCATGCACCGTTGGTACGAAGGCTCCTTCCGGCCTGGGAACACTCATCCTTATTGTGCTCAAGTGTGCAAGGAGAGCCAAGGGAAAAGATGTCCTTGAAATAAGAGGCCAAGCCTGTTTTGGACACCCAGGCTGTGGAATCTGGGGTTTCAAATCAGAGCTTCAAATAACGTTTAATAAAACTGTGGGATGTCTCATGCAAAATGCTAACTGTGGGAGGAAACAAAATTAATTTGGGAGTTGACAGGATCTAAGATTGAATGTCCTCTGCCTTCTTGCCTTCACTGAGCATGGTGGCCTTTCCCCTAGTCCTTGGGTAGGCCTACCTCACTGCAAATGCGGGACAATGCCCACTTTCCCCCCATCTATGCGAGACCCAGGAGGGCAGCTCACCCCTACAAAGCACTAAGCAGAAGATAGTGAGCAAGAAAGGCGAATCGCTGCCTTTTTCACAGCACAGTGGTCAGAGACCATGACTGTGCAATAAGAGTGACCAGGACCTTCCGAGTCGCACACCCAATGCCACACACCTCGTTGGTACAAATGGCCTTACTTTGTGTCATCTTCCTTCCCCACTCATTGAAAAAATTTTCTTTTCTTTATAGTTTCAACAGGGAATGCAGTCTGCCCTCTGTGAAAGCCAGGCAGCTCCTGGCAAGCCCATGGGCTTAGAAGAGGCCATGGGAGCCCTCTTCATGCTGCATGACCCTATGGTGACTTGTATTGAACGTGTTCACTTTTCACTGGTATCCATGAAGTTAGAGGCCCTGGTGTTCCCACTGCTGGCTCTCTGTGGTACAATTCCACTGAGAATGATTCCCCAGGGGAGGCGGATGCTGGCCTGCGAGGCCTTCCTCTGAGGTAGGGAGGGCTGACAGGTGCACCAAGCTGCCTAGACAGGCCTCCCCACCCGACACGAGTGTTGTATCTGGTGCCCATAGTCGGGAAAATGGCCTTGAGGACAGACATCCAGACCTGTTGAAGCAGATAGTGGCCTCACGCCCTGGGCAACATCTCTCTGCCTGCTCAAAGTCACCACCCCTCTCGTGGGCACCACACCCCACATGTGCCTATGCAGGGACGCAGTGCACAGACTGAGCCACAGGGAATCTGGCAAGGGGGTGCCCCGAGGAGAGGTCCAGCCCACGCAGGAAAAGCAGCCCCTGACAGGGCTTGGGGGAAGGAAAAGGGGTGCCTGTGCTAGTGAACAAGCTGCCTTCATGAGATGTAAGGCAGGAACGTTTCGTAGAAACCATCCCATCTCTAGACACACACACCCCCGCCCCGCCCAGCTTTGGATGGAGGATGATTTCCAGCATAGACTCATGTCCTTCCCTGCCTCGCTGTACACCTGCCTTCCATTTTCCCTTCCAGAAACACACAGCCCCTTGCACACACAGTCTGAGGAAAGGCCTGCCCTACTGATGCAAACACAGACCAAGAAGCGTCCAGCCCACCCAGGAGAAGAGGCTTCAAGCACCTCCACCAGGAAGCCCTCGGTTGCAAGTTGGGGAATCACAGCCTGAGACGGGATCATTCATCAAGCGAGCGGAGAGCCGTCAGAGGGTCCAAAAAGGCCCGACTTTCACACTGTGTAGAGGCCAAGTGGGTGTTGCCCTGGCAGGACTGGAAACCTCCAGTTTCCCCATTTTGTACAGTCAGATATTCATGTTGTAAATGAAAGGATTTTAGAAGAACTCTCTCCTCCCATCTGGCCAGATAAGACTGAAGAAACTTCAAGAGAAAGTAGGAGGTCTTTTTTTTTCTTTTTGAAAACAAGGACTGCGTTCTCTCCTCTCCTACATGTCCAATGAAACGACCCAGGGAAACACACGATTTGCCCTCTGGCCCGACTCTCCCCAGGCTGGGGTGGGGGATGGTGGCTTCAGGGGGCCCAGGAGAGTTTCAGACACAAGCCCCAGAGTGAGGACGGTTCCGTCAGGGCTTCGCCATCGGAAAAAGCAGGCCCAGGACACCTTTCACAAGGCATTCTGCTATGCACAAACACAGGAGGAGTTAGTGAAAAAGATAAAGCGCTAGCTTCTGGCTTTCTCATATGTCAGCTTATTTAATCATGCCTATCTGATCCCACGGGTTTTTTCCCTGAACATCTCTAACAGACACTATGCTACGCCCACAAGCAGCAACGCAGCAAGATTTCAGCAAAGAATAAAAGCAGTAAATGTGTGTTATGTATTTGGGGGGGATATGCACACCTACTAGTGCACACCCACCTCGGATCGGCTCAGGGGACACACTCCACGTTCTGGAGCATGGCATCCATGTTCAGGCCTGGACGACCAGCTGCCACTGTCCCATCACACTGACCCCTCCTCCATCCCTGTTCCCTGACATCTACACTAGCAACACCATCCTCTTCCTCCCCCAGCTCTGGTCCCATCCAAGGACAGGGAAACACCCCTACTCTGCCCCCATGTCTGCTATCCTTAACTCATTACGACTTCTAGTTGTTTCCGCAGGGCCGTGGCCTTAGCCGGTCCCCCCCCCCCCCCCCCCCCCCGCCCCACCGTGCCACCCAGCCCCGCCACATACACCCAAGAAGGTAGCCCCCTCGAGGGAGGGCAAGGACAGTTCCCATCCTGAGTCTCAGCAAGCAGAGGGTCCTGGGGCTCAGTGCAGTTAGTTTCCAGTAAGGAGATACATGGCTGAAGAGCTTTCATTTAGAAATGTTTTTAAAGTTTGGAGAGAAGCCTTGATTCCCAGCAATCATTCAACACACCACAGGATCTCCAGGAGACAGGCTGAATTGGGACACAGGATGCCTGAGCTTGGACCCTGTCCCCATGTCACCTTGGGTACTGGGCCCTAACCCTTTAGACTAATGGAAAACAGGGCAAACAGATTAAACCACGTTCACCCAGAAGACTGCCATCTGTACGACTCGGAAAGCTCCTTGCTCTGCCCAGCCCCTCTGGACAATGCTAAACAGGCTTAGCCTGCTGTGGGCAAACAGGAAAAGTAGGTCAGCTCAGCAGCACCGAGTGCCGTGATGAACTACTGATGCGCAGCGGCTGGGAAGAGAGGGGTGTGCCGGCTCGCAGCCCAGGCTGGGCGGCTCGGGCCAGCCTCCAGGGGGCAGCCAGGGGACCCAGGTAATGAGGAACATTCAAAGAAAGCTGGAGAGTTGATTCTTTGGGGGGGGGGGGGGGGAAAAGAGAGACATGGCATAAAAAAGATGGTGTGGACTGACACCCACTGCCATTTTCCTGTCTTCAAAAGACAAATCAATTCGTATCTCTGCTGCAGTGAAAGAAGCCACTTCATCTGCACAGGTGCACCGCCCTGACAATTTTCAAGAACACTGTGGCCAAAGGTGGCGCTGCCGCCTGGCTGGGGTGGTGGGGGGAGCTTCTTCTACTTGCTGCCTCACAGCTCCTGGGGATCATCAGATGCTTGCTGGGGGGCAAGGACAGATTTGGGCGGGTGGTGCCAGGACCTCATGCTGGAGAGGGAGCACTGTACTGCTGCCATGTTCCCTGCATTTGGTCCAGCCTACAACTGTCCAGACAGAAAAATCATCCCTCTGGGCCTCTTGGGCTCAGAAGCTGGACAAAGCCCCAGACACAAGGGAAATTCCCCTGAGGCCCAGGTGATCTAACCTATTTCCAGAAGTTGATGGCTGGAAACTGGTTTTCTCAGAAGGGCCCAGCACAAACCTAGAAGCTGATGCTGGGGTCCTCGGGGTGGGAGCAGGGGAGAGGGCCAGTTCCTGCTCCCCACAACTCCCAGGAGGGACAGGACCCCTAGCTCAACCCTCATATAGTTCATTGGTGCCCTCAGAGCAGGAACAAAAGTTAGTCGGGGGTGAGGTGGCGATGGGTCCCAAAGAAGTTTCTCCACAGAGCAGTGGCTTTGGGTCCCAGGCCAGGTCGCAGTGACCGAATCTGTAAATCCAGATATGTATAATTTTTAAAAGGCTTTCTTCTAACATGTGGGACATTGTTTCCTCTTTCACTTTTCTGACAAAGGTATCACAAGGCCTTGTCAATAAACCTTTTAGAAACATTCAGACCCCAAACCCTACAACTTGGAGAATGTTCATCTACCGTCTTTCAGAAATGACCTGATCTGAAACATTTTCTCTATAGCATTTTCAAGAACAAAAAGGCAGAAGGGTCATCCCTCAGCCTTCGCGGGTCAGTCCTTCCTTCCTTCTTCCTCCTAGCCCTTGAGTCTTTGTTCACACAGGATCCATGGGCAAAGAGGCAACAAGGCAGACCCTGAGTTCAAAATGCAGCTCTGGGGGCGCCTGGGTGGCTCAGTGGGTTAAAGCCTCTGCCTTCAGCTCAGGTCATTATCTCAGGGTCCTGGGATCGAGCCCCACATCAGGCTCTCTGCTCAGCAGGGAGCCTGCTTTCCTTCCTCTCTCTGCCTGCCTCTCTGCCTACTTGTGATCTCTGTCTCTGTCAAATAAATAAATAAAATCTTTAAAAAACATTAAAAAAATAATAAAAAATTAAAAATAAATGCAGCTCTGACATTTCACTCGCTGGTTGACCTCGGGCAAATTAACCACACCTCTTTCTGCCTCGCTTTCTCCCTTTCACAGAGAAGTTGAGACTTAAGAACACGATACCTGTAAAGCACCTCAAATGTGAGCTCGATGAATGTTAGCTCAGGGGGTTGTTATTACAGCAATTCTAGGAACCAGTTAAAAGGTGCTATCCCACATTTAGATAACAGACAGCAATCATGGACATCCATTAGCTTTAATTTTAAATTACAAAGATATTTGCCAGCTACCAGAAAATCTACAAAGCAAATCCTTCTAAATGTCCCTTGGCAATCCGAAAGGTTCCTGTACTAAGGGACTTGAGCTTGCATAACAGTATTTTCCTGAAGAGCTGGCGATAAACAACATTTCTGTGAACTGAATCATACTTTAGATGTGTGAGTGGCTCAAGGCCCACGCACTGAAGGAGTGCAGAATCCCACCCTCACTAATGATCCTTCTGCAATGCAAAGCTCATCACCTCCAATTAGTCTGCTTAACAGAGTATCATACACCTGCTTTCCATTAGGGCCACTAACTGCGATTTTTTTTTTTTTAACTTTGTAATTTGGGGTAAAAGTTGAGAAGGTTAGATTCCTTCTATAGTTTTAAATAATTAATTTTATACTTTTAGCCATATTTAACGAGGTTGGAAGTGAAGAGCTGTTCAAATTGAGTGCACATTAGTCAAATCTACCCTTCAATGCATTATTATTAATTCAATGCAGCCACAGCATCTCAAAGCATGTCTGATTTACTTGCTTGGTTAACTAAGTAAGTCTGTATATTTAGTGGTGTTACATTCTTATCTCTACCTAAATTAAATCATGCAGTTTTCAATCCCCAGAGTACACCAAATTCTTAAGTCTAAGAAAAACGATCAGATTCTTTAGAACAAGACCAAACAATCACTCCAAGGTCACACTAACATTTTTGGATGTTGTCAACATAAACACATAAATGTCATCTTTGCAAACTTGTTTGAAGAAAAAGGAAGCCAACAGACAAATAAATAAAACAAAAGGAGATGTGTGGTTTGAAGGAAAACATTTACAGATTTTCTCATTGTTTTCTGATGGAGAAGAAACATGTATTCGACGTAATCCATTCTTCTTTCATTAATAAAAAGGTAAAGGATCTTAGACCCCTTCTCATTAAGTCAAGTCAAGTTCTCTATTATGTGGGTATTATATATGTGTATACACATAAAATTAAATATATATATAATTTTTTAAAATGGCAGTAAGAATTATTAAGTCCTTCCTCTTTCTCCTAGAAATATTTTCTCTCTTCTTTACTGGAACTCTCACTAAATTACTCATTGGAGACTTTTTCCCTCCTTCATGTGGTTTAAAGTGTTTATTCTACCTTCCTCCAGAGTAGAAGCCAAGTTCATGACTATGTAAGACCACCACCAGGACAGCACACCCTAGGGAGTGGTCCGTCTGTGGCCCTACCCTTGCAAATATTTGGAACTAATGAAAAATTATATTAGAGCATCATAGTCCTTCGTGGCCATGATCACAAGTGAGGTTTGAACAATGTATGGGTGTGTGTGTGTGTGTGTGTGCACGCACGTGTACAGGAATGTGGCATTTCCATATGTTGTTGCATGGCAACATGGTAAGATGACAACACAGTAAGATTTTACACCACTGGGAGGCCAAGAATTCCAGGGGCAGGAAGAACATCCCCATATCAGAGAGGGGATCCTGGCGAGTTGTACAAAGCAAATGCTTTCCTCTTTCTGTTGTTCTCTTATCTTGGTTTGCTTTCTGGTAAGTTCCTAAGTACCCTTGTACAGCCACGAGGAGAAGACTGAGAGTGTGATTTGGGTTTAGACAAAGAGGAAGGAATTGCATTCAGGAGGAAGAGCCTCATAGAAGCTTTAAAATGCTGAAAATAGAGTGGTTTCATGCACGAGCAAGCAGTTTCAACAATGACCATGGAGGTGTAGTCCCAGATCCGGGTTTGGAAACCAGAATTCAGAAAACCAGGGTCAAGCCCTCTCAGGCACCTGTCCTGCCCTTGGGGGACTTTTAAAGGGCAGGATGAGGAGATAGGAGGGCAGAGCTGGGCTCCCCATGCTGGGAGCTGCTTTTCTTTGTGCAAATTCAGGGAAGGCCTCAGGGCCGGACACCACCCTCCGGAGGAGCGACAGGAAGGCTGCTCTGTGTGATGGGGCTTCATCTGCAGGAAGGTGTAATCCGAAGATGTGGACTGCGGGGTTCACTCCATCACTGACCAGCCAGGTGACTTTGAAAATCACCTACTGTTTTTGGACTGTGGATTCTTCCTGGGGCTAAAATAAGAATTAACATGGCTCACTATGAAATGTCCTATCAAAATGAGATATTATAACTGTTTGAATATGGTCAGTTAGCCTGTGTTCTATTCTAGGTAAGAATGACCTGCACAGATCTCTGTACAGGTGATAAGGAGGCAGGGTGAGGAAGGCTGATAAGGACCCACTGGAGTAGAAACCCCAGCTATGTCACAGCATTGTCCATCCATAACTGCGCCCTGGTGACAAATCAGGGCCATTTGTGCCCTTAACGATGGGTACCTAAGTCCTTAATATCCTAGAGCATGTGGCTACCTGAAGTTCAGGGCTGTGTTGCTACTGCGTGTGTGGCTCCTACATGCCTGTTTGCAAATGAGTCAGACATAGGTCAAGGTGCTGATGCTCTCAGTTGGGGATGACTAGAATATGAACCCATTCTGACCCCGTAGGACCTTGCTTGCACCACCTGTGACCAAGTTTGCTGATGACCTGGCATAAACACAGTCCATGATGACAACATCCAGCCTTGGTGGATCCCAGCAAGTCCTTTGTTTTTTGGACTGGGGTCAATTAAAAAAAAAGAAAAAGAACCCTTCTACTGGAAAGTTAGTATTAAAGAAGTAAAATGACAATCCTCGTGGGTTGTCTGTGCTGTGGTTTCTGTATGCAAATTCTTCCCCTAGTTGTTTTGATTCCTGCCCATTGCAGACTCTGCTGTCCTGTAGGATGCATAGCTATGCTTGCCTGTGTAGGGTGTCCATGACTCCAAGTGATTTCCCATCGGTTAGGTTGGTTTCCTTTTCTTACAGATGAAAGCAAACTCTACTTCCAAGACTGTCTGACTTCACGCTGATTTCTCCTTTAAAAAGGAATACAGAACAGGCTCTTCCCCTTGTCCAGCCCAGGAGCTGTCTGCTCCATACTTCCAAGCTTCCAGAGAGAAAGTAGGAGAGTGTGTATGTGCGTGTGACTTCATACAGGCAAGACAGAAGGCACTGGGTCACATAGCTCTCGAATACAATGGGAACCATGCTTCCCCCATTTGGGATGCACGGTCCTTCCTGCCATCAGGAAAGCATCACGGAATCAGTCCGTGCAGAGCTAAGGATCCCACACCTATTTTTTAAAAATTCAAGGGAACAGCGGACGGTGGTTGCAAAAAGTTACACATGTGGTAACACGATGGCACTAGACACACATTGTACCAGTGTCACCTTCCTGGTGCTTAGGCGTAGGCACTGGGGGAACTGGGCAATGGGGGCATAGGACACAGTGCTTCGCAACTTTTGAATCTATAATTATTGAAAAATAAAAGTATTTCAAGAACAAGGTGGCCAGCAAATGACAGTAAGAGTGCTGAGCAGCAAGGACACCCCAATATAAAGCCCCAAGGCTGGGGATGAGTCCTCCACTCTCTCCAGGGCCCTCCTCCAGAGGTCCATCCAGCCTGGGGAAGTACCCTGCACCAACACCTCCTGGGTGTGGAGAAATGAGACCCCATTCTTTCCCTCTGTTTCTTTTTCTTTTTCTTTTTCTTTTTTTTTAAAGATTTTATTTATTTGACAGGCAGAGATCACAAGTAGGCAGAGAGGCAGGCAGAGAGAGAGAGAGAGAGAGGGAAGCAGGCTCCCTGCTGAGCAGAGAGCCCGATGCGGGACTTGATCCCAGGACCCTGAGATCATGACCTGAGCCGAAGGCAGCGGCTTAACCCACTGAGCCACTCAGGCACCCTCCCTCTGCTTCTTAATGCTGGGTGCCACTGACACTGGGAAGAGAAAGCCAGGGCTCAGAGAAAGTCAGGGCTCAGAGATTTCAGATCCTTCCTGTCCTTTTTTTCAAAGATTTTATTTATTTATTTGACAGAGAGAGACAGTGAGAGAGGGAACACAGGCAAGGGGAGTGGAAGAGGAAGAAGCAGGCTTTCCGCAGAGCAGGGACCCTGATGTGGGTGGGGTTCGATCCCAGGACCCTGGGATCATGACCTGAACCAAAGGCAGATGCTTAACGACTGAGCCACACAGGTGCCCCTGGACCCTGGCTATTCTTTCTTGCTTATTCTATTGACTAATCTTCCAACTCTCAGTTTTGCCAAGCATTGCAACACCCAGAGCCTGTCAACTTTCAAAAGGTAACTTGGCAAATAAGCCTGCTGCCAATTCCCATGTTTGGGGCAAAGCACTTGAAGTGTCAGGAGTGCACCTGAGAAGGATGGTGACCCCTCAGTGGCTAGCATGGTTTTCTCCAGAACATCCCCTCTTTCAGCCCTACTTTTCTTTCTCATTATACTACAGTGTGGCCCTGAAGGGTCACCAAGATTCTTTAGCAGGCTCCTTTAGGAAAGAGACCTGGGGCCCTCGGCTAGCCCATTACCCAGGCCATGGAAGACTTCTTCCCTTCCATCCTGGGCTCCACAGTGCTGCTCCCCACTTTACAAATGAGGAATCCAGAGCAGAGAGAGTTTAAGAAGGTCACATGGCCTGAGAATGTTTCACTGGTGTTGGCTGGTCATGCTAGTAACAATACTTCCCAAACCAGGATTATTAGTACTTAGAAGGGGACTTGCAAGACCTGCCCCTTGGCTCCCTACTCCAGCACAACAGAAACCACAGGCTCCTCCAGCAACCCCTCCAAAGGCTCCTTCCCTTGGGCATCCCTGCGTGGCCCCCACCCTTCCCCACCTTTGGGGGAGCTGCCATGTATCTTCACCCTCCTTCTGGCTCTCACCAGCACCATCTTCAGCGTGGCCCCCACTTCACACCCTAGGACACCTCTCCAAGTCTGAACTGAGATCCGGAAATGGAAGCACACTCGGGGAATCTCAGATGAGTTTGGTCCCTGAGAGTTTGATACAGCAGAGGGGACCTGGCATTTCCGCCATCCTTATCTCTTCTTCCTCAGCGCATCAAATACTGACTCAGCCTGGGCTGGGGGCCAGGCATCGTGGACGGCAGGAGGGAGGTGGGTAGGCAGGTGGGTAGGCAGACACAAAGGGAGCAGGCTCCTGGGGCCGGGGGAGGGGGCCCAGGATTAGGCACCGTGAGACTGGCACTGCCAGCAGCACCTGGAGTGCGGGCCTCAACTTTCTCTTCCGGCAAACACTGACAAGATGACAGTGTGTCACCGGCATAGAGACTACTTGCAATGTTCAGGAGATGAGAAGAAAAAGGCCATTGTGAGTGTTTTGAAGGTCTATAGCAGCATTCTGCTCAAATGTAGCATCCTCCTGGGATCTTGCTAAAGGGCAGATGCTGATCTGTTGTGGTCTGAAGGAGCTAGGATCCTGCATTTCTAACCAGTGCCTGGGAGCCCTTGGAGGGGCAGGTGCACGGCTCATCCCGGGCCGTGGGGATCGCAGCGTGCGCAAGGCACCACCGTCATGAAGACAGAAGTGTCTGCTGGGGTGGAGGCGTGGTGGGAGGGATACCAGAGGTCACCCCTTCCACCTAAGGCAGATGGACCCCCGGGAGCCTTTTTCTGGATGTACGCAGGGTGGAGGAGCACTGCCATGGGCTTGCTCGCTGTCCACCACACCCCATCGAGTGTGCGCTGAGTCTCCTCCATGGAGGGGGCGAGGAGACGTGCTGCTGCCTCCAGCAGCCTCTTCCATTTCCTGTTGGTTGAACTCATTAGAAAATTCTCCGTATTGAGCCAGAATACCACCGTCCCTCCCTGTCTGGCTTTCTATTCATTTCTTCTTGCTGTGTGTCCAGGGGCTATCCGGAATGACAGCACTCAGATTAGATTATGGCTATTTTTAGAGGCACCAGAGTGGTTCAGTCAGTTAAGTGTCTGTCTTCTGCTCAGGTCAAGATCTCAGGGTCTTGGGATCCAACCCCGCATCAGGCTCCCTGCTCAGCGGGAAGACTGCTTCTCCCTCTCCCTCTGACCCTGCTCCCTCCCCGCTTGTGCTCTCCCACTCTTTCAAATAAATGAAATCTTAAAAAAAAAAAAAACTATTAGGTTACCGCAATTTTTAAACATTAAAGTGAAATTCATTTAACATGTAATTAGCCATTTTAAAGTATGCAATTCAGTGACGCTTACTGCATTCACAAGGTTGTGCAACCACCACCTGTCTCTAGATTCACAATTTTTTCATCACCTCAGAGAAACCTCCTGTACCCATTAAGTCCTTGCTCTCCACTCCCCTTCAAACCCCTTTTTGTATCAGTGCATTAGCCCGTTCTGGATATAGGCTATAAAAGGATTCATGCAACAGGTGACCCTTTGTCTCGGGTTTCTCCCATAAATGAAATGTTTCCAAGGTTCATTCATGTGGGTACCTGTTTCAGAATTGCCTTCCCTTTTAAGGGCTCATACTGTTCCATTATATGTGTGTACCACATTTTGTTTATTCGTTCATCCATTCATGGACACCTGGGCTGCGTCCACCTTTTGGCTGTTGTGAACAACACTGCTACAGATGTGGGTGTAAGTTTCTGTGTGGACACATGTTTTCATTTCTCCTGCGTGTATACCCAGGAGTGGAGCCGCGGGGTCATATGCTAACTCCATGTCTAACCAAGGAAACACCAAACTTCTCCACAGTAGCAGTATCAGTTTACAGCAATACACAACAGTTCCAATCTCCCCATAGCCTTGTTATTTTCTGCTAAACATTTTTTTTCTGTTTATTAAAGCCATCCTAGGGATGAAATCAGCTCTCAAGAATCAGAGAAAGGTGATCTTGTCCCCCCAGAGACCTGTCTGTTTCAGGCCAAATATCCCCAGTTGCCTCCACCACTCGATCATCAAGGAGCCTCCTGAAATGCTGTCTTTGGAAGGAAGCAGAGTGCACCCTGCTGTGTACGGAGTTCTAATCTGGAGCACAGGTAGCCAGAGGCCCCCCCAAAGCTGGCTCACTCAGGCATACAGTCTGTGGTCTCTCTCCCTAAGCTGCTGGAGCACACACCTTGTTCCTTGTTTATGATTCTTCCTAACCTAAAAATATATGAAAGCCTTTTGCAAAGAGTTCAGCAGGATATTCTTGTCCTGAGTAGTTTGGCTTCCGTATTTCTAGAGAGAAGTGCTTGCAGTGGCCAAGCTGTACCGAATTTGGGAGTGAGGAATCAGGGAAAGCTAATTCCAAGGACATAATTACAGCCTAGGATTTGAAGTCAAGTGCCTCCCAATGGGTCACCTCTAAATCTCAGAGATTTGGAAGAAAAGAGAAAAAGTGATCCAACAAGTCTTGAATATTTAAATACTCTGTGAAGCAAATTATTCATAACTACCAATATGTGCCCCAGAGATAGTTTCTACTGCACTTTCATGAAAAGATTTAGAAGGCATTTTGTCCTAAATAATTTACGGATACCTTAAAAAAAAAATCAGTGGTAACATTTCAAGTCCAGGTTATATTATTTGAACTTGAATACATTTCAAACAAATAAACATCACTCTTTTACAGCTGGGTATCAATGACCATCTACAAAATCAACACCAAAAAATTAGCCAACTTTTCTCACAAACAAAACAGGAAAGTGACCTCGACTTTGTTGGCAGATAACCAAGAATGTATGATCTTACTGAACTTAATGACCACACAAAGCCATGTAGATGAGGCTAAAGCCATCTTTCGTTTTAAAGCAGGCAAAGCACTCTGCCTTTCTTCTTCTTCCTTCAGTTTTACAGGTAGCTGTTCTTCTCTAGCTTATTGCTGAGGAAGTTTCTCGTGCTTTTAGCCAACACTGGAAAGGTGAGCTGCTAGCTTTCCAGGTTCTCAGCTGTTCCAAAGCACTACCATTGTGTTGGGGAGATCCTGTCTCCTCTTGGCCTGTAACCTTGATTAGATACAGAAATCAGGGAATACCGTCTCCTTTGCCCTTATCTATCCTGAGCTCCTAGGACACTCTTCTAGATTCCTTTTCTTCCTGCCCAGCCTTCCCTAGAGACCGGAGCCTGATGGCCACTGACCCTTGCCTGGCCCCATGCACTGACCCGGTTCCTGGAGGCTGTCCTCTGCCCCAGCAGCTCAGCTCAGCTGCTGCCAAAGAACCTTTCATGGACATTGGGTAACTCTGACTTCTCATAACTTCTTGCAATTCATGGAGGAGTCCAGAGGGCCTACAAGCTCACAGCATTCTTGATTTGGCTATAGTACAAGGAATTTATAAATACTGAAGCCGTTGGCCTATTAAGACTTTTTAACACGTTCCACCTAGTGTCTGCCGTGTGTGTGAGAATTCTATTTTTCTTCGTCCCCAGTATTGTACGGTTCTTAAGAGGCAGTTCATGGACTGAAATAAAAAGAGTTCCTCAGCGGGCATTAAAGCTGCATTTTAGCAAAATGATGGGGCTCCCTGAGAAGGTATGTCAGGAAGAGCTGCTTGAACCAAGATTTGTGTCATATTTAATTTGCCACTGAAGGTTGGAATGATAACTGCAGAATGCAAAAGTAACAGAAAATGTGTGTGTGTGTTGGGGGGGGGGCTGCATAAAATGAGTGTGTCAATACTCCGAGATAGTCTCAGATGAAAGCATCCCCTTTGAAGCTTCGAGGGGAGTTGCAGAGCCCACCTAAGGGAAGGGGAGGCTGGGAAATAGAAGACAGGTTATTGGGCTAGTCCTTGAGTATCAGCCCTGCAGGAAAGCAAATTGTTCTCAGAAACAAACTGTTCCAGAAAGCTTTCTTATTTTATGCATCTTGGAGGGAACAGTTCCTATATGGATCTCACAGCCCCCTGCTGGCCTCAACAGAGCAAGGTGAGCGTAACTATGCCCTCTTCCCTGATGGCTCAGACTCCCCCTGATGAGCATGATCAATGAGTTTTGGTGGGGGGACTCCTGTTGCGCAGACCGTGGCAAAGTCAAGTGCCCCTGGAACACCAGACCTCTTTGGTTCTTCTATCAGCTCTCTCTCCCTTGTGTCCTCTCTCTGGTCACCGGGGGTCACCTGCCTCGTTGTGGCTGCTGCAGTTCCACTCTTCACAGAACTTCTCCCCTCAGCACCCAAGAGCAGGGGACCACCTCCACCTGCACATCTGGGGTAAGAGTCAGGGCAGAGGGGCCCACCTGGCTGGCTACCTTCTTTAGGAGCTCAGCATGCAACCCTGCAAACTGTTTTGTGGTGTCTTCCAGGCAGGTGAGATGGCCCAAGAGATGGCCCTCACTTTTAGCGAGGTGAAGCTCTCCAAAAAAGCCCAGTGCTGCCGGCGCCAGCATGCACACCACGACTGCTAACAAGGGACAGCAGTCTGGCTTCCAGCTACTTCCCTCTCCACTCACCATGCACCAGGCTCCCATCTGAGCTCTCTTCTGACGACCACTGATGGAAAATAACTGGTGAAGGCCATGCTTCTCATGTCTTGCTGGAGAGCAGAGTTACTTGAGAGCCCCTATAATACTGACCCCTGGGCCCCTCAGAGATTCTGACACATGGTGCCCTTGGGAAGGCCAAGTCCAGAAGCAAGAGGCTTGACTTCATGCTCTCTCCATGGGGCCCTGCAGAAATGAGGGCAGCACTGGCACTGTCCTGAAAGGGTCTGGAGAGCAGCAGCAGGCGGCCCTCACTGCAGGCCAGGTGGGGGGCAGGTGGGAGGGTACAGGTGGGGGGGGGGGGGGGGGAGGGGTGAGCCGTGGCTGCGCTGCTCCACGCAATGCATTCTGGTCTCTCAACATGGTACCAGACTCGTGCTTTGGTTTGAAATGTTTGATTGTCCTGTCTCCCCCAGAAAAATGCCGAGAAGTGTACTTGTCACTCCAATATGCGGCTCTGAATGCCAGATACTCAGAAGGATAACAGAACCAGGGGGGTCCCCATGTAACCCCAAAGTAGGGCTCTCCATGGATGTCCACCCCCTCGCAGGCAGGCCTGCTTTGATTTAATCAGACACAACAATTAGCAGTGGTAAATGTGGAGAAAGGCAAATAATTTGATTCACTGGAGTGTAATGGAATAACAGGACTCACAGCATTTTTGATACTAAAAATAGCATAAGAGCCCTCACTTCAGAGCCCTCTGTGCTTCATGCGGTTTTCACCTGACTCCATTTCCCTATGCGTTCACACCATGCAGTTTGAAATTTGCTCTCTGTGGTATCTGATTCCATGGGGGAGCTTTTTCCCCATCCATCCTCCTTTCTGTTACTTCAGGGGACAAACAGCCCTGAGAAAGCTTTTATGCTGTCTGCTATTGTTCTGCATTTAAGTAAAAAAGAACATGATGCTTAATCTGGGCCTTAAGACCAGCCTGACTGGCAAATTCCATAAGCTTTAAATCTTTGTTAAAAATGCCAAACTAGGGGGGTTGCGTGGGTGGCGCAGTAGATTAAACATCTGACTCCTGATTTCAGCTCAGGTCATGATCTCAGTGTGGTGAGATGGAGCCCACATTGGGCTCCAGACTCAGTGGGGAGTCTGCTTGAGATTCTCTCTCTCTGCCCCTCCCCCACCTCCACTCAATAGCTTTCTCTCTCTCTCAAAAAATAAAGATTAAAAAAAATTTTCAAAAATGCCAAAGTAAATGACCTCCAGTCTTCAAAACCAAAAGAACAGAGCCCTGCCCACTTTTAGTCTCAACCAGCTATATGCTTCCAGGACACATCAGGGTCTGAGCCTGTTTGACTGAGACTGTTTGACTTTCCCTTGCCCCTGAGACGTAATGAGGCTTCCCAATCACAACTGCATGATCCTTCATGTTGCGTGTGTGCTTAAGCGTCTTAAAAATTTAATTTATACATATTTTTAAGATTTTAAAAATTTATTTATGAGAGAGAAAGCAAAAGACAGAGCGCAAGTGGGGAGGGGGAAGAGGGAGAGGGAGAGGGAGCCCTGCTGAGCAGGAGGTCAATCCCAATCCTGGGATTGAACCCAATGTGGGGCTCAATCCCAGGATGCTGGGATTATGACCTAAGCTGAAGGCAGACGCTTAACTGACTGAGCCACACAGTTGTCCCATTTAAGCTTTTTAAAAAATTGTGGTAGGGGTGCCTGGGTGGCTCAGTGGGTTATGCCTCTGCCTTCAGCTCAGGTCATGATCTCGGGGTACTATGATCAAGCCCCGCATCGCATCGGGCTATCTGCTCAGTGGGGAGCCTGCTTTCCCCTCTCTCTCTCTTCTGGCCTCTCTTCCTACTTGTGATTGCTCCGTGTTAAATAAATTTTAAAAATCTTTTTTAAAAAATTGCAGTAAAATACATATTATCACCAAAAAATTTTACTGTCTTAATCACTTTTGATGGGTAGCTCAGTGGCATTAAGCATTTTTGTAATGTTACACAACCATTACTACTATCTGTCTCCAGAACTTTTCCATCTTCCCAAATTGAAACTCTATGCCCATTAACAGTAACTCCTTATCCCCCCTCCACCTGGCCCCTGGCAACCACTGTTCTATTTTCTGTCTCTATGAATATGACCATGTTAGGGACCTAATATTAGTGGAAATCATGCAATATTTGTCCTTTTATGTCTGGTTTCCTTTACGTAGCATACGATCTTCAAGTTTCATCCATGTTGTAGCATGTGTCAGAAATTCCTTCCTTTTGATGGCCGAGGAATATTCCAGTGTATGTCCTTAAGCTTTTGATCCTAAAACTGATGAAAAAGTTCTCTTCATCCAGCTAAAAGGGCCAGAATTCCACACACATTTTCAATAAATGCAAATGTGATGGACAAATGATCCACTTTCCCTTCTCTGGGTTGTGGCCTAAAACCCGGTGTCACAGCACCCCAACCTGCAGGACAGGAGAAACTCTGAGGCAAAGAGCACCGGGGTTCCAGGTATGTCCTGTCCGACCACAGCACAGGGCTCCATGAGAGCTTGCAGAAAACCCATGTCTTTCTTCTTATTTTTTTAATTTTAAAATCGTTAATGACTGTGTAAGAATTCCCAGTTTCTCCTCTGAAGCAGATACTATACCTCTGGCCTGGCAATGTAGGTTGCCCAGCACAAGGCAAATTCAAATATAGTTAATCTTGGTTAATTCCACTGTGTGGGTCTCTGTTCACGACTCATCTCAATGCTTGACAACTGATATTCTAGTTTATATTTAAAACTGCCCTCTGAAATAAAATCTGCTAGAAACCCCTTCCATTTTTCAGGTTCATTGAAATGTGAAGCCATTATGTGCCTTTAAGGCCTTCTTCAGCCCCATCATGCCACAGAAAGTTCTAGCAAGGAGTAACAGAGCAGGTACAACATCTAGAAGGGATGGTGGGGGGAGGGGGTTTCTGAGCTCACTTGCAATCCACTGCATAGGCCTGGCAGCCTTGTTTATTGTATAAACATATATATATTTTTTTATAAACATATATTTTTATCCCCAGGGGTACAGGTCTGTGAATCACCAGGTTTACACACTTCACAGCACTCACCAGATCACATACCCTCTTTATTGTAGAGACCATATCCACTCATCAAATAAATCCCCACTGAATTATTACAAAACTAAACATCTTAGTATAATTCTAAAATATTTTTAGAGATAGCATTCAAAGGCAAAATGGTGTATGAACAAAGTGTGAAGAATAGGAGAATACAGAGTTCTTAAAGGACAACATAGCTGAGCTGCCAAATATCGCGGGTGTTATTTTGTGCGTGTGTTTCCATTAAGTCTGCAATTTGTGGACATGTTTAAAAAAAGGGGGATATATTTATATGGTACTCTTATGAGATTTAATATTGTGTGGAAAAAATGAACCATACTGCAAAATTCTTAAGATAGATGTCTTCATTGTGTATTCTCAAAGGGATTTTAATTGGCATCTGTTTATTAATTTTTTTATGCACTGAACCAGTAGGTCTTGGGTACCTAATGCAATATAGTCTGTCAGTTATAATAGATACACAGATGAATAGCTCCTTCCCTGTCTCAGCAGACAGATAGTTATTATAGGAAGCCACAGAAGTGCCAAGGGGGTTGCGATTAGGGATCAGGGAATGCTTCCTGGAAGTGGTGGCTGAGTACTGGCGTAAGTAGAGTTGGTAGACAAAAGAATACTCACAAATCTCTCTGGGCTTCACATCAAGTGTTTAGCAACAGAACAAGCCTAAAGCAGTCACCGAAGGCCCACCATCCAGAGGATGGCCACTAGGTTCTAGATATTTCCCAAAACCATTTCTTTTAAAAAAGGAATTTATTGAGAACCTCATCAGGGAAAGGGAAACATGGAACAAATATCATGAAACCCCAGAAAATGGCATCCATCTAGTACTTATTTGGCTTCTATAGTGTGTCCTGTTTTGGTACTCTAAATCCATTGTGGTCACTCCTCAGACAAAATAAAAGTTTGTTATTTTGATTTCCATTTTATAGATGAGAAAATGGGGTTAGAAAAATGAAACAACATGAAGGCTTCTTGGGCTCCAGGCACTGTGCAAATACTTCAAAATATTTTATCTCATTGCATCATGTTAGAAACCCAAGGGCACTTTTATCCAGATGGGGAAACTGAGGCAAGAGAAACCAACTGACTTGCCCAGGATCACCAGTTAGTGGAAAAGCAGGGATTGCCACCTAAGCAGTCCAGCCTCATAGTCCACACTCCTGACCATGAGGCCATGAGAAAGCATATTGTGTCTCTTCTGCAAGACAGACATGTTTAGTGGGGACCACTTTGAGTAGAAGTTAATTCTTCACTGTTCAAGATACTGCTTTAAAAGGAGAGCTTCTCGGATGCCATTAAGTGCTACTTAACTTTACTAAAATGTTGGTTTATGTGTTTGTTGTTATTGTTTTATTTCTAAGACTATGTCTGCTTCTTGAAATGTGTATTTCCAGGGAGCATGTAAATGATGGAGGCAAGGTACCTGTCTTCCCCCAAAGAGTCTGGCACTAAAGGCTGACTCCAGAGTAGAGGAAGGTTCCTAATAGAGCAGGGACACTGTAAGTGTCTAACTCAATTAAATGAGGGTTTCCTAGGACAAGTTATTAATTCTCTTTTTACATGCACAGACACATTTCGAGGTTTCAAAGGGCAAATGCTGACCAGGCTAAAGAAAGGAGGGAGCTGTCAGTGGAGCAAGGCCGGACCTGACAAGGATATGAGTGTGGGTAATGAGAAGGGAACATGCAGCTACAGGATACTGTTGGGAAGAGCCAAAGGAGGGGTGAGCAGCCCAGTGTAGGGCCACTGAGCAGAGTTGGAAAACTCTGCAAAGGGACAGATAGTAAATATTTTCAGTTTTGTGGGTAGGTTATCATGATATGAAAGAAGCCAAAGAAATACAAATGGGCATGGCTGTGTTCTAATAAAACTTTATTTATAAAAACAAGCTATGGGTGAGATGCAACCCATAGTCTGTAGTTTGTTGGTCCCTGGCTTTGAGCACGGGGTTGAAAAAGCCACAGGATGCCTGGGGCAGTGTGGTAGAATACCCAGACTCACCAGGGAGAAGGCTACTGGAAGAGCAGCGACAAAAAGGTCAAGATTCATTGATCTCAAGCCTGAATGATATAGGACTTGACTCTTCCAAAGTCCAAGGTGTCACCAAAGGCCACACTGCTCAATTCAGAGGCAAATAGGGAGAGGGCCAACTCCTCACAAGAATTGTCACCTGGAGGTGTCTGAAGCATCAGCATTTGCCACAAACATACCTGGTATCTGTGTAGCCCCTCGCACAAGAATGCTAGTTGGGGGTGTTTGCTGACCCCAAAGGACAAGGATGAAGATGAAGCCTATCCATACCATCCTTGGTTAAGGAGCTTAACAGAGATGGTGGCATCTGCTAGAAATAAAATGGAGTCCCTTGGCCTTCAAATGTTCTGGCCTACAGACCATTTATTACCTGCATGTGGTTCTACTTCCAGATACCTTAGACAACGCCCTAACGAAGTCAACTAAAAGTAAAAGATAGAATTGAAAACACTTGAATTGCTCCTGAGCTGGTAAGTTTGTACCGGCCAAATACAGAGTGGAAGTAGTGATCTTAAGAGTAAGCAAGCTAACGGCGCCTGGGTGACTCAGTGGGTTAAAGCCACTGCCTTTGGCTCAGGTCAAGATCCCAGGGTCCTGGGATCGAGCCCTCCCTGCTCAGCGGGGAGCCTGCTTCCCCCTTTCTCTCTGCCTGCCTCTCAGCCTACTTGTGATCTCTGTCTGTCAAATAAATAAATAAAACCTTAAAAAAAAAAAAAAGAATAGGCAAGCTAAAGTTAGATTTTGCCAGGAGGCGGACCCTGGTGACTATCAACTTTGATAGGATGCTGCATGGAAAGAGGCAGAAAGAACAGATAAACCTTGCCTAGGCTGGGGAGTCCCATATGAGACCCTTACGTAAAGCTTAGATCCCAAAGAAGGGCTATGTTCAGTGTACGTGGGAGGAAGAAGCAAATGTGCTCACACGGAAGGGACAGGAAAGAATGTGACTTCTTCAACCCCAAGGAGAAAAAGTCTCCCTCAAACAGTCAAAACCACAAGATGGTCTTCACACAGGTTTTAGGCCCAAATTCTACCTCTGTGGTTTGAAAATCTGTAAGAGAGAAATTTAAAATGTTTTCAGGTTGACAGTACTCAGGTACACATTGGAACAAATACCAAGCAGCCCAGGCTTCAAATTTTTTTTTACAGATTATGTTCCAAGGAATAGAAGTCCAGTCAGAATTCACAAAATGTTAAAAAATAAAATAAAATAAAAAAAGGACACTATGGATAAGATTCTACAGAAACAACAGAAAGAGAAATCAGATTCACAGTGATTTCAGACATTGGAAAGATCATACATAAACCATAAAATAAGTATGTTTAATATGTTTAAAGATATAAACAGGAGGTTTCAAAATAAAAGAAACAAGGAATTGTTGTTTTTTTTTTTAAAGACAAAACAATCTTGAATTTTGACAAAGGAAAAAAGAATATAATAATTTAAAACTTAAAACTCAATAGACTTGTTAAAATTAAGGTTAGACACAAGTAAAGCAAGACTCAGAAGGTTTAGGACAGAGCTGAAGAAATTACCCAGATTGCAAAATAGAAAGACAAAAAGATGGAAAATATTAAAGGGAGTTTAAGAGACACAGAAGACAGAGTGCAATTGAACAGAGATTTAATACATGTCAAACCAGAGTTCCAGTAAGAGATATTGGAGATGATAGGGAACAGGAAATATTCAAAAGGAAAATTTCCAAAGTTTATGAGAAACATGAATTTTTAAATTCAGGATGCCCAACCACCCCACGCAGTATAAATAGAAATGTATCTACTCCTACAGACAATTGCTATAAAACTGGAGATCGCCAAAGAAAAAGAGATGATTTTTCTTAAAAAGTAATCTCTATACCCAACATGGAGCTCAAATTTACAACCCCAAGATCAAGATTCTCATGCTCTACTAACTCAGCCAGCCCAGCGCCCCGACAAAGAGATGATCTTAAATGCAGCCAGAGAAAATACTGATCACCTAACAACGGAACAGTACCTGGATTATCTCCAGATTTTGCAAACAATAACAATGGAAGCCAGATGACAGGAAAATAATAACTTCAATGACCTGAGGGAACTTAACCACCGTCATAGAACCATATACCCCATAAAAATACCTTTTAAGAATTAAGATAAAAGAGAGATATTTCCAATGAAGAAAGAAAAGGAGTTTCCATTAGCAAACTCCCACTAAACTAAATTTTATATATCACTCAGACAAAGGGAAATTATTCCAGATGGGAGTTCTGAGAGGCAAGAAGAGATGGTAGAAAAGATATTGTACTTTATAAAACAACAATAATACTGACTAATTGAGGGTGCAAAAAGGATGGAACTAAAATACTTGTCAACAGTAGCATGTAAGTAATAAATCATTCTAAGTTCCCTGTGTTTTGGGAAAAGAGGACAAATATTAAATAATATTATAGAACTCTGTTAAGCATTCATGTTAAAATACTAGGGTAATCAAGAGGCATAATGATTATAAATTCAGGGGTGCCTGGCTGCTCAGTCTGTAGAGAATGCAACCCTTGATCTTGGGTTGTGAGTTCCAGTCCCACACTGGGTGTAGAGACTACTGAAAAATAAAATCCTAGAAAAAAGTTTACCAATTCAGATTGGGGGAAGATATAATAAAGAGAAAAAGAAAAATTTTTTAAAAAGGCAGAAAAAAAAGAAACCAAAAAGTAGGACAAATACCAAGTATAATATAAAATGGTTAAAAATAAATTAGACTATTTCAGTAATTACAATAAATGTTAGGACTAATCTCCCTTGTTTAAAAAAATCATCAGACACAATTTTAAAAAGTCAAACAAATTATGTTTATAAGAAACATATCAAAAATGTAAGAACAGAAACCTTAAAAGTAAAAGTAGGAAAAACAAACACCAGGTAAATACTAATAAAAGAAATCTGGCATACCTCTGTTAACATCAGACAGATTTTTAAGGCAATGAAGATAACAAGAAATAAGAGAGGGTCACAAAATGTGGATAAAAGTTTCAGTTCAGCCGGAAGATAAAATAATCCTAAACTTATATGTACCTAACAATACAGCCTCAAAACATAGAGAGCAAGAAGTGTATTGAACCATGAGGAGAAACTGACAACTACTCTTTCACAGTCAGAAGTTTCTGACAAATCTTATTCCATAAATGAAATATTAGGTAACACAACAATTAGTTATGAAATATTAAATTGAACAGCACAGGTATAATGGACATATATGGAATATTGTACCCAATAATGGAAGAATAAACAGTCTTCTCAAGTACACAGTAAACAAACACTTACTGTCTTATAAATTGCTTTTTTAGATCAGAGTACACAATTTTTCAGTGATCTTAACAAAAGATTAGAACAAACACTTCAAATTCAGCTGTTGTTGAGAGACCAGATATTATACTGGTTACAAAGTAAATTCATCTGTAAATGATTTTCATGTAGCCTTGTGTGCCTTATGTCACCAAAGAGAGCAAGCACGGTCTTCCTCATTCACTTCAACTTCCTGGACGTCTCCCCAACAGCAAATAAGAAACTACATCAACGACCACTACATCATGACCACTGAGAATCTAGAGAAAAGATTTATTTCATCCAAAATTCTGGACATATGATGACTAGTTACTAGGCGGACTGTAGGTATAATGAGTAGGAATCTTTAGTTTTGCTTTGTTTATCGACGTGCCAATCATTGTCTTGCACATAACAGCATTCAATAAGTATTTGTAAATGATTGGATGGATCAATAAAGATGATATACGGCTACAAGGTGTTCTCTTGCCTTTTATTTGTGGCACTGTAGTAATGGTGAATATTTTGTAGCGTATATTCTGTTTGGGAGAGTAAACTAATCATCCCGCATTCAGGCTGGGACACAGTATTTCAGAAAGAAAGCACACAGCATCTGTGTTAGCCTTGACCTGCCAGGTTAACTCTATCTGAAACTGCTGACAAAGAGATGCCTTGATGGAAATATCCGGGCCTGCTGATAGGGATGAAGCCTGCTGGGAAAAGCAGAAGGGGGCCAGATAAAAGGAAAGTTAACTCGGCTCTATTTCCCTGGTCGTTTTCTTACTGGGAGGGGTAGGAAATCCCACAGTAAACAAATGACTCACGAGTGGCCTGCTCTTAACCAACTGTGTCAGGAGTGTCCAAGGAGAAAAGCGGGAGATGGACAGGAATCCTTTGTACTGATCGACCGTTCCTTCTCCTCTCCTCTCTCTGCTCTCAACCTCTTTGTCACACTGCTCCCTCCAGTTCCAATATTTCAGTCCTAACTAATGGCACAGCTAGGTTCCAGATGAATGTGTGGTTACACAGCGGGGATCGATGCCAGGCAACGAGGAGGGAAACTGTCCATTCATAAGGGGAAGAGCTGACTATGAACACTGATGCATGGGTGGAGGGCTTCACCGGGGATTCAGACTGGGGATTGTGTCACAGCCTGGAGTCAGCCCGTGAAGAGGCAGGAATAAGCAGATATCAGGCCAACATCTAGACAAGCATTTGGGACGTTAGCAGTTTTAACTGGAGACAACTCAAGGTCTCCCTCTGTAGCACTGCTCCAGGTCGGTCTTCTACAGCTTACATAGTCTTGGTCTAACAGGAGCCTCCTCGTCTCCAAAGTCAGCAATTATCCTTTCCAGTCAGAAGACGTTCAGTTTCCAAGTCTAGTGGAAGCATGACCTCTTGCTTGTGGGTTGAAGATTCACTCAACAGCAAAAAGGCCATGGCACCTTTCCTTTTCTAAATTCTTCTTTGACACGGAGGCATAGGATTGGGTTTTACTAGGCTTCCGTTTGTTCAAGAGCTTGCTGCCTTCTTATTTTATTGTCATGGTGGGGGATTGATATGTCAGGTTACCTCAGCTGAGCAAAAGTGTCAAAGGAAGCAGAAACATGTCAGTAGTCAGTGGTCAGGGAACCAGGGGAATCATGTGAGCTTCCCAAAGCACAGTAGTGGGAGGAAAGTATAGAAGAAAGTATGTTAAGAACACAAGAGCGGGTGGTTAGAGCCTTCGTAAGCCACCTTAAGCAGGCAGGAGGCTGGTTTTAGTCCCTAACATAGTGGGAAGGTTGAAAGTCTGTCCAAAGGATCCCGTCAGCATGGGCAGGCAGAATGACACACTTCCTCACCAGGGCCTGCCAACATCTTGGCACAGAGAATAGATTCTTCATTGGGTTCAGGGCTCCTATGTCCAAGAATATCCTCATTCAACTAATTACTCTATTAGCAGTTTTCAAAGCGTGGTCTGATGACCCCGGGGGTGCTCACACCCTTTCAGCGGGTCCACAGAGTCAAAACTATTTTCACAGTAATACTAAGATATGATCTTTTTTAAAAAAAAAATCTCATTTTCTTAAGAGTGTACAGTGGAGTTTCCTAGGTGATACTAATATGTTTTATCTGCCTTCTATTCAGCCAGACATTAAAGAGTTTGCAAAAGTTCAAACAATGCCACTCTTCTCACTCAGTTGTATTGTTTAGTGAAACACAGTTTTTATTTTTTAGTAAAATGTAATGCATTTATTATTGTCACTTTCAAGTGAACTAATACTTATTTCAAGATTTCCTCTATTTTAATTTCTACAATGGTAAATATTCATAAATACAAGCCATGTCAACAAAAATTCTGCGATTCTCACTGGTTTTTAAGAATGCCAAGGGATCAGGAGATCAGTATATTTGAAAAACTACTGCTTGGTAGTTTTACAGTAAGTCCTTGGCGACAAGCCCTGAAACACTTAGTGGTCACTTTAAAAGACAGGGAGGGCTAAGGGAGTGCTATGCTACAGTTTCTGGCTGAATAGATGTGCAAACAATATAAATGACTTTGCAACCGTTTTTCAGTGTCATTTGCCTTGTGCCTCAGAAATAGCTCCGTAATTTTAAAGCCAGACACTTCCTATATGTGTTCTAAAGCTGGGTTCTCCTGGAGTTATTTGTTCCACGGAGCCGTTGGCTGATCAGAAGGGAGCTTAACTTCTAACTCATCACCATTATGTGTTGCAGAGGCTTTATTTATATCTTCTTAGGAAGCAGAGGATCTTATTATACCACAGTATTTTAGAAAATAGCAAGGAAAGTTATAAGCAGTTTAGAGATGCTCCTAATATTTTACCTCAATGGCCTACTGGATCTAGGATTTACGGTAACTTAACAGTTACTAAGACAATAACCACAAAATGTTGAGCTGACATTCAGATGAGCCCTCTGTCCTCTTTTTCATATTGTATTAAGCACAATAACTCCATGGAAATCAACAAGCCAGAAAAGATAAAAGGTATCTCCTATGTGTTCTGAATTATTCATAACTTCTAAAGAAATATAACACTACATCATAATAGTCTAAGTCAACCAAATTCCCACTAAGCCTCTAGCTTCTGATATTTCAAGTGCAATACACATCCCATCTCGACAACATCTCACCATAGCATTTTCACAACAGACCAGAGCTGATGCAGTGGAAATGTTCTCGTTCATTCATTTCAGGCAATTCCTCAGTGCTGAATTGTGGTCAGCTCGGGATAGACCGTGTGACAAATTAAGATGAGCTTTGGGTTCAAAGCTTGCCTTCAGGGAGGGTATAGTGTTTGAGAGAGAGAATGTACAGCGATAATCACCCCTCAAAGTGGAATCCAGGGAGCTCTATATGAATTATATACATAATAGGAGCTATTAGAGCTCACAGATGGAAGAGATAAAATAAGAATGGTCAAAATGGCAAAGATATAAAACATTTGCACAAAAAAACAGTACTTCACCGTTGTGCAAAAACAGTCCAGCTGTATTTAAATATGCAACTCTTTGGTGTCCACAATTTCCCATTCCTGTGTTTAGACTAGGAGGAGGAAAGAAAGGCTATTTAAAGTCCTTCATGTGCAATTCTGACCCATCAGATGTACTTCCCCCATGCAAGCTAGTGATAGGCTGCACAACCCTTGAGGACATTGAAAAAGGCCAACAACCCACTGAGCATGAAGTATGGATGGCTGGGCCCTTGGGCAGCATAGACTTGGTAACAGCTTCTGCTTGCCCGCCAGAGTCTCTCCCACTGAGACACAGTCAATGGCCCAGGAAGGGATTGGTGGGTAACCACATGGGGCTCTCATCCAACCACCCAGCCAACCAAGTGGCCAACCAAACGTGGAAAAGGGAGCACAGTCTGGCAGTTGTGGTCCCTCCCATATGCATAAAACTAGTGTGACTGACCAGCAAAGTTGCATTACTTATGTGTGCGCTCAAACTCACGGGATCAATGTTCACTGTGGTGAGCTACAAACTGGCCCTTCGGCTCTCGCTCTTGTTTGAGGGGACCCTTTTTCAAGGTAGACTTTCAGAGGCATCGCAATAACCAGACAAACCACTGGCTGCTATTTTTACACAGCTCTGCATGAGCTACGGTCCCCGACAAAGAGGAGAACACACATTCTTCCTTATTGGAGAGGATGCCATTTCAGGACAAGGCTGGGCTTACTCCTTTGTGATCACACAACTTTGCTTTACAAACAACTTCACAAGCAGCTGTTGCTAATGCTGCTGAAAGGTAGTGTAAGGAGAGAGTCACGTGAGTCACAGACAGCTGCCATTTCTAGTATGGAGGACACAAAATGGGATCCCATGCGTGTGGATGCCCAAAGGGGGATACCTCATTAAGAAGAGTATCAAAAAGACAAGAAAGGAACAACCGTCAATAAGGATGTAGAGAAAAAGGAACCCTCATGCACGGTTGGTGGGAATGTAAATTGGTGCAGCCACTGTGGAAAACAGTATGGGGTTTCCTCAAAAAATTAAAAAAAGAAATACTATATGATCCAGTAATTCTACTACTGGGTGTTTACACAAAGAAAACAAAAACACTAATACAAAAAGATATATGCACCCCTATATTTATTACAGCATTATTTACAATAGCCAAGATATGGAAGCAACCCTGTGTTCATTGGCTGATGAATGGATAAAGAAAATGTGGTAGATATATATATGGTGGGATATTAATTTGCCATAAAAAGAATGAGATCTGGCCATTTGTGACAAATTGGATGGAGATAGAAGGTATTACGCTAAGTGAAATAAGTCTGACAAAAACGAGTGCCAGATTTCACTTATATGGGGAATCTAAAAAACAAAACAAACAAACAAAAAGCAAACAGAATCATAAATACAGAGAACAAACTGGTGGTTACCAGAGGGGAGGGTTCAGGGGAATGGGCGAAATAGCTGAAGGGGTTGAAGAGGTATAAACTTCTACTTCTAAAATAAGTAAGTCATGGAGATGAAAAGTAACATTAATGATACTGTAATAATGCTGTATGGTGACAGACAGTAACGACACAATAACAAGTATTGTATAGAATTGTCCAATCATTATGCTGTATACCCCCAATCTCATATAACATTGTATGTCTGCTCTACTTCAATTAAGAAAAAAAGGAGCCAAACACTGCCTGTACCTTTCTCTGTAGATCTTCCAGCCAAACTGACTATAGAAACCAGACCCTACACACCTTTAAAAAAAATAATAATAAAGGAGTGGAGGGTATGCTGACCTGATAGAAAAAAATATGCCTATGGGAAATGTAAAAAAAAATAGAGCATAAAGGGACCCAGAAGCCTCCTCTTCTCATGTACCAAGGATCTAAGATGTTTATAATAAGGGAAGCCTTGGGACAGTAGCTTGTGGGGTGAGATCTACGTGACCACACCCCTCCACTGCCAGGTGCACCATGTGACCACCGCCCCGCCAATAGCAGCACCACCTAGTGTGGCTCTAGCTTTCCGGCGGGCCTCCCCCAATGCCAGGTCATGGTTACTGCTGGTCCTGGATTTAAAATCCAAATTAGAGTAAGAGGTACTGATAGCTCCCAACTTCGCTTTTCAGACAAAAGCAAAAGTTAAGAGCAGCCCCATTAATATCAGTAAAACCAGATGTTTCTGATTTAGAGGCAAATATAACTCCAAAAACATTAGCAAAAATGCCAAAACAAATGACATCCATATCTACTAAGATGATTGAACTTAATGCATGAAAGCCAGATCTCTGGTTTATGGTCTGAGGAGCAAGCCTTGGGCGACAAAAGCGCTGCGTGTTCGTGTATAAGCATCTGCTGGGCAGCAGTCCTGACTGGGGCCGTTCTTGGTTGGTATGTGTTCTTCTGATCTGTTCCTTTTACCCTCTGATGGGTTGTGGTAGTGCCAGGATTATGGACTCCTTATTATGGATTCTTTATCTACATTCTGTTTTCAAAAATCCCTTGTCAGTCTTTCAGTCTTAACTTGTGATAATGTATTTTTTGACAGCAAACATTTTAAGTACTACATATCTATACACACACACACACACACACACACACACATATCTACATGCACATGCATGTGTACATAAAAAGACATACACATATTCTTTCTTCTTAACATATGCATCATGCAGGACAAATCCCTCAACACAAAAAATGTGTGGCAATGACAATGGACACCTTCCCCAGTCTGCTTGGGCTGGGTGGTCATGGGGTACCACAGGGAAGACATCTGTTGCCCTCTTCCTTCTTGAGAATGGATCAAGGGCCAGTTCAGAAAAGTTGCCCTGAAGCTTTGGAATATGTGTGAAAATGCCAAGCGCTTGCCTGCCGAGAGCTGCAAAATGAAAACAAGGCAGAATGCAAGTAAGCAGGGCAAGCTATTCTAGCCCATAGGGCCGGATTCAAAACCTCTAGAAGAGGCCCTCAAATGTATGATATCTCACAATTCTCAGACATGTGTCGCCAGTCAAGCCTGTCTCCTGAGTTCCAGACTCCTGCGTCTCCCTGTGCCCTCTCCCTCCCTGCTACGCTGACATGGCACAGGTCCAAGCTGGAACTGGTTATCTTCCTGCCAAAAGAGCTCATCCCCTTCCTTGCCTTTCTTACTTCATTCTCACCCCCTGCCTCATCCCCCCTTACACCCCACCATTACACACTCGTCAGTTCTAGCTTCCAAAGCTACCTTGAATCCACTCTCACCTCCCATCCGCATAGGACAGGAAGTGGTCTCCCTGTTCCTGGGGGCATCCTTGAATCGGCTCTCGCCTCTCCCTTCAATACTCTCAAGGGGCAGCTGCAGTACTTTTTTTTAAATGCCAACAAAAGCAAGCCACTCTTCAGCTCAGAGCCCTTCCATGTACAGCTCTTATTCCAGGGTGGAGCAGGCAAAGGACAGGCTGAGCCCGGGTCATCTTATTGTGATAGAGGGTAATATGTGCTCAAAGAATAATGGGGACATGTCAAAGACCAGCTTAAAGGGGCTCTTGCTGACCAAGCCTGGGACAGTCTGAGTGCCAAAAATGTAATTCTAACCCATGGAATAAATCAGGAATCCATGATCTCAAACTGATCCAAAGGAATGAATGAATGAATGAATGAATGAATGAATGAATGAAAGACTAGAGGAGAAGGAAAGCTCTTCCTTCAAGTAGGTTGCCCACTAATACATGTATAAGGGATGAAGGAATTCCAAGATGGGCATTTGGCTACTACAATAGTAATGACTGTTTCAAGCAAAAAAAAAACAAGATACTGAGTGAGCATGTCCTAGTGAGTGAATGCTTGATGGGAAACAATGTATTTATCTAGCCTCAAAATATCTTTTAATACTTATTAAGAGGAAAAAAGAATTCGGCAGAGAAAGCTGGCAATGCTGCCCTAATCAAGTGATCAAAGCTAACCTCATTAGTAATGGGACTCGTTGACAGCATGGTCTTGATACATTACATCACGGAGTGTTCCTGCCAAAACTACACAATCTGAATCTAATCATAAGCACACATCAGACAAATCCACATGGAGGGCCATTCTATAAAGTAAAAGGCATGTGACCTTCCACAATGTCTAGGTCATGAAGAAGGAGTAACTGTCCCAGATGGGAGAGACCAGTGGATTCTAGATCCACCAGAGACATTAGAGGGACAATCCGCAACATTTTAATGGCCCCTGAGGATGAGAAAGAAAGCCTGCTTCAAGGTTAATGGCCTTATTTTGATGACTGTAGGCAGGATAAACAGGAAAGTGTCCTTCAGCCCACATCAGCAGCTTATCTTCAAATGCTTTAGCAAACAAATAGTAATATGGATAGAAATACAGAGTGTGATGAGGGAAGTATAATAAAATATGAACAGGAATTCTTAGAGAAGGATATATGAAAGCTAGCTGTTCTATTCTTGCAACTCTTCTCTAAGTTTGAAATGATCCAGAATAAAAAGGTTAAATAAACACACCTTTGTTTTCTTCCCATTACACTGAGGACAAATGCTAAAGAGGGCGGTATCAGGCCCCTGGTGACCCAGTCCCGGCAAAACTGCCAATTATTTTATTCCAATATCTTCTTTCCTTGAGACCTTGATTTTGCCAACCTGCCAAAAAGGGGGTTTCATGGAATGACCTTGTTTGTCCAAACATGTTACCATGTGGGGAAACTACCCACAGAGGTGAAGGGGCTGTTCTATTCAAATCCACGCACAGAGTGACACGGAAAATAATGATCTGTAATGACTTAAAACAAGTGATGTCAGTAATTAGGACAATTTTCATAGTACCAAGAAGGTGATTAAAAAAAAAGTTGAATAAGTACTAATTAATTTCACATAATAGTCACCCTGGGACCTTCTGTGAGATCTGCTCTTAATGATGTCTTTTTCTGTGATTAATTTCTATATGCAGTCCTGGAGGCTCCCCACCACCTTCTCCTAAATGGCTCCCAGCACACCTGAGTCTTCCAGTCCTGCTCCAGCCCCAGTCCAGCCTTCTCTGTAAAGAAAGGGGAAACGCAGAGAACCGGAAATAGATATTCACACAGCAAAATTTTGGTTTGACGGTGCTTTCTTTGCACAGAGAGGAAATTAATACAAGCAAGTGGTGTATTTTTTCCTCTGCCATTTTTAAAGGTACAAGAGGAGGACAAAAGGGAGAAAGACCATCTTCAATAAAGAGAAGATCCAAATTCAAGTCTAACCATGACTACCACTGGATAGCCTGGCAAAGCACGTTCTTTCTCTAGGTCTCACTTTCCCTCAGTCATAGTTTTTACATGTGGGCAGCACCCTGAGCCCAGGAAGGCAGAGGCTGAGTCAGAGGACCTGTGGCTTTTATGGTGACAAGTCCTGTCAGTTGCAGCAAAAGCCTCCATAGGAAGCAATGGAGGTGACTTAACCCCCCACCCACCCTTTCTAGACCAATCATGCCAACATATTAGTTGACACTGAATGAGTCTCCTGTTCTTAACATGGCATCAGTTCCTCCTTTGAGGAACAGCTTTTTCTTCCAGGTTCCTAAAGAAAGTTTTAGAACTGGCTTTCCAGCTCCCCTATAACAGATAACAGCTGAGTATAGTGCCTGAAGGCAGCATGCTTGTGCTTCAACGCAGGGAGGAAGGGAGCTTAAGTTCTTAAAAAAAAAAAAAAAAAAAAAAAAAAAAGATGTAAAGAGGATCACATATTATAGGTGAGAAAACTTGCATGAGTAGTTGTATCAGAGGCACAAAGTAACCTGGAAATACCAAAGGAAAACCAAATTGCAGAGCGAAGTGCAGCCCACCTGTAGCAGACAGCAGGTGGCCTCCAACACGGCACTCAAGGGCACATGATCATACCTACTTGGCCAGCTTCCACTGGCGAGGCAGTAGGCTCTCAATGTTAGACCACTCCCTGACCCTAAAGCCCAAGGGCCTGTGTCTGCAGTTTACCTTCTTACTGCTGTGGCCTGCTCTGGCCTGTCCCACCTTGACAAGCAGGGAGCCAGGAAGCCAGTGGCCACATCCAAGGGCAGCTGTCACACTGAGTGACGGCCCACCGGCTGCCTCTCTCATTATCATGTTCTCCGATGCGTGGAAGCACAAGGAGATTTCAGGGAATGACCTTGTGCTTCCTACCCCAGGTTACCCTGATTCCAGCAACAACAATGCACCCTGCCACTCTCCAGCACTGGCTCTCCTCAGCGCCCAGGCATCTTCTTACTACCTTCTTTGAAATTTTTAATGACTTCGAAGGAGACCAACAA
Source organism: Mustela nigripes (assembly GCF_022355385.1). Taxonomy (NCBI): domain Eukaryota; kingdom Metazoa; phylum Chordata; class Mammalia; order Carnivora; family Mustelidae; genus Mustela; species Mustela nigripes. The sequence continues at coordinate 81,550,213 of NC_081563.1, read as the reverse complement.
GGGGAGGGTGTGATCATCCAACTGCCGGCCAGAAGGTCTTCCTCTCCTTCTGGCTCAGTCATCCCCTAGCCACAGGGACGGTTCCTTTCGATTCATTTTAATTATGATTCTGAACCTCCCTCCCCCCACACATATATACAGGTTTTCTCTTTGTAGCTTCTGATTTTCTAATTGTTGCGCAACTAAGAACCACAATGAGTTGTACTCAGAGTGGGCTAAGTGGTTTTAATTCTGCCGAGCGTTATTATTTTCCATTTTTCCCCCTTAAAAACATGGAGTTTTAAAATGTCAGTTTCAGATGGTCTTGAAGGAGGAGAAAGAGGAAATATCTTCTTTCTTTTTTTTTTTCTCCTATACCTCAAGTCTTCACTAATTTTATTCTGTTAAGGGCAGACAGCATTGGGAGCTTTTGCTCACGAAAGTGGGCAACCGCTTAATGAAACCGTTCTCGTCACTCAACCAAATGAACTAATTTACAGTCTTGCCTGGTTTTTACTGGTTATTTACATGTCCAGAGGAGACTTACCTGAAGTCTAATGCTTGTCCTAGAGAGAATGTTCCTGAGGAGCCAGACAGAGCTGGATCTATTTTTTTGTTTGTTTTCTTGTGGTTTGGTTTTGGATGTATTTCTCTCAATATGTCAATTGCAGGAAAAGCTCCTTAATTTTGCTTGACTAAGTAGGGATCTTAGCTCTAATCCAGCTAACCAAAATGTATTACTGGAAGACATAATAACTCAAACATGTTTGGAGAACATGATTGGGTGATTTAAACAGGGTTTTCTGAGGAGGTCTTTAAGAGGGGAGTTGCACGGGCCTCTGCCGGTGTCCTCAACCCCTCCATTCTGGCTGCCTATCCCGAGACTCTCCATACGAGGCATCGTGCTCTTCCTGCAAGAGTTTTGGGGAACACTGGTTTAGAGCCACTGATACACCAGACATGCAGGTGAGCAGAAGCTGGTTAGCAGACCCACCAGTTTGGGGAACAGCCCCTGGCCATCTTACTGTTGCTTTCCCAGGACCCAGCCCAATCAGTAGCTCATACCAGAGGCTGTAACCACTAGATGAATGGGAGGGGGCAGGAGTGAGACCTGTAAGCAGGCAGAGAGCTCCCATTTTGATTAAGCTCTGAAATGTTTTCTCGTATCTGGGTTGCAGACTAAATGCTTGGTGAGTCAACACCAGGGTATAAAAATAATTTGTAAGAGCTGAAACAAAGTAATTCAGAATGCTGGTGGGTTTTGTTTTATTGTTTTTTTTGTTGTTGTTTTTTATATTTATTTGTTTATTTGAAAGAGAGAAAGAGAGAGTGCGCGACAGAGATGGCAAGAGAGAACAAGAGCAGGGCGGAGAGGGAGAAGCAGGCTCGCCACCAAGCACAGAGCTCGACATAGGGCTTGATCCCAGGACCCTGGGATCATGACCTGAGCCAAAGGCAGACGCTTAACTGACTGAGCCACCCAGGCGTCCCAGAATGCTGGTGGTTTAAGGGAGACTTGAGAACCTTCACTGATGGGATCCAAGAATGAGATTCTGAACATAAACTATGACATCTGTCAGTCACTGTTATTGCCCTGAACCTGATGTAGTTCTATCTGGGTGAGTCTGGGCCACAGTCTAGGTCTTGCTTGGTAAGACAGACTGGGCCTTTCTTTCTTTCTTTTTAAAAAGATTTTATTTGTTTATTTGACAGACATCACAAGAAGGCACAGAGGCAGGCAGAGAGAAAGGGGGAAGCAGGCTCCCCGCTGAGCAGGGAGCCTGATGCAGGGCTCCATCCCAGGACTCTGGGATCATGACCTGAGCTGAAGGTAGAGGCTTTAACCCACTGAGCCACCCAGGCGCCCCCAGACTGGGCTTTTCTAGACAGACTAAACTTCTGTCTCAAAATTACGAAGGGCAAATAATGACCTAGTCACTGAAGTCCCTCCACATTCAAACAGGGAACGCACACTAAAGTTTCAGGAGACTGTTTCAAGGAAAATGAGTGTCCATGACCCACTGGCTAATACACTTGAGGATTAACTAGTATCCTGCTACTCAAATACCCCAAGATAGAAATATCACAGCCTACAATAGTGCCATCAAGAGAAATAAAATGCAAGCCACATATGTTATATTACATGTCTAGAAGCTACATTAAGAGAAGTAAAACGATAAAAATAATTCTGACAATAGAGGTCGTTGAACCTGACATGTACAAAATATCATTTCAATATGTAATAAATTTTTAAAAATTATTCATAGCATAATTTACATATTTTTCCCCCAGTAAGTCTTGAAACCTAGTCACAGCACACATGAGTTTGGACTCACCCCATTTTGGGGGCTCAAAAGCCCCAAGCAGCCAAGGGCCATACCTCTTCGGCAGGGGCCTGGAAGGACTGATGAGTGAACATCCTCACAATGATGATCACCAAGGACGCAGCCGGTCTGCAGCGCCCCTCTTTGTGGGTTTCCGTTCTTCCAGCCGACTCTTACTTCCTTTGGGTTCCTGTCACAGTGTTTTAGTACAGCTGTCCCTCACAGTACCTGTCACCTGACTCCCAGCGAGAGCACAAGACCCTGGCTTTCCAAATATAATTTAAGCCACTGCAGTAGCCCAGGAGGACAGCATGTGACCAACCAAGGCCAATCTGAATCTTGCCCCAGGACTGGACTACAGAAGCCAGAGAGAAAGGCTTTCTCTTTCTCCTCGGGGTGCTAGGGTGTGATGTGGGGGCTCTTCCCATCACAGGGAGACACTATCTCGGGATGGGACCATGAAGCTGCCAAGGTTGACCCTAGTCCCAAGCCCTGAGGCCCCGGCATGGGTCTCTCCTCCCTGGATTCTGCACCTACTCTAGCCTCCTAGCACGTTCTCTCATTTGCTCAGGCTAATTCGAGTTGTGTTTTAGCCACTCTTGTTAGGCAAGTCATGATTTGGGCCAAGCCACACACCTGGCCCTTTGCCACAATCTCCTACAACATGCCCCTGGGCTGTCTCTGAGACAGCAGCCCGGGCCACAGAGGGCCCACTGACCAGCCTCAAAAGGCAGGACTTAACAGCTTTTACATTTCCTCAGTGCTGCATTATCTCCTGTTCCCTCCGCAGGTCACCACTTGCCTTTCTGACCTTTGCCCTCACACCTCCATCCGGTGGAAAGATGCGTGCCAGAAAGGTGAGCTTGTTCCCTTTTGTTCTCCCCACATGACTACTGTCTTATTTCATTTTCCCTCTCAAACATCCTGCCTTGAGAAGCAGAACGGTACCACGAATTTGTCTTGGCACTATGGGGTCTCCCTGGCCTCCTTCTGAAATGCATGAAAGGCCTATTCGGAAGCACTGACCTTTTAGAAGCAACTGAGCACAAAAGGACACTGTTCCAGACCTGAGGTTATAAACACAAAGATGACAATCATGTCCTCTGCCTCTGCGTGGGATCTGCACGGATATTTCCGGCATGACAGCACACATGGTCACCCAGGACATAGCCACTTAGAGCCCTGGTGAGCTACCCTGTGGAGGACTGTGTAAATAAAGCCCAACGTGTCTAGACCCTATCACAGAGAATTCTGATAAATGTAAATTTAAATTTACATCTGAGAGAGGGAACACAAGCAGGGGGAGTGGGAGAGGGAGAAGCAGACCTCCTGCAGAGTAGGGAGCCTAATGTGGGACTCGATCCCAGGACCCTGGGATCATGACCTGAGCCAAAGGCAGAGGCTTAACAACTAGTGAACAACAGTTCACTCACTGTAGTTCTGATGGATAGTCTTATGAAATCAAGGAGTCCCCTCGAAAGTCGATGTTCCAGGAAGGAGACAGGGCTTCTTTACCTCAAAGGAGTTTACAAGATAGGTAATTAAAATTCACAGCTCAAATGATTTTTGCTCCTCTCAGGAAGTTCAGCACGCTAATTAATGCTTCAGTGTGCTTAATGTTTTAAGTGATATGGAAAAATAATGAGTGAAATTCATATAGAGACATTAGCAGGGTTTTTGTTTTGTTTTGTTTTGTTTTTTTACCCACTGAATGAACTCCCTTGCCAGAGAACTAGCACGAGCCCACCAGGTCTGACACTTCTAGAGAGAGCCAACCATAGAGGTCTGCTCTTCTACTTGGATATTATCGTCCTTTAGCCGCAAAGAGTGGGGAGCTGTCAGGCAGGGAGCAGCCCCTCCCACTCCCCACAGCCATACCAGGTTGGGTGCCTTCCTCAAATTGCCCCATCACACTGTCCCTTCTTCCCTACTTCAACAGGAGGACAGGCTTGTGGGTCTGAATGGATCACCCTAAGTCCCTGGAAGTTGCAAATATCTGTCAAATTAAGCCAAATTCTAAGACTGGTGGGTAGAGTCCCATGGGGAAAATTCTTGCCTCAAAATGGCGTGGTCATCATTCCCTGGGGTTCCCAAAAAATGTTACTTGCTGAGGAACCTAAGGCAAGTCAGCCACCCTGCCCAAGCCTCAGGGCCTTATCTTTGAAATGGGAGCACAACTGTACCTACCCAGCCAGCACACCTGAGATAATGTGGGACTCCCTGCGCCTCCTTTCCCAGAGCCCACCTGCAGCAGGACTGAAGACTGAAGACCATCTTTGAGTATGTTCCCACCTCCCCCCATATAAGTTAGAATACTTAGTCATTCAAAAACCTGGGGGACCCAGAAAAGTTAAAAAAAAAAATTTTTTTTAGGGACGCCTGGGTGGCTCAGTGGGTTGAGCAGCTGCCTTCAGCTCAGGTCATGATCCCGGCGTCCTGGGATCGAGTCCTGCATCCGGCTCCTTGCTCCGCGGGGAGCCTGCTCCTCCCTCTGCCTCTGCCTGCCATTCTGTCTGCCTGTGCTCGCTCTCTCCCCCTCTCTCCCTCTGATAAATAAATAAAATCTTTAAAAAAAAAAAATTTTTTTTTTTAATAAAAACCTTTCAAATCCTCCATGGACTTATGACCCAAAGGCAACCACCTCTGACATTTTGCATTTCCTTTCCTAAGTACAGGTGCCTTTTACACAGTTGAGATCATGCTGCAGATTTAACTTCGTATGGTCCTTCTTTCACTGAATGTTACATGCATTTTCCTGTGTTACTCTGTAGTCTCCAGAAATAGTACTTTTAATAGCTGTAATTATTCCAGCCAGTGGCCGCTCAGGGTTGATTCGACCACACCAAGCTTTTCAGACATTGCCGTTTCCAACTTTTTGCTGCTGTAAACAACACTGTGGTGAGCAGTTGGGGTTACTCCCTTAGGGGAGGTCCCGGAATTAGAATTATGGCGCTCATATGCTCACATCTGAGCACGAAGATGTAAAGGGCTCTTGACATGTCCGGCAGATGGCTTTTCTCATACACAACACCATAAATGCCATGGAAAGCACGTCTCACACCCCTAAGAGTGACCATTTATGATTTTTTTAAGATAACTTGATTAATGAAAAACGATCTCATCATTTCTATTTGCACTTCCTCAACTTCTCAAGAGACCAACCGTTTTCCTGTTCACCATATGTCATTCCTCTTCTGTGCCTTCACAGGAAGGAATGGACTCTGCCAGAGTGAGGGCAATGGATCATTTCAATCTCAGCGTGCTGAAGAATGGGCGGAAACATCCAGTGGGGGGAGGGGGGATCTATCGTTTTAGCTAATTCTGATGCAAGTGATTCTTGGGCCAGAATCAGAGAAATTCTGGATTACAGTCTTAGGTATAAAGTCTGTTTCTAGAGGTTCCCTTACACTGAAGATTTCATTCTTTTCAGCAAGTGTCCTCTCCAGGTGAACTGTCTTTACATTTTGGTTGCCGTTTTATGAAGCACAGAAGTTTAAATCAAATCTGTCAATATTTTATTTTGCAACTTCTTTTTGTTCTTCTATAGAAAATTCTTTACTTAAGTTTCACAAATGTTTCTTTTTCTATTTTCTCCTACTTTAAAAAAAAATCACTGTTAAAGCTATCTGGAATTCAAGTTGGCTATCTAGGGTAAAGTGAAGATGTGAAATTTTAGATTTTTGTTTTTTAAAATGACTAACTACCTTCCCTAACATTACAGTGTAATTTCCCCCTCTGTCACCAACTCGTGGGGCCTCTTTTAGCTTACATCAAATTCTTACAGATAGTGGGGCCTCTTACAGATAGTGGGGCCATATTCCCTCTCTTTCCCTCCTACCTGTCTCCAGTCTTTCAAAACCTCTTTTCCACAAAATTTAGCCTTGAAAAAACTCCTGGTACCTGAAAACTTCCACAACATGGCTTTAGAGCAAAGTTAAAAGTTCAACAATTTTAGGGGCACCTGGGTGGCTCAGCTGGTTAGCATCTGCCTTTGGCCCAAGTCATGATCTCAACATCCTGGGACTGAGCTCTGCATTGGACTCCCTGCTCCACAATGAGTCTGCTTCTCTCTTTGCCTCTCCCCCACTGACCCCTGCTCATGCTCTCTCACTCTCTCTCTCTCAAATAAATAAATAAAATATTAAAGAAAGAGAATTCAACAATTTTAATTTCTTTCTACTGATGATTAGGAAACATATTATAGCTTTTTGTAAATACGATAAAGTCACATTCATAATAACTTTATAATAATGTTGCGATCTGAATATAGTTGAGGCAGAAATTTTAGAGCTGAAGGGACCGTAGGGAACATCTATATTTCAGTCTCTGTGAGAAAACAAACTGAAGCCAAGGGTCATGACACCAAGTGCCCAAATTCCTGTAGCTAATGGGCAATGGAGCTGGAATTCACAGCTGGCCTCTGCTGGCAACTATGCCCACCCTTGGGCCTGCTGCCACCATCCTCTCCTTTCCAGGATTTATTAGTGGTCATAATTAAGCAGGGAGGTGACAGTTTATTTGAAGACACGGTTTAGGGTCCCTTAACTACTTTTAGTCCTATACTCAACTACCAACCAAACCTGAGAAAGGGGAGCTGACTTTAGGCTGAGGTGCCACATTAGCTAAAATGAATGCTTCTAGAAGAATCATTTGGAAAAAGTGCATCTTGCTCATGGAGCAGTACTTGGGGAAGGAAACTGACTATCTTCTTCACCCCAGTGAGTCTCTAAACTCAGGTTAACCTAGATTCAAACATATGGGAATCCCATGCTCCTGAGATTGATGTATGGACAATGTTGTCAGGTGACATGCCACAGTGGGCCCTGTATACTGATGTGTCCCAGCCATACACTGGCTCTACCCTACAGCAGGGCACTTGGGGCTCATGGTGAGGCAGCTCAAGGCAGAGAACAGGTGTCAGGGCAATTTGGGACAAACAATAACAACAAGCTTTTCCCTCAAATAGAATTATTTTTACCAGTCTGAAATTAAATAGAAAGTCTTGTTGGACATATGGGAAAGTTTCTTGACAACGTAAATGTCAAATCTAAAATAATTTCCAGCTCTAGATCTATCTAGTCTCTGACTAGAGAGAAATGTCCTCTTTAGGTATCTCTGGCTCCCTATTTTCTGATTATGCAGGTAACCTCTTAAACACCCACACATTTAAGCAAAAGATCACTTTCCCACCTGAGATGGCATGTGTATATTCCTGTCATTCAATAGGATGCTTCAGAGAAACAGTGTATGCTCTAGGCTAAGAGGTGACTGTTTTACGGTGACCTAGCTTAGCTCTATGCCACACTATGTAGGGCATCTGAGGCTCTGTGAATTCTCTTTTGACTGTCCACCTCTTCCTTCTTGAGATCCTTTGTGACTTCCCTTGGAGCCCAAAGTGGCAAAAACTCAAGTTCTGATCCAGACCTTGACCTGTCCCTGTTCCTATAAGAACTTCTCAGGACATTACCCTTCCAAGTATGATGCAGACATTTCTTCTAGAACATTATAAAATCCTGAAAAATTACATCCTAAAAAAAAATAAGGCTTATGAAACAAAAAAAATAGGGATAAAGTAGACCATCAAGAACCCACAGGACTTTGTAATCAGGGCTCTGATAACAATCCTCCTAAAAACGTGAACGTGGCTGAGGCTGAATCCTCCTGGGCCCAGTCAGGCATCTGAGCCCTCAGTCCTGTGCATTCTTCTCTCTGGGCTTGTGCTTCCCCCTTGCCAGAGAAAGTCCTCGAAGACATTTGCTTCTGTAAGAGACTAGACCCATCAAACTTAAAAATATGTGCCAGGGACTCCCCTTCTTCATCAATCCTTTGTTTTCTCCTCTCCAGCACAGGAAGGCCCATCTTCACAGTGTTTTTATCTGTGGGTATCACTCCCCAAACACAGCAGGAACCAAAGTGGTCCTTGAAGTCACTACATCAGCCACTTCTTGCCCGAAAAGGAGGCATTTCTACACTATTCTTGGCTTCTTTCTGAAGGTCTTCATATCCTGCTGAGGCCTTCTGATTCCTTGTGAGATGAATGCAGAATGTGAACGCGTTCGGGAAAGTCTCACTATGTTTCAGCCAAAGCAACCCATGCCTCCTGAGGGCATCATACCTTGCTGAGGAGTTACTCATCAGCTCCTTGGATTTGAACATTTTTTTCTTCCTATTGATTGATCAGTAAAATATATACAACATGAACCTGGCCATTGTAGCCATCTTTCAGTGGACAGTTCAGTGGACAGTGGACAGTGGGTGTTAAATATTTCATTGCAGTAAACAAAAAATGTCTGCTAAAACCGATTTAATCAAAAGATCATCATCAACAACAACAACAGAGATCAGAAGATAATCATAAAATACTTCTACCACCAACCTCCGCGTTTTTCTTTTCTTTTCTTCTCTTCTTTCTTTCTTTCTTTCTTTCTTTCTATTTCACATCATTCTTCCTGTCTTTCCTTGAATTCGCCTATGGGTAGCACATTAGCAGCAGCTCGGGCCAAGTTCAAGGGAAGAGCCTAATGACCATTATTATGTCTTACACTCCAAAAGTACAAAGGGTTCTGAGATATAAACATATAGTAAATGTGTTTTCTTCTGTCTAAGCTTATGTTTTAGGAGAAAGCCAGGGAGATGCTTCAACAGCATGCAAGTGGGCCCTCCCAGGATCAATGGTCTGATGGCTCAGGTCCAAATTGTGGCTATGTGACCTTGAGCAAGGGACTGAACCTCTCTGGGTCTCAGTTTGCAAGCTATGAAGTGAGGATAAAGAGCAGAGCAGATGGGTTAAAATAGTCACTGCATTTCCAACAGCAGAAGGCACATCAAAGTCCTCCCTAAGTGTTAGCAATTATTATTGAAAGGCCAAGACCCACCGACCCAAATATTTCAGGTGGAGGGCCTGTGAACAAGGAATTTTTATTTTGTGTGGTTGAACTTCAAAATGACGTATTCGTAGAATTCATAAAAATACCTTAAATAACTTAAGGACATGAATAATTGTCCTTTCAGTGATGAAAATAAATACTCTTTTTTAGCTTAAAAAAAGGCTCATTGTTATTCTTGGTAGTCAATGGCACAAGGGTTGTTATTAGGATGGAAAAAAAAATCTTGACAGCTTTGACTTAACTCCTACACTCAGAGGATGTCATTTAATTTAAAAGTACAAACACACACAAAGGCAAGAGAAGAAATGCCTGTTTAAAACCATCCCGTCTTCAAAACTTGCAGATGTCTTTCAAAACCCTACATAATATTTTTAGAGTTTATTTATAAACTTAGATACTTTAGACACATTTTGTATAAAACTTAATGTTTTAAACTCTGAAAACTTTATTCTTGAATTCTAGAAAAGAAGGATTCTAAAGTCCCCTTTGACTACCAATGATGTTAAACACACAATAAACACACAAACAATAAACAGGGGGACAGAGGGACCCCCTTCAGAAGAACACCCGGGGGCACTGTCGGGACCACAGCGACGGGCAGGGCTGGTACAAACACTGCCAAGCCATTTGGCCATGGCCTCCACTGGCCTCAGGCCGGATACAGTGCCCAGGACAGGGAGGCCATGACATTGAACTTCCGGTTGGTGTCAAGAAAATGACTAAAGAAGGACATTATCAGAGTGATTGGGAAGACTTCATTCCTAGCCAGAAAACCTCTGTCATGTCGAGGCCGAGAGCAGGGGTGAAGCAAGACAGACGAGAATCTTCCACTGTAGGGAGTCTTCGGATGATGAAGACAGCCAGTCACTATTAAAAACCAGGATGGGTCTTTCCTACCCAATAAAACAGTATGCCCCTCAGACCAGTGGTTCACTAACGTGAAGTCCGAGTTTAAGGATGGCAGTCGGGAGCTCTCTGCACACAAACACGCAAACACTTTGGTGTCCATGTGCCTCATGACCAAGTGTGCAGCTGATAATGGACGGTGGCAAGGAGGGCCCTGCTGGTGAACACTGGACCACTCTCAGTGCCCACTATCTGCCCGGGAGCTACACAGCCTGAGGAGCTCCCAGGCTAACCGGTGCTGGTCAGTTGTTTATTCCCAGCCAGCGCCATGTTGGTCCTGAGATCCTAAGTATACAAACAAACAATGGCCAGACCATATGTAGAAACAGAACTCTGACCCCCGACCCTGCAGAAACCTGGCCAGGAAACCCAGTGCTATCTCCAGTCCCCAGCCCAGGAAGCCAGCCTGTAACCTCCACGTCACTCCTGCAGGAAGTCAGGCCACCTCCACTAGCCATAATCCAAAATGCCAAACAACAGCCTCTGTAATGATCAGCCCCAAATGGCCAGGACTTGAGTAAAAATGAGTAACTTCCCTGACTCCCAACATCCCCCACTGCCACCTACGGAACTACCAGACCCTTAATGGATCACCTTCTGGAGCCCACCTCCAGCTTCCCCACGCCTACAGCCTCCCATCAGGGAACACGGGGGGGGGGGCCCTTCCCTGCCCCCACTTTAGACTTTCCCCTGTCCTCTGCCTGCCCCTGAGTCTCTTCCAAAATGCAAAAGAGGGTGGCCGACGCCCTTGTTCTAGTCAGCTCTGCAGAAACAGCGTTTGCTGGCTGGCTCCCATGTATTTCCACGGTCCTGTGTTGCTCATGCCTTCCTCATCCTTGCCTGTCTATCTCCTTCCTGAGCCAGAGTAGCCAGAGGAAAATTCATTTTGATGAAAGGGTCAATCACTGCTCTGGGGAAAATGTTAGACCTACACGAGACCAATATGTACAACCACAAGACATTCTTCTTACTTTCAGTTCGTATACATGACTTCCCTGGACAGCATCAGTAGTGACTACTCCCTGATCCAGAATAAAAACAACCAGAAACGGCCCCCTACACTCATCAACCTAACAGCTCATTGGAAAGGCAATGCATTATGAAGGATTAGTTTCAAAATGCACCCTTGGACCTACACATGTCAGCCTTCTACCCTACATTTTCAACACCTGTAAAGTCAAGGGGAATTATACGAAGTCATTTCATAATCACAGGTTCCTCTGTGTTGCCAGGAGAAAGAAAGGTGAACCTTTCAGTAGAGTTTATGTATCCTTATTTCTTCTAATTCTCTGAAAACTGATGCTCTGAGTATGAAATACATGGTTAAGGAGAGTCATCAAACTGCTGGCTGATCTGAGCCCCCGAGCCTCTAAACATCCTGAGCCAAAGGCCCCGGAGCCCCTCCAAGCACCAGCTCAGAATCTGGCCCTCAGTGGCATCCCAGCGCACAGTGGGGCTCGAATTGCTTCGGTCTAGTATGGGATGTCACAAAGCAATTCCCATCTTTCAACCCATCCGAACAATTTACTGATGGGTAAGGTAAAGGAAGTCCTGAGCGGGCTTCCTCATACGTAAGTCCTTCCCAGGCCTCAGCCACTTTCCTTTATAAAGGGATTCTTCAGCCGGCCTCACAAATATATTATCTGCTTCCTTAAAGAACGGGAGACTTTTTTTTTTTTTTTTTAATCACAAAGAAGAGAAAGTTTATACTGGAGTTTGGAAAGCATCTGAATTTAAATCATTTTTCTTCTTTTGCGTCACTGAGTGTTAAAAATAAATGAGAGAAAACACGGGTTGGGGCCATTTCAACCATTCACACATAGCCTTCAGCCTATAGAAAATTCAGCATGTAGAATAAAATATTCCCAACATGCTGAAAACGTTGTTAACTGGTACCTGAAATATGGGAGTCCCTTCCCATAATGAAGGTATGATTGTCTATTTATCTAATGTGTTTTTCCTACCCAATGCCCCAGGCCTCAGAACCAAATCACTGTTTGGCTGTAACCCGATTTTAATGTGTGTGCGTGCAATAGCAAGGAGTCTTTACAGCCAACGATTAAAGCTCGAACAAAACAGAGACTTTGGACTTTGATCAGAAAATGGATTAAATTCCCAGATGAGGCTGATCAGAAGCGGAAACGCCAGGAGATGCCAGCATTCTCCACTTCTTCCAGGAATGGCTTGGGACAGAGTCCTTTCATTAGGACTGTACTCTTCTGTAAAAGGATCCAGCTACAATTTGTAAAAAATGGCAGCTTATTCATGTACCAGTGGGGGGGGGGGGTGTCTTTGCTTAAAGAAGGGACACTGGAAGAGGCCGCCCACAGCTTCCTGGTCCTGCTCATGTTCCCTGTGGGCTGTGCTGTCCTTAAACATGTCTCAGAGACAGGACATAGGTTTCTCTGGGCACAGTGATGTGCCCAGTTATGTGGCTTGTTTGTGAAACCATCCAGGGTCTGAGATGCTGCCCGCTGGCACAGTTATGTACTTCATGTATGTGGATATTGCAGAAACATGAGATGGCTCTGTAGGGACACTCACAACCAGACCAACAGCCAGGGACGCTGCAGCATCGGTGCCCACCCCTAGACCCCAGGCAAGGTGACGAGAGCCTATGGAGGCACTCTACGCGCGTGTTGGCTGAACCCCAGAGATGAGGGATGGAAGACAGAGGATGTTCTCTGCTTATGCACAGGGGAGAAGTAGCTGCCTCTCTCTCTGCGTGTCCAGAAAGGAGAAAGAGACACCTTTGCTCCTTGGAGATGAGATAGAAAGGACCCTGGGTTCCTAACTTGACATTCTGAATGTAAAATCACCCCAGGAGTCAAAGAGTCCCTCGTGTCTGGGCTTTTATGACCTGGAGAGTTCTCTAAGGTCTGGGCTTTGTCCCTTTGGAAGGTAAAATACCTAGGGAGATAGCATTCCAGTCTCCCTGGCACCTGGGGCTTAATTATGTGTGTGTATGTGTGTTTCTGCAGGATCAGTCTGGCTATGGAATGTTCCAACCCTTAGTCAATGGACAGAGCAGCCAGCCACTGGTCCTGGTCATTCTCCTATACAGCCCTATAGCAGGATCCAGCCACCCAGGGATATGTTTGTTTCTTTCTCTTTTAACACTTTCTCCACAATTTTCTTAGGTATAATTGGCATGAACATAAATGTTCACTGAAGAAAACAACAGTGACAAGCAGTAGGCACCACTTGTTTACTGAGTATCAGGCACAATCTTAGGGGCTTCACACAGACTATGTCAGTGAATCCTCAGACCAACAGCATGAAGCAGCCACTACCAGACCCCTAGCTCATGGGGGGATGGGGAGGTTCTAGGCTTCAGCAGCTTTCCTGAGCGGTACAGCTGGGAAGGAATACAGCAGGAGCCTAATTCTGAGCCCCTGTGTAAGCATTGTGTTCTTATGTTTTGACAGATAGATCGGTCCTTTCATTTACCCATTTTTTTAAATTAAAATGGAATGAGACTGTCATTTGTCACTTGTCCTCTTACACTTCTCAGGCACTAATAATTTTCAGAATATGTTCACCCTCAATGATCTCACTTGATCATCACACAAATGCCTTTGGAAGGCGGGCTTGTATTCTCAATTTCTCAGAGGACACGGAGAAATGAAGTACTTCCCCATGGCTGAAAGGGGCTCAACCAAGGGTCTCCTGGTCCTGGTGCCACTGGTCTCTCCATCTCAATCCAGTGACTATGGAAATTCATCTTTAAGGAAAAGAAGTGAAATCAGTGCCTACAACCATGAAAAGCAAATTTTAAATGTTTATTGTTATACCTTATGGAAATCCTAAAAATAAGCTAAGCCAAGGGTGGCGATCTGGGGACTTCAATACTCAGTATTTGTCTTTTAATTCACAACTACAATCCTGCTCCTGTTTGTAAAATGACCAGCACCTACATTGAAATATAAGGGGAGGCACAGGGGAGGGTGCGTGATGACCTCATGCCCAGAGGCTTAAGACCTATTTCTGGGCCCAGCTCTGCCACTGCCAGGCCCCAGCCTCAGTCTCCTCTTCTGAAAAATGATGGCCCTGGTGGCCCGACTGAGTCTCTTCCAGCTCCACAGCCATGACTCTCTCCTAGAGGACACATCCTGGAGAGACTTGGTCATAAGAATCAAAGCCCAGGATGACAGTGTCTGTCTTCAATCAGATTGGAAGCTAACCCCAAATAGTTCCCAGAAGTTTCTTGATAGTTAACCGAAAGAGGAAACTGTAAAAGCAAAATGCAAACTGTTTATCTGAAGAAAGGTAATCTGTAGTTAGGTATAATAAAGAGAATAGGACATTGGGGCAAATATGGCATTTTATAGCCTAGCTTTGAGAGAGAATAATAAAAGAGATCCACCATGGGCCCAAGTTATCAGAATCAATTATTTCCTCTCTCTGAATTCAAGGGAATTCAGGCTTCTACATTGGTTGGAAAAAATTTTGGGATATGAGATTTGCCCTAGAACACTACTAAGCCCTGGAAGCGGGGGGTGGAGGGGGGAACTGAATGACTCCGGTGTCTGCGAGCATCATATTTACTAGAATCAGCCATACAAGGGCTGCCACCAGTGCTCAAAAGGCGCTGTTGTTTTTAATTCTGGATCCTGAAAAGTCTGCCTGAGAACTAAGAGGAGGATCACATTTCACAATTTACAGACCTTGCCTCTACATCTTTCCAAACTTCTTCCCCATTTCCAAACACACTTTTCCCTATCTGAGAAAGCTGGGGGGCACCATACCTCCCACGCCCTGCAGACCCCTCTCCTAGACCCTGCTCCTGTGGCCCAAATATGCGCCTTCATGGTAGGAATGAAGTACAACACTGAAGAACCAGGGAGACGTTGAAACTGAGATGCTGATTCTGCCTGTGGGGAATGGATGACGAAGGGAATTCACGTGGGCTAGCCTACCCACACAATCAGAATTCAAGTGGCCCTTGAATCACAGTTAATTCCTGCTCATATTAATACACAGTCGGCCATGAAAACAAGGGATCGCAACCTCTCTATCCCTCCTTATAATGGCCCAGGGCGCAACTGTAAGCTATAGCTGGAAAATCGTCCCAAAGCAGTTTCTTCAGTGAAGCAAGATACAGCCCAGAATAATTAAGATAGATGTTATTCAAGGATTCTGGAGAGAAAAAAGAAAAAAGATTCACTGGGTCAGCGTAACACACACATTCTGAGAAGGTGCTGGATGGCTAATCCTCCTGCCTCTTTGGTGTGGGTGTGGTACAAACCCGAGCCAAGGGGTTCTGTGTCCACGCACCTGTGTATGCCAGTCACGGGACAGACCAAATTCCCTTACTGATGGTCATTTGGGGCTCTGCTTCCATTTTCATCAGTGGTGGGTGTAGGGAGACAGACAAAGATAAGTGATCTAACAGGGCTCCTCAGGGCCTCACCCCAAGACAAGCCCAGCACTTTGGCCCACAGCAGTCCAAAGCTAGTGGGGGGAAGGCGGTGGGCAGATATCTCCCTGGGAGTCAGACCCCCTTATTCAAAACTCTCAATATCTTGCCTGCATGGATTTTTCCTTAATGAATACTGAGTGCAGAGGTTTGCACTTGCGTGGGCAGGGGATGAAGGTGGGAAAACGTACTTCAGGTGATAACTTCTGAGAGGCTTCTCCATAAACCAGTCAGCTGCTGGTTTTCTAAGCCCTGGGGCTGATGACACTCAGCTGAAATGGTGTCTCACAAATGGGGTCTATGGTGGCCCCCACCTTTTCATGCTGACTTCTCTGTCGCTCTCTGCCGAAGAAAGATATACCTGCCTCCAGAGAACATAAGATTTAACAGTCCTTATTACAGCCAAAGAAATAATTTTGAAAATCAGGTTAGCTACTAAGAGATGGCGGGGGGGGGGGGCACCTGGGTGGCTCAGTGGGTTAAAGCCTCTGCCTTCAGCTCAGGTCATGGTGCCAGGGTCCTGGGAGTGAGCCCCACTTCAGGCTCTCTGCTCAGCAGGGAACCTGCTTCCCTTCCTCTCCCTCTGCCTCTCTGCCTACTTGTGATCTCTGTCTTTCAAATAAATAAATAAAATCTTAAAAAAAAAAAAAAAAAAAAAAAAAGAGATGGCAAGGAACAGCACAATGATTTTGCCTGACAAGGATTTTCCTGCCAGCTTTCCTCCCTTACGGCCTTTGACACCCAGCCTCCACTTCCCGAGGGCCGGGCTGAACACGGACACCAAATCGGGGTTGCTTTCTACCGCAGCCTGAACCCAGCCACCACACAGTAATCTCCTGCTCGAGACAGTCGCGTAAGCTACAGAAGTCCTGTTCAAGATGCTCGCTTTGCATCGTACACGTCCTATCCTCTTAGAAGGAGAGTTTCAGAAAAAGTAAACAAAAATGGACTGTTCTATTTTTGGTCTTTCTTTAAAGGGCTATATTCAAGTTCTTGCTCTGAATGTTCCCGGGCACGTCACTTAATATATCTGAGCCCTGGTATCTTGTACATAAAATGGGAATCAACTAGTGCTCCCTCGAGAGATTGTGGTGGAAGCAAAGGAGCTCATGGGCGTGACCATGACCAGGTGAGTGCAGCCGTGCCTGGACCCCTAGACCTAATGATAGTTCATGCTGCCTAATTTATTAGGGAAAAATGACAACAAGATGCCCCCAGAGTGGTAGTGACAAAACTACGGGATTACAGGGAGAACATGCCACTGTGGACCCCGCCCCCACCCCATGCATGAGAAGCACTGTTCAAAGTTGTTCAAATACACAAATACGCATTTCCTTCTGCATCATAGACACAAGGGAGTGCTGTGCTTTTACTCTGTTTATCTGGAAGGAAGTCGGATGTCAGTGCCTAGAAGAATGAGTGAGTTCCAGAAGTGAAAGTGGACAATCTGTGTCCAGCCTTGTGCTTGTTTCTCCCTGTTCCTGGCCGCCCCAGCACACTGGTTTCCTTATCTTATTGTACTCCTGTCAGAGAGCAGCCTTGCCGAACATGGAGCGAGATAAGACAATGGTGGGGTGGGGGGAGCTGGCTGTTTGGACTGCAGTGTTCCCTCCCAGGATTTCTGGGCACTGAAATCCTGGCTAAGGCCAGGGGGAGCCTCATTCTTGCCGTGGGGCTGGATTCCAGTCTCAGAGGCAACATGCTCTGGTCTCAGCAGAGAAAAGGGAAGCCCTGAACCTTCTGGAATGGGTCAGCAGGCCTGCCTTGCTGCAGGAGCTTCGAGTTCTGGGAGCAGGGAAAGGCCACTTGGCTTTCAGAGCCTCTCATGTTCATCTGGAAAACACGAGCCAAGCTGTTCTGGATGAACACTGAGGTCCTGTCTTCCTCTGTTCTGCTACTGTAATAAGTTACCATAGACCAAGTGGCTTGAACAACAGACATTTATTTTTCACGGTTCCAGAGGCGGGAAGTCAGAGAACAGGGTGCTGGCACCATCGGTTGGAGTGAGGGTCTTCTTCCTCATTGCAGATGGGGGCCTTTTCTTATGTCCTCACATGACAGAAACAGGGCTTGCTAGCTCTTTGTCCTCTTCTCCTAAGGACACTACTCCTACCCATGAGGACTCCACCCTCATGACCTAATCACCTCCCAAAGGTCCGACTTCTTAATACCATCACGTTGGGATCAGGGAATTTTAGGGGGACACAAACACAGTCCATTGTAGATCCTTTCCTTCTATTGCAAAAGCAACCTATTAGCAGAATCAGGGTGTGTGAGTGTGAGTGTGTGTGTGTGTCCAGTCCAAAGAGTAAACTCCTGTTTCCACTGAAAGACAGCTGTTTCTTGTTCCTTAGGGGACCGTGACATAGGAGGAAAGTAACAGGATCCTTCCAGGGTGGCGAGAGCTGAGTCCTAATTCTGCAGGCCAACCCTCGTTAGAAAAAACAAGAGGTCATAAGAAATAGCACATGTCACACTTATCATGGTGGGAGGCCCCGCACATCAGAATCCACAGGAATACGCGAGGTCTATTTGATTTAGACTGAATTTTCAGATACAAAAGGTTATCAGGCTACTTTGTTCTCAAAAATGGCAAAAGCTTTTGAAAGCAAAGTGTGCAACCCCCAGCATCTGCCAAGACATTGTAAGTGTTTGGCTTCTATAGTCTGAGTATTTCACTTTTTCCCATGACGTTAGCTTTCAAGAGAACACTGGGATATATTGTGTCTTTAATTGCTAGCGTGTACCTTGTCGGAAAAAAAGCAAGCACTTCATTCAAAAAGAAATCACCTTGAGGCTGGCATTTATTGGTGGAAATGGTGGTGTGTGGGGAGTCTGAGGGAAGAGCTAGTCCCAGCAGCGAGTGATAAAAATAGCACCACTACTTTTCACTGTAATGGACATTCTCTCCCCTTGTTTTTCACTGTTTAGTATTAACACCTCCCTTTGGCAGATGAAGAGACTCAGTTTTGGGGTGTCTGTGACTTGCCAAGGTCACTTGGCCATGGTGACTATGGCAGGGAGCCAAGGCTTCCTGCTCCAGGCCACAAACTGTCTTCATCAAGCCATTTAAGATGCTGCCCGCCCCTATGGGGACGGCCACTCACATACTGTGCTTTAAGGTCAGGTCATGGGTCAACGCTGCCACTGCCGCGGAAGAGGCTGAGTGTTTTTATAGGTAGCTCGTATAAACAATATATACAAGAGCTGTCAAACACAAGCTGCTGGAAAACACAAACAGACCCTCAAGTAAGTTCATCCTAATGCACAAACAGCAGCACAGACAGGAATGAGACTCTACAGCTTCACAGAGCTATGTACTTGGAAACACGGCAAGACAGAAACAGGAGACTTCACACAGACGGGTTAAACCACGGGCCACACGAACAGCTAGCTCCCGCAAACATGGCACAACCTCACAGATACCGGAACACAAAAGGAACTGTTTTTCTTTTAAAATTTTAAATTAAGGGGCACCTGTGTGGCTCAGTGGGTTAAGCCTCTGCCCTCAGCTCAGGTCATGATCTCAGGGTCCTAGGATCGAGCCCCGCATTGGGCTCTCTGCTCAGCGGGGAGCCTGCTTCCTCCTCTATCTCTACCTGCCTCTCTGCCTACCTGTGACCTTGTCTGTCAAATAAATAAATAAAATCTTAAAAAAAAAAATACTAAAAAAATTTTTTTAATTAAAAAAATGTTTTTAATTAAAATTTAAAATTTTTAAAATTGGGGCGCCTGTGTGGCTCAGTGGGTTAAAGCCTCTGCCTTCGGCTCAGGTCATGATCCCAGGGTCATGGGATCAAGCCCCACATCAGGCTCTCTGCTCAGCAGGAAGTCTGCTTCCTTCCGCCCCCCCCCCACAACCCGCCTGCCTCTCTGCCTACTTGTGATCTCTGTTAAATAAATAAATAAAATCTTAAAAAAATTTTTTTAAATTTAAAATTCAAATTTAAAATTTTTTTATCTTAAAATTAAAAATTAAGCATGATCTCAGGGTACCCTGCTCAGCAGACAGTCTGCTTCTTTCTCTCCCTCTCCTCTCTGCTTGTGCTCTTTCTCACACACACACTCTCTATCTCAAATAAATAAGCAAAATCTTTTAACAAAATTAAAATAAATAAAAATTGAAGTACCGCCACTCTCTCCTGGGTCTTTACCCGCGAGGGGCCAGTGCAGGTCTCCAGTGCAGGTCTCTGCAACAGGTTAGCTACAACAGTCCTGTTGTAGGCTTAGAGACTGCCACTAGCCCACTCACTGGGAGATAAAAGAGAGAATAAACCCACTGGACAGTTGGAAGGGTCACAGATTCCTCCTGCCGCATCACTCCAACATGCCCCAGAGAGCAAGAGCCCATATGCGTGTGGCACAAATGGGAGCCAGCCCCACCCCATCCCCGGCCGCTCAGCACGGCTGTTTTGGAGGCACACTGGGACACTGGGGAATGAATGGCGCCCCCAGAGCTGTGTGGCCCCTGCAGCGGGGCCCTGGTTGAGGAGGAGAAAACAACTGTCAGGACAGAAACAGCCAGGAAACCTCCCAGGTGAGAGTCTGGAGCAGGTTTCTAGAGAATTCACGGGCCAGGGTCCCGGAGGAGCTGTCCCCAAGTGGGGAGGCAGACCCAAGATGCTCTGAGGCCCTGTGGAGGGAGCGGGGCACCATTCCGTTTCCTTAGGCACTGTTGAGTGGGTCCCATCTGTCATGGGGCAGCCCGGAACAGGTATGGTGTGTACCTGTACACACACCTTGGCGCCAGCCCCACAGGAGGTGCCAGGGGTACTGGGCAGGGGGCAGGGGGGCGAAGCTCACAGCCCCGGCCCAAGCCCAGCCTGGCTCTGAGAATAACACACACACATATGGACAGGAACAGTAATTCTGGTGACTGTGTCCAAGCAAGAGTGGACCGACAGAGAGTGGCAGCTGGGGCCCCTGCCAGGCCAGCCCCTGTGGCTCCCTCGAGAGCAGGCGAGGGACGCAGGGTGACAGGAGCTAAGAGCCAGGTTGCTTGGCGGGGGTGGTGGTGAATGACAGCAAAGAAAGGGGAAGAACAGGATGTATAATACAGAGGAGGGGGCTGCTTTCATCAAGGCCGAGTAATAACTCTAAATCGAGGGGTTCTGTGCTTCTCCAGATATAACCTCCAAAACTGGTGGCTTTCCTGATCAGACAAAAGTAAAGAAGCCCAAGGGTTTCCTATGAGCTGTATCTCCCCTGCACCTCACCTGCAAACACCCAGTTCCAGCTCCTTTGGTTGGTAAACCTGGTGGGTGGCCGTGAGCCATCAATTCCAGAAATGTTTCTGTGACAAGTGTGGCAAGTGTGACAAGTGCTCCCATGATCTCAGGACCAGGTGGAACAAGGCCACCTAACCACTCAGGATAGAGACGGAGGCCAAGAGTGGAAGAGTTGTGGGAAAGTCCTGGAAACAGCTCTGAAACAAGGAGCTTCCTTACCTTTAACGAAATCAGTTTGTCCTGAGGCATAAATCCAAGAGATGATTATCAGCCAAGGGCTACATGTGATTAGAAACAAAATCAAGTTCCCTAACTTGAGAGATCATAAAGCCTCTTCAAAACCACCATGCAACTCTGTTGTGCCTGCATCTCTCCGACAATTGCTGTGCAGGGAAAGGGAGGAGAAGCCATAAAAATAAAATTCTCCTTGACCATGAAAGCCTTGGTGAGCTCAACAGCCATCTCTGTTTTGGCTCCTGAGATGAACTGAGAGGCCAGAACTACACAGCGAACGTTCTGGGTAACATTCCTCGTGAAACGCCTGCCCCCACTCCAAACACACACACACACACACACCACCACCACCACTCCAAACACACACACACCACCACCACCACCACCACCACCACCACCACCACCACCACCACCACCCCAAACCTGGGGTTTTAAAGTTTTCCTCAGTTTCATTAGATCGTGGTCTTCAGAAGAGCAGGCATTTTATGCAGTGACTACAGGCCATGTCTTTCATAGACAGCACAGAGGAAAGTGTTGATGGGGCAACCTCCTGTCCCCACCCGCCTCCTCGGAACCACTTCACCAGCTCCCCCTGCCCCCACTGTGTCAGCAGGCAGCCCTAGCACACACCCTGCGATGTGTACTCCTATCATGCTGCCTGATGGTAAAGCTAACTTGACCTGTTATCAGTGGCCAGGAAGGATTCAGGATCTTCCAAACACCATTTAACCTTACAAAACAGAATAGCAGAAAATCGGTTATCTAGTTCTTGACCAAAAAAAAAAAATAATGGGCTTTTCTAAGCACTAACAACAAATCTGAATTTCACTGCAATGGGCTTCTAGTGAAACTACCCCAAGAGGACTGTAGGCTCACAGAGAGGACCGAAGATCAGGCCCCAGACTGGAAATGGAATTATCCCATTCCCAGGAACTTCCTGGAAACATTAGATTTCCTTCTCTGAATTGCAAAGACTACAACAAACTCACATGTCAGCTATGTGTCAGGCAATGCACAAAGTATTTTTTTTTAAAGATCATATTATTTATTTTTTAAAAGATTTTGTTGGGGCGCCTCGGTGGCTCAGTGGTTTAAAGCCTCTGCTTTCAGCTCAGGTCATGATCCCAGGGACCTGGGATCCAGTCCCACATCGGGTTCTCTGCCCATCAGGGAGCCTGCTTCCTCCTCTCTCTCTCTCTGCCTGCCTCTCTGCCTACTTGTGATCTCTGTCAAATAAGTAAATAAAAAAAATTTTCTTTAAAAGATTTTGTTTATTTATTCGAGACAGAGGGAGAAAGAGAGAGAGAGAGCTCGCACAAGCCAGAAGGGGAGGGAGAAGCAGGCTCCCCACTGAGCAGGGAGCCTGATACAGGACTCAATCCTAAGACTCTGGGTTCATGACCTGAGCTGAAGGCAGTGGCTTAACTGACTGAGCCACCCAGGTGCCCCTAAAGATTTATTTATTTATTTTAGAGAGAGAGCATGAGCTGGAAGGGCAGAGGGAAAGAGAATCTTAAGAGGACTCCCTGCTGAGCCCAGAGCCTGATGCAGGGCTCAATCTCACCACCCTGAGATCACAGCCTGAGCTGAAACCAAGAGTTGGATGCTTAACCAGCTTTGCCACCCAAGCACCCCTCACAAAGTATTTAAGTGACTCCTGTATATTCAGAGAATATATATAGAATACTGTAAACCCTACAAGTCCCAGAAAGAGTAAAGCTTCTTAGAAACGGTTGGGGCAGCCTATTGTGTGACTGGATGAGAAGAGTGTGGAAGGCCATGTCCTCAGTTTTCTTACAAACAGATCACTGAAGGCGTATGTCTCCTAATGCCATTTTCTTGGACTCTTTTGAGATAATTGCAAGGTTGATGATGTCTGCTTAGTTTTCCAATATTCTCAACTTCAAATATTCTCTCTTGTGTCTTCACAAACCACTGGAACACTCCAAAAATGATTATCATGAACTACCATGTAGCCATTAAAACTATGTTTACCTGGAATATATAATGACATGGGGAAATACCTATGTTCAGATTAAGGAGAAAACCAGAACAAAAAACTATAAATGGTGTGACATCATGTGAAAATGCATAAAAGAGATTCAGGAGAATTGGGTGGGTGGGAAGGGGCACGGACACAGTGGTCAGAGTCATCCATTTCGCAGCATCTAGCCATCCAACAGATATGCCCCTTTACTCAGGAATCCCCTCCTAGTAATCCCTGACTTAGAAGAATCTGGACTGTACCGGACGATATACAGATAAAGAAGCTAAGACAACATAGATTATAATAGTAAGAACTGGAAACAGCACAATAGATGTTTAAAGTGGGTTAAATAAATTATACTTCCGAGTATGACTACATAGTCTTTAAAAAGAATGAAGTAGCTATAAGAAATAACCCTGAAAAAAGTCGCTATGTAAAAATGCATGGTATAAGTTCTGTTAGTTTAAAAAGAAAACGTACATATATGGGTATATATGTAAATGCGCGGGGAAAAGACTAGCGGACTACACCCCGATGGTTCATCTCCTGAAAAGCGTGGAGAGCTATAGGGTGTGTCGGTTAGGATGCTTTTGGCTACAGTGAACACAAAGCTAACCTAACCTGCTATCAGTGGCGGGGAAGGATTCAGGATCTCCCAAACATCCCAAAGCAGAGACTCTTTGCGGGCTAATTCGGAAGATCAAGGGCACTATGGAGGCCAATACTTCACCTTGCATTCTCTGGCAGGCCAGCTGGGACCTGAGCTAGCCTGCTCTGGTGGTTGAGGGCTGTCCCACTTACAGTCACTGTGTGGCCAGAAGAAAAGGGCTGCTTCCCCCTCTCACCTCATTGGAAGGACCAGGGAAGCTTCCCGGTGACCCACCCTCGTGCTTTATTGGCCAAGATGAAGTGCACATGCTCACACTGAGCCAATCACTGGCAAGGACAGCACCCCTCCCCCCCCCCAGTAGCCTTCGCCAATCAGGATTTACCCCTGAGACATGTGGGGGAGCATGGTAGATACTGCAGCCAAACGAATGAGGTTTCTGCCAGGCACAAAAAGGGGAACAACTCTTGTAGGGACAGACTGTGAAGGGGAGCTTTTTACTAGAGGTGGTCCTAAATTATTTGAAACTTTTACGAGATTACCTATATTTAAATATTTTTATTTATTTATTTATTTTCTTTGAGAAGGGGAGCATGGGGGTTGGGGTGGAGGGCCAGAGGAAAGGGAGAAACAGAATCCCTGCTGAGCTGAGCCAACTTGGGGCTCAGTGGGATCCCAGGACCCCGATATCATGACCTGAGCAGAAGTTAGTTGCTTTACTGACTGAGCCAGCCGGGTACCCTGAGATTATATTATATTTTTTAAAAATCTAACATTTAAATAAAAGTGGATGCATTGATCTAAGACCAAAAGGAAATTCACCTTGAGACTGCAGGTGATCTTCACTTTTTTCTGTTTTCCAAAAAATTACATATACTTTTATAACAGAAATATAATAATTTAAAAGATGTTTTCCTGTTCCCCCTAAGGCCCAAATATCCTTTGTGAAATTGTGCAGTGCTGTCTTTTGGTTTGGGAGAGGGAAGAATGAGGCTGCTCAGCTCGGTCATTTGCCTTTCTTTAGATGGGCTTGGGTAAACTAGATTTCTAGATGACTCTCAAAGACCCAGGAACAAAATTCTCCCCCGGCCTTCCGCAAGGCAGCCATCCACAAAGTTGGGTCCCTGGCTTCCCCACTTCTCGCCCTCTGGCCCTGCCACTGCTCTGACCTCCACCCAGAGTGGAGGTCTGCTTGTTGCCCTCTTTCCCTCCCTTGTTGCCCCTCCACTTTCCAAGGACTGCCTGCCTTGGCTCCAATCTTTCCTCTACTTTTCCTTCCCCCACATATCAAACAGCCCTTGGCATTCCATTACAACTTTGGTTTTCAAGGTTTATTTTAGGCAGGGAGGCATGGAGTGGGAATAATAGCAGTAAAATCTCCTTTGCAAATAATAAATGGAACTCTAATATGTGTGTGTGTATATATTTAATATCTCTACATATCTAATATCTATATCTATATATATGTATATATGTGTATGTGTTTGTGTGCATATATACACACACACGGAAGTAGAGCAAAGCTGAAATATTTTGAGGGTCATCCAGATTCCCAGATTATCCCTCCTAAGATCAGGATGACAGAGACCACTGCCTTAGAACATCCATCTTTCCCAGACATCAAGAGGAAACAATCAGCTCAGAGCATAAAGTATAAAAAGTCTGCCTGATGAATTCTGACACACCCTGCACTAATTTCAGGTAACTCATCAAACTGAAAAGGATTGGCTGATCACTTAATCCTTTCTTAAAAGTGCCTTGCCAGGGAAGGCACTAATGCCCCTCAAAGAGGAAAGGTGATTGCCCTTCCCTCTGAACCATATTTTGAAGGAGGAACATCAGTTGGTCTTTTTTTTTTTTTTTAATTTATTTGAGATAGAGAGAAAATGAACACAAGCAGGGATGGGGGTGGGGGGCAGGGCCCAGAGGGAGAGGAAGAGCTGAACAGGGAGCCTGGCTGAGTAGGGAGCCAGATGTGGGGATCGATCCCAGGACCCTGGGATCATGAACCAAGTGGAAGGACGACACTTAACCAACTGAGCCATCTAGTGCCACCGCCCCCCACCAGTTGGTCTTGGTCAACACAGCCTCCGGTAAATTTACTGCTAGAAGGGTATCACCACAGCTAACCAGAAGCCAGGGCTCTGCAGAAGAAGAGTGGAGATGTGCATGCTCTGGAAAATTCCGTTTTGTACCTGATGAACTTCCATAGCTGCCCACCCTCCAGCCCTAGCCTGGTTCTCTGCTGCTCATGCTGGGTTTGTTGGTTAAAAAAATTGAATCTCTTAATTGGTGAGCTATGTGGAGAATATTTTAGGAATCTCTTCTTCCTCTTGCCTACCAGCCCCCTCTTCCTCATGGACAAGAATACAATCACTTTTGTTATGCCTAGCATGTGTCCTTTACTGGTAATCCTTCCAACGTGACAGGGAAGCAATATTACCACTATTTTTCTGACCAAGACACTGAGGGTCAGAGAGGTTAAAAAAGTTGCTCCAAGTCACACAGTAGCTGAGCAGGGTACCTGTAGCTAGCTACCTCAAGTCTAACTGATTTCAAGATCTGCATTTTATTTTCTGCCAGATCACAAAGCTTTCTATTCAAAGATGACTCATTAGAGGTCAAGGTCAGCAATGTGGAAGCCCGACCAGAAAATCTCCTTTCCTGGGCCCTTCTCTGGTCCAGGACCTCATTTTCAGTCTAGAAAGAATCTTTCTCTCTTTATTATCTCACCAGCTCTTTGGAGGCAGAGAGGACCCATGTTCTTTATTTTTCTATCACCTGGGCGCTCAGTAAACATAGGCTGAATTAGATTAAAGTGTGTTCCAGAACTTTGCTGGTGTTTCACAACATGAGGAGCACATGGTAGCTTGTGAGAAATGCAGAATCTTGGGTCCTAACCCGGACGTGCTGAGCCAGCATGTACGTTTAACAAGATCTCCAGGAAATCACATGCACTGTGAAGTTTGAGGCATGACGTTTGGCACCTTCCACCTGCTTTAACACACTGTTTTTCTCCCACCAGTGTATAAGTGAAGCTCTTTCCTTTTTATTCTGCATCATCAGATGGAAAACACATTGTTTTATGACCCACAGAAGTTCAGGTAATCTTTGAGGGAACTTTACCTAAGAGAGGACACTTCACTTACAAAGCCAAGTTGTCCCCAATGTCAAAGAATTCAGCAGGCCAGTAGTGCCTTAGCTAATGACTGCATTTAGAAATTCTTTTTAACAAAGGTCCACATTTAATAAGTGCTTATTTAATGTTCCATGGTACTATTAATCATCAGATTTAAACTTGAGTTACTCATAGTTAAGTACTCCATTAGCATTCACAAATTTCTAACCTTTAGATAACTCTCATCAACAATTCAGCTCATTTCCTACACCTCTTTATTGAGCATCTATTATGAACAAGGCCTTGTAGGGATGAGACGTGGTGGGGAATATGAATGGGGCAGTTCCTGACCTCCCATCTTTGCTACAAATAGAATGAACATCAGGAACATGCTAATTAAACATTTGTGTAAGCAAATAATGCATCAAGTATCATTTCCACTATTTAAATGTGAAACTCAATTAGATGCTTCTATGATGCAGCCAATTAAACCGTTGGCGTAAAGCAGCCAAGAATACTGAGTCACTGGGCTATTTTCAACACCTTGTAATTTGACCTCTCATGGGAAAGAAATGTCACCGCTTACATGGGATCAGCATGGGACAATCAGTGTCCTGATCACAATGGAAAAACTGACTTTTTCATGTGAAGAACAAGATACCTACGTGTTTGAAAAATTAGGAAAAAGAACTTAGCCTTTTGGGTTCTTAAGGGTCAAAAGCAAGACTTCAAAAAATTTAACATATTCAGATGATTATATAAAAAGTATATGCATGCAGTATTATTTTAATCTGAACAAATCACTACTTTTGAATTTGTAACCAGAAATCAAGGGGCAGGATGAAGAGCCAGCTATAAAAATCACCAAGACTTAAGAGAGATGGTTCAAAAAATAAGATAAATTCAACTTAATAATGACGTACATCATATGTTGTGCATCTTTGTTTTTAAAACCATTTTCATTATTTTTACCATTTTCATTATTTTTATCATTTTCATTATTAAACACCCAGAAACAGTAAAAAGGACCCAAACTCTTAAAAGATCAAACGTGCTTAAAAACAATCGTTATTTTCTACATAAAGATTAATTCTTTAGTCATCATCTGAACATTCTCATCGTATCAGGGAATTTTTTTTCATCATACTAATTAGTAAAGCCTCACTTGGTTCTTTTCTTGGCACATTTAACTCTTTAGGGGGTAACGTTTTATTAATAACATATTTCCTCCAGAATGAAGTCCCTTCTCTCACCTCCCCAGGAGTCATTTGGGGGAATAGTAAGAATAAAACCAATTCTATGGTCACGCACAGTGGGACAGATCAGCAAATAAATAGAGACATCGATTTCCCAGAAGAAAATGGCTAAAAGCAGCACATTTACAATTCTTCTACGCCACATCCCCATCTCTCTGGGAGATGGAAGACAAGTATTGAATGTCTTTATGTTGCACACTTTATTTCTAACTAAATGTTTAAGAAGACTGCTGAGAAATGCCAATACTTCTATAGGTCCTGGTTTAGCTGCACAATGAAACAGAGATTTTAAAAATGTATTATTTTTTGCTTTTGCCCAAAAATAGTGGTCCCAGTCAGAATAATACCTTTAAACATGATATTTATTGGGGGGGGGTATTTATTTTGGGAATTTAAAAAAAGATTTTATTTTGAAAGAGAAAGAAGAAACAGGAGCAGGGGGAGAGAGAGGAAGAAGCAGACCCCCTGCTGAGCAGGGAGCCCAACACCGGGCTCAATCCCAGGACCCTGAGATCATGACCTGAGCTGAAGGCAAATGTTTAAGTGACTGAGCCACCCGGAGGCCCCCATCTTATGGGTTATTTTTTGCCAGACTTTCCCTTTAAGGAAATCTTTGTGACAGAAAGACCTAGTAGTTGCCTTTGAATTTCAAACTGTCACTTCCCACCTAAGAAGGGCAGCTCTGCTTTAATGCAAGCCATAATAAGTTGGTCAATTCACTAGTCAGGTACTAAGTCAGTGTTAGATAGAGGTGTGGACAGAGCTACACCTTGCCAGGAACAGCTTTCCAGCCAATTATCTGGAAAGTCCAAACAGGGAAAACCCTCCTATTAAGGAAAAGGAGGTTTGGGTTCTAAATGATCACACATGACCAGTTCATTTCTGCTAATTGAGTTAATAACTACTCAAATATTTTATCTGTAAAGAAACAGGCCAGCCAATTTAATGAATTTGGGGCAGGATAATAAAGCAGCAGGTACCAACGACAAACAGGTGGGGTTTTCCCCTCTCAGACCCCCTCCTGAACACCTGTTGAATCCCGGGTCTTTTAACTTTCTGAACTAAAGCTTCCCGGATACAACCGTGGTAGTTTTTAGACTTTCTGGAAGTGCGTGTGTATTTTTAAGGTTTCCATCTTGCTTAATCTACAAAACTGGTTACTAATTATTTATGAATCACAGGGCTGAAAACAAACTTTCTTACCTTGAGCAGTTAAGGAGTGGCAGGCAGAGGAGCGGGGTTAGTTTTTAATTTAGCCCCCTGGCACCTGTCCCTACCCTCTGGTAAACGACCCTGCGCAGCTCTATAGAAAGGTCAAAGGTGCGCCTCCCTCCTCCGCCCGGGGAGGGGGCACACCTCCTATCAAAACAACACGCAAGCATCCAACCTGGGGAGCGGTGGCAAGGCGTAGCGAAGAGCCAGGCTAGGCGCTTTCTGAACGTTCAGGGGGCAGACTGGGTACCCAGTCGGGCCCGGAACCAAATCCGACCTAGGGACCCGGAGAGATCGCGGGCCCGGGGCGCGCACGCCGCACTCCCTAGGGCTCCCCGGCTCCCCACTCTTCGCGAAGGAGAGCGGCTGGGGCTCAGAGAGGCTACATGGCAACCCTCCAGGCTGCTACCTGGACACGGCCTCTATCCACCCGACGGTATCCTCTGATCTCCCCCAAATCCTGAGGTTCGGGGTGCCTCGCTCTCGACTTCCTACGGCGAGACGCACACGGAGCACACCAACCCAGCAGCCGCTGCAGTCCCGCAAGACGCAGCGTCCCGGGCCCCGGGCCCCGGGGTGGGGGTGAGGCCACACCATCCTGCGCCCCTGACCCCCGCACCGCGCAGCCCTGTGCCTGAACGCCCCTTTCGGCCCCGCGCGTCCACAGCGTCGGCTAGCAGGTGACCGAGTCCCGCGCCCCCGCGCGCACGGACTCCCACCCCGGGCCCCCAGCATTCCCGGGCGCGGCCCCTTACCTTGTAACTGGCCGGGATGACCCCGCGGGGCCGGGCGCTGACTGGGCCAGGGAGACGCGCCTCCCGCCGCCGCCGCCGCTGGGAGCCGAGGCGGCGAGCGGGCGCGGCGAGCTCCTCCCGGGCGGCGGCGGGAGGCGCTGCTC
Source organism: Mustela nigripes (assembly GCF_022355385.1). Classification (NCBI taxonomy): domain Eukaryota; kingdom Metazoa; phylum Chordata; class Mammalia; order Carnivora; family Mustelidae; genus Mustela; species Mustela nigripes. The sequence continues at coordinate 81,520,158 of NC_081563.1, read as the reverse complement.
TCGCTGCCGCCGCCGCCGCCGCCGCCACCGCGGCCGCGGATCTCCGAGCTATGCGGCCGCTGCTTCCCGGCCGCCGCCGCGCGGGTCCCTCGGCTCCTGCGGGAGGCCGGCTGCTCGCGCGGCAAACTCTTCCGCACGCAAAGCCGGCGGGGAGAGCCGCGGTCTCTTCCTCCTCCCCCTCCCTCCTCCCTCCTCCCACCCTCTGCCTCCTCCTCCTCCCTCGCCTCCTCCTCCTTCCCTCCGCTCCGGCTGCCGGGTCTCTTCTGGTCGCGCGCCGGGCCTTGGCCCCAGCCCAGCCGGGGACTCGCATCCTGAGACCCCCCCCCCCGGACCCCTAGTTCCTCTGGGCGGCGCAGACACCCGCGCGCCGGAGGCCGCCGCCGACTCTGCTGGGCTGCCAGGGACGCTCGGCGGAGTCCGGCCTGGGGCGCGGGGTCGGGACTGGGCGCGGGGTACGGGTTAGTGTGCTTAGAGGTAAACTGGCTGAGAGGGGAGGTAGGCGGACACGGGGCTGCCAGCTGAAGTCCGGTGAAAGTTGTCGCCGGGAGTGGCAAGGAATCTTCCTCCCCTGCTTTGTGCAGACACCCTCGTCGTGCCCGCCGCCACCCCGCTGTCCCGTGCGTTGGGGGGAGAGGGGGACGAGCGCACGATTCTCGTCCCCTCCACGCCATCCTAGCGGGGCGGGTCTGAGCGCGGAGCCAGAGGCCAGGCTCTGGGCGAGTCTCTACGCTAGGAACACCGTGATTTCTCAGTGAGCGGTGGCGGCCGGACAGGGAGGGAGGGGGCAGTTGGGACACTGGGGTTGGGGGAGAAAGCTGGAGAGCGCTGTTCCGGGGAGGACCGCGGCGCCTGCCGGGGAGGAATAATCGGTGTTGCTTCCTAGGCGAACATAGCCCTTCCGGAAAATGGGTCAAGGATAGAAAGGAACGGGCTATTTGACCCCCCGCCACCCCACATACACAACCAGGCAGAAGCATGTGGGTTGGGGGGCTGAAGCCAGGAGCGCGCCCTCTGAGCTCTGGTCTGCCTCTCCCTCCCCGCCCCTCCTGCCCTCCTCTTCTTTTGCACCAGTGCAGGAAATGTTCCACTGACCTACATATTTTTCCAAACATACGTGACCTTTTTTTTTTTTTTTTTCCCTCTGTGGGAGGAGACAGGCGAGAATCCAAGAAAAGGAGAAGCTGGAGCGGCGCGCGCGCGAGCAAACAGGGAGGCTTTCACCAAGGCTCCCGCAGCAAACACCAAACCAAGACAGATGCACAGAAATAGTCCCCGGGAACCAGGAACCCTGGTTTGATACTCTGCGGGGCTCCGAGACAGCGGCGAGTGAAAAGGGGAGCTCCTGTGTCCCGCAACAGTGACCAGGTTCCCCTGGGCTCACCAGCCTCCCTCTACCGCGTGGAGGCGCCTGGGGAGAAGCCCAAAGGAGGGGAGAGGTCTCCTATCCCCGGGAAGTCACCTCTTCCCTAACATCACCTAAGTACAGCCCCTGGCATGATATGCACCCAGCAGCCTTTCTCAGATGTCCCTCCACCCCTCACATATTCCAGCAAGTAGCCCTGGAAAGGAAGGCGACCCGGCCAGTCTTTTTCTATCATATTCGGCTTTGTGGCCAGAATGAATCTACTAGGGCACTTCCTCTGAACACCAGTAGGGCCACTGAGCTGGGGTTCGCTGCCCACTCAGTTCCACGGCCCTTGAGCAAGTTCAAGACAGGCCCTCTCCCGCGCAGACCAGACCAATAGTGCCTTATTTGGGCATGCAACCCCACACCGTCAATTAGATCAAAACGCTCACACAGAGCTCTTTTTTCCCCCCTTGTAAAGTAGGTCATTCTCTTTATTTCCCACTTGTATTATTTTTGTCTAATTCTCCTCCTGAAAAATAATCAGCTGCAAGGAACTTTGAGCATCCTAAGAAAGCCGTTATTCTTAGGCTTGCTTCTGACTTGGAGGGCTTTTCAAAGAGGAGGAGGCATTTGGCACATTATGGTTTTAAAGTCCCTCCCTTTCCAAAAGGAAAAAAAAAAATTTTTTTTTTTTTTGCTTTGTTTTTCTTCAGGCAAGTAGGTTTTGTCCTGCCCTTAAAGCATGGTCCTAATACCTACTAAAAGATAAAGTTATGTGCTTTTAACCTGAGTCACCTCCCTTCCTTTCCTGCTTTGAAAGAGATTCCAACTCCTTCCTCCTCCCTTTTAGGAGCTAGTTGAACAATCCTTAAGTGATCTTTTAGGAAACAAATGACCTACAGTAATGATGCATCAAATAATTCTGCAGTGCAACAAATGTTTTTGTTACTGTTTTTACCTACTGCCTAGTAGGATATCCTACCAAATGTGTGATTTTTATCTCTTAATAATGGAGATGATGTATATATAGTTGATGCTCTCACTCCAGACTCCATCTCATCTCCTAGTGTTAATCCTACTGGGTAGGACATCTGTCTGACCAGAATGGGAAGTGGAGTCAGCAGCACAGAACCCAATCAGGACTAGAGCACGAGCAGGGTCCTCAGAAGATTATGCCTTTCCCCCAAAATGTAGAGTCAAAGAGGAAATTTGACCTTCTGTTCCTTCTACACATTTGACAGTTCAGTTCCTTTTATTGGCATTTGTTGACACCTTCCATGAGTCAGGCTGGGCTTGGCCTCTGAGGGATCAGCAATTTCTATACAAGAAGGATTTATAGGGTAAAGACAAGATAAAGATGAGGCCAAATAGGGCTAGTGGCAGAAAACAAAATGACATGTGAGTTCAAAGGAAGGAATCAGGGTGGGCTTCTTGGAGGAGGTGACATTGACGCTAGGATTTTTTTACCAACTAGATAACAAAGTCAAAATAGATCATAATCTACACATTACTCAAATTGGGCAGCATGGAACAAAAGAACCATTTCAAAATTACATTTCCAGTTTGGGGAAATCCTCAAGTCTCATGTAGTTAGTCTTTTAAAAGAACACGGGTTTATTCATTGAATGCTGCAATAGAGTATCCAGGAACCTCAGATATTTTTCAAAGAATCAAAATTTGTGGAGGAGAGGGTCAAATTTTTTCATTGCAATTATATCAATCTTTGAAGATCAGTGAAACAATTCAGTTTTTGCAATCTAACTGGAAGGTTCTTTCCCATCATAAAAGTTGAATCTGTGGCCTATCCTAATTTAAAACATTTATCCAATTAAATTCTCAAAATACATAGACTATAGGTTTCCATATGTGCTGCTACATACAGGCAAGAATGTGTGGGCTATTCCAATAATTACAGCACTAACTCAAGGCTTGGGACCCACGTTAGGTATGCACAGTCAGTAAATGAAACAGAACTTTAGGGTAGACAACAAGGCCAGGGCTCTTTGCCAGATGACATCATCACAGTTTTTCTGAATAATCATAAGATAGAGGGCCTTTTAAAAATTTTTTCTTTATTCTTTTAAAGATTTTATGTATTTATTTATTTGTCAGAGAGAGAGAACACAAGTAGGCAGAGAGGGAGCAGAGGCAGAGAGAGAAGAAGGCTCCTTGCTGAGCAAGGAGCCCGATGCGGGACTCAATCCTAGGACCCAGGGATCAGGACCTGAGCCGAAGGCAACGGCCTAACCAACTGAGCCACCCAGGTGTCCCAGGCCTTTTGTCCTTTTTAAAATGAGTGTCCAGAAACCCCTTTATGGATTCTGAACTCTGAGTAGCAGTTTTCACTTTCCAATGAAGAAGAAAAACAAAACACAATACCAGGCATCATTAGGTAGGGTAACGTCATGTTAGGGAAGAGCAGTGCTGCCACGGAGACAGAAGGCCAAGTGGGGTCACTATGAAGAGGAAGAAGAGACCTCAGAGCCCAGTAACCAGAGACCAAATGACTTAGAGGCCAGGGCTTCTGGGCACTTATAGAAGGAAGATTCAAGAATGTCGACCTTGTGATTGAAATAATCAAAGTGAGAATTTGAACACTTTGGTTCTGCAGAAGCTTTGCAGGGTGAAAGTGCAGGGTGGTGACTCGTTCCTGCAGCAGGCTCTCCTGCGGGCCCCAAGGATGCTACCTGCAGACAATCAAGGCCTTGTGCAGCCCGCCTGGTAAGGTTAAGACTTGGCACCTGCACCTATTAGATCATGTGGTTGGCAAACCCAAGAATGAAGTAAGATTTCCTTACAACGCTGGTGTGGAGGACCCAGGGAGGAAATGGGGGCTGGAGCAGTCTGGAGGTGACAAAGCCCCAAAGCCTCAGCCAGTTCCCACCAGTTAATTGCACTGCCTTTGGGGACCACAGGAGGAAATGTTATACACATATGTGCATGCAAACACATGACACACACCCATACACCCCCCAAAAAGATGTGGCAAGACTACTGGCAGTATGGACACCTGAGAATAATCTTACCTTATAGTTAAGCCCTTTGAGGAAGTCCCTTCGTGTACATTTTCTCTAATAATAAATTTGGGTTTTAGGTACTATTTCTTTCTCTTCTAAAGAGAATCTTTAAAAAAAAACAATAGCCTTAATTTTTTAGAGTAGGTTTAGGTTTACAACAAAATTGATCAGAACATACCAAGTTTGAATATTTTCCCCAACTCCCTCTCCCAACAGAGTGGGACATTTGTTACAGTCACTGAACCCACAGTGGCACTTCCTTAGCACCCGAGTTTACATCAAGGTTCACTCTTGGGGTTGTACACTCAGTGGGTTTGGACAAAGATATAATGACTTGTGTCTACCATTATGGTTTCATACAGAAGAGTATGATTCACTGCCCTAAAAATCCTCTGTTCATCCTTCTCTCCCCACTAACCCCTGACAGTTACTAATCTTTTCACTGTCTCCATAGTTTTGTCTTTTCCAGAAAGTCATATAATCACATAGTAGGTAGTCTCTCAGACTGGTTTCTTTCACTTAGTAAAGAGCAGTTAAGTTTTCTCCATGTCTTTCAACGGCTCAATAGCTCACATCTTTTCAGCACAGAATAACAATCCATTGTCTGCATAAGGTTTTTTAAAAATATATTTTAGCAAGTCAGGTTTGCAGGACTAGATGGTAACATTCATCTAATACTTACATGCCAGGTACTTGCATTACCTCATTTTATCCTTGTAAGGCCCTGTAAAAAAATGATTTATGATTTCCAGGTAACAGATAGGGAGTCTGACCGAGGGAGGCTCAAGGTGCCCTCAGTCACTTGGCAAATATGTAGCAGAGCAGGGTCTGATCCTGGCTCAAAGACTGCCAAGCCATGCTCCCTCCCACCCTCTGGAGCCCTCAGCCATGTGTGATGCAGGCACAAAGCTTTTGGAGGCATCATTCACTTTCCGGGAGCTCTTGCTGGGTAAGGAACTGATGGTAAAGCCACATGTGCTACTAGAGCCTGCATGCTTCTTGTCTCCGTTCTCTCTGGCCCTCTGTACCCTGGTTATTGATATCTTTATCCCAATCTTGAGGCGGGGCTGGCTTCCAAGTATTCAGAATAGCATTCCAGGACGAAGGATTGGAGTTGGCAAAAGAGCAACTCTCAGTCCTGACAATTCATAGAAGGAAATAATCAGTGGGTCAGTAAGTGTGTTATTGGCATATTGGCAGACTGCCAAGGGCACTGTTTGGGCTTTGGTGGTAGAGAGGCGGGAGTGTCCTTTTGTAAACATGTGTGATGTTCAAACCAGCTCTAGGCTATGGGTTGGGAAACGCAGCTAGCTTTTGCAGGGAAAAGTTAAGTTTGGGTGCTATTCAAGCCTCCCTGTCTTAGCCCACGAGAGGGGAACAAGTGCAGTTCCCCCCACACCCTCCAACCCTCCAACAGAGGAAGCCCGTACCTCTGGTCAACCTTCTGGTTAATGTAGTGGCTGGGGGTGTTAGCCTTTCCCATCAGAACCAGATTGTTTTCTGATGGCAATACCCAGAGGACTCCCAGGAAGTATTTAAGCCACTCCACCTTAAACTAACAGCTATCTTGGGTGAGCCTGTGGAATGTGGAGGAATACGGGCCTTCATTGAAGCATGGAGAAAATTGGAATGGAAGAGAGAAGTCTTTTGTGTACAGGGTTCTGGGAGCTGGAGGGAGGGCGGGGTGGAGAGGAAGGTTCCAGGGATGCAAATGTGGGTGATCTGTAAATGTGCCAGAAGGATGGGAGGGGCTTTTCAGCTCCTGCAATTAGCGGAGAGAGGATTTCAAAGCAATTGTAGAATCAGAGCGAAAGCACATACAGCGTAGAAGAAATCACGTCAGCTCTGTAAGGTGTTTGCTTCTAGCAGCATTCATGAAGGCACAGGCAAGCTGTTGAAACATGTACATCTCCAACAAGTGCGAGGAGCATGCTTTCAGCACAGGGCAGAAAGACAGCTGGGGTGACACTCAAGTGGCCATTGTCTTTAGCTGTTCTCAGCTCATGTCCCATGTAACAATTAAGAAGAGGTGATTTACTGCATTTACGAGTGTCTGTTAGCAAGAGCACATAGACCCTAAATGGGCATTTTCAGTCCGTTTTCCAAAGTGGTTTCCAGTTCTGTCTCATTTTTTTGAATTCTCTGACTTCTGCTTAAATGCCATTTCAATAGCTGTTTCTATACTAACACATACACAACCTACCATGTACCTTTGCCCAGGAAGAACATTTAGTGATATGAAATTCATTACACATAGTTCACTTGAAGTGAAAAGCTAATTACGGAAAAACGTTTTCCAAGGAGCTATTTATAGCCCCTCCCAAGAAGGCAGCAAACATCGCATTTCCTGCACGGGCAAGCATTCTTTTATTAGTGTGCTTTGTTGTGAGGTCTTGGTGCTAAAGAAGCTTTTCTTGATGGCTCCAGTGTAACACTGGCATTGACAGTGAACGTGATGCTATAATACAGACAACCTGACTCCTTGGGGGTTTTTTGTGCACATGTGCTGCTACACGTCACTTAAGATTTTTTCCTTTCAAAGCCAATGAGGGGTTGCCCTTCAAGTGAAGGGTGCTTTCATAATGCTGCCTGGGCTTCTCTGTCTTCCTACATTCCAGAAACTAGTAATTAAAGTCACGTTTCCTTTTGATGATACTAGTGAGGTTCAAATGGTGCCCAGAGTCTGTGTCTGGGACTGACTGTGGACCACGGCCTTTATTTATAGCCTTTTCACTTGAGAATCATTGACGCCAATGGGTGGCATTTTGTTTTCCTGACCCTTAAGCCTTTAGACCAGCTGTTCTCAATGTGTGTTCCTCAGACCCACAGCATTGGCATCCCCGGGAAACGTCGTAGAAAGGAAACTTCTTAAGCCTACCTGGACCTGCTGAATCAGAAACTCTAGAGATGAGTGCCAGTAAATTGTTAACAGGCCTTTCAGGATATTCTAGTGTACATAAAGTTTGAGAGCCACTGGTTAAGGCAGTTGGTGATGATACAATTTGGGGATGCTTCCACTTTCATTCAGTTTGAGCTGGTGTTACTGCTCCTCCCCTGCTGGGTCCTAGGCTGAGAGCAGGCATGCATGAATTTGTTTAATCTTTGCAGGCTGCCTCTGAGAGCAGTTTCCTTACTACCCTCTTTGACAAATAATTGAGAGAATGGGGTCCTAGAGGGTTTGGGTTAAGTTACTTGCACAGGCGACGCTGCTGGCAGAGAGCAGGGTCTGTCTGCTGCTCACACCTGCACTTTGACCACCGTATGCTGCCTTGTGGGCACACTCAGCCAGGTGCTCGATAAGAACTTTAATAAACTCCCTTCCTCAAATATTTTCCCCATTGCCCTTTCCTTTATTTCCTTCTCCTTTTCTCAGTGCCTTCTAGTCCTTTTCCCTCCCTCTTGCTCTCCCTCTCTCCCTTCCCCCGCCCCACTTGCCCTGCTCCATGGAAATGAACTGCTGGAAAGTATTATCCTCCTATCTTCTACGTTGTTCTCATTTAGATCTTCATCAGAGCCAGTCTGGCCAAGGGTAAATCATGACACTGAGCCAAAACCTGGTGACTTCAGCTGTTAAGGTGGGTTTGGGAGGCATTGTTTGGATGCAGGGGAGCTACTTGTCTAAGGGAAATAACACTGACCTGAGTCAAAAAGTAGATATTTGTACTCTAACATAAAAATAAAAATATTGGATGAGCGCATGGATGGCAAACATAAAACACTGAGAAAATAGAATTGAGAGCTTATAAATGAGCCCTCACATCAACAGGCAATTGATTTTGAGGAGGATGCCAAGACAATCCAATCTGGAAAGAACAGTCTTTTCAGTAGATGGTACTGAGACAATGGGATAGCAACACACGAAAGGAAGAAGTTGGACCCTTACCTCACACTGTATAAAATATTCACTCAAAACGATCAAATGCATAAAGGTAAAAGTTAAAACTATAAGACTCTTAGAAGAAAACAGGGAGTAAATCTTCATGATCTTGGATTTGGCAAAAGATTCTTAAATATGACACCAAAAGCACAAGCAACCAAAAGGGGGGAAATAGACTAATTGAGCTTCATCAAAAGTAAAAACTGGTGATGACTCCATCAAGAAAGTGAAAAGACACTCCACAGAATGGGAGAAAATATTTGCAAGGGACTTGTAATATTTGAAAGGGACTCGTATCGTATCTAGAATATTAAAGAACTTCTACAATCAATAATAGAAGATAAGTAACCCAATTTTAAAAAATAGGCAAAGGATCTGAATAGATTCTTCTCCAAAGAAGATAGATGCATGGCCAATAAGTACACAAAAAGATACTCAACATAAGGAGTCATTAAGAAAATACAAATTAAAGCCTCAATGAGATACCACATGACATTCACTAGGTTAGCTAGTACTAAAAAAAAAAAAAGGCAAAACAAAAAAATGAAAACAACAAGTGTTGGTGAGGATATGGAGAAATTGGAATTCTTGATACACTGCTGGTAGGTGGGAATGTAAAATGGTGCAGTGACTTTGGAAAACAGACTTGCAGTTTCTTAAAAAAGTTAAAAATAGAGTTATCATTCGATCCAGCAATTCTACTGCTAAGTATATACCCAAGAGAAATGAAAACAAATGTGCACAAAAAACTTGTATTGGAATGTTGATAGTGGCATAACTCATAAGAGCCAAAATTGGGAAGAACACAAATGTCCACCAACTGATGAACAGACTATACAAAATGTGGCCCGTTCACGCAATGGAATATTATTTGGCCATAACAAGGAATGAAGAAGTACTGATACATGCTACAACATAGCTGAACTTTGAAGATGTTATGCTAATGAAAGAAGGCATTCAGAAAAGACCAATAACTGAAGATTCCATTTATATGAAAGCCCCAAAGAGGCAAATCTATAGAAACAGAAAGTAGATTATAGTTGCCTATGGCAGGGAGGATGGTGGTTTGAGTTGTGATGGATAAAGAATATAGGGTTTTTTCGAGTAATGAAAATGCTCTAAAATTGGTTGTGGCGATGATTATACAACTCTGGAAATACACTAGAAACTTTTAAATAGTGTACTACAGATGGGTTAATTATATGTGAGTTATGTCTGAATAAAATTAACAAAAAACAAAACAAAACCATTAAGGGTATTATATCTGTCCAATTCTTCCCTTTTGGTATCTCGTTCATTCATTCAGTATCATGCTTCCTTCATTCCAGGGCTCTGACCTACCTCCTATCCTCACCATGCCCGTACCCCTTCCTTCTTCCTTCACTTCTTCCTGCTGCCTTATAAGTGAGCAGGTCCCCAAGGTTCTATCTTCAGCCTCTGGCTCAGCTCCTTCTTTCCTGTGCAAATCCCGTCCTGCGGTTTTCATTCCAAAGTCTTCCCAATCTTTCTCTCTGGTTCTGACAGCTTCTCCCACCTCTTTTCCACATTTCCAACTGTCCGCTGGTATTTCCATTTGGATGTCTCCAACTTAACTTGTTTAAAACTAATTTGATTTCTCCGTTTTCCTTCTCCACTTACCCCCAGCTCATTCTCCCATCTCCCTAATCCTATCAATGCTGCTGCTGTTCTTCCACTTACCTGAGCTTGGTAACTGAACTCTGCCTTGAAATTCTCTCTCTCTTGCATATCTTCCCTTGTCACTCAGTGACTGAATCTTATTGGATCCTTGTTTCCCAATGTTGCTTGCCCTCATGTCTTCCTTCCCATTCCATGGTCTCTCTCTTCTGTATTTCAGCCCTAACTAGGGTTGGTCGCTAGCATTCTCACTGGCCAAACCCAACCACAGGGTATGAACTGTGGGAGCAGAAGAAGGCAGAGTTGCAACTTAAGGAAGGACTTCACAACTTCCTCCTATGAGCTTCATTAAGGGGATTTACAAGAGAGGTGGACAAAAGTAGATGAAACGGCCTGGAAAGAAAGGCTTCCAGTCATTAATGAAACAGGTCATCTTGGGGGAACTGAAACATATGCCCAAGGGGATGGGTTTAGAGAGCCCACTGACAGGCCCTCACTGAGCTAGCATGCGTTGGTACAGCCAGAGCAGTGGCTGATGTACTAAGGTATTTCTGTGCTGGTGCTAAAAGCCACTGTCGGGCATGTCCTTCACCTCCCTGCTGCTCCCCCATGACTCCCTGAAAGTGATTAGAAACCCTGCTGGTAGCTGCGCTGTCACATGGTTCACATTCTATAACCACCCTGGGCTCGGCTTAGGCGCTTTTCCAGGGGCTGCCAAACCAAATCCATACTCCTTGGCATTCTCAGATCCGTATTAATCTGACCCTAACCAAGCTTTCTGGTTGATTTTCCATGACTCCTCCAGTGCATTCCTTGTATGTGACTTATGCTATCCCAACATCAAATTTTTCTTCTGCTTTTCCCTTCCTGCTCTGAGTGCTGAAATCCTTCAGGTTCCCCAAGGCCTTGCTTGTAGGCTACCAGTCCCAAGAAGTTGCCCCGGTACCCTTCTGCCAGAGGCGAGCTTTCCTTCCTCACTGTAATTTGTCACGTCTATGTCTCCCTGCCTCTCTCTTTCTCTCTGTGTACATATATGTATCTATATCTGAATATACATATGTGTATTTTATGGATATATCCTTTTATACATATAACTGAATGCATTCTTTCTTCAATTTATATGGCCTGGTACCTTAAAGTTAGTGTATCAATTTAAGGTTATTTCCGATGTAGGAACAGAAACCAACTCTGCCTACTCAGCTTGGTCCTCACGCCTTCCCTCTGATTACCACACAGCCTCATGGCTCTGAGTCCAGTCCACCCCAGCCAATGGCTCCCAGGTGGGTAACTCCAACCTCATGTACCCCATTTGCCTACTTGACAAAGGGAACTTACTGAGTCCTAACTTAAGCAGTGGGAGAATGGTATCCAACACGTACAAAATTCCCAGCCTTTCCCTGTGGCACCTTAGATTTAAATGTCTGGTCTTAAACCTCATGTGCTTTGGGTTGCAAGCTATACTGTGTCTCAGAGTGAAACATTTTATTTAACAGCTTCCTTTAAAAAAATAATATTGACTGTTCTAGCTTTTCTGAGCCCGTTAGCAAAAAAGACATTTTGGGTATGAGTCAATGCCCTGTTGGAAAAAGAGGGGAATATCAGTGTTCTCTCAGGGACTTCTGAGTGGACCAGAGCTGACATTTTATACCCCAGACACTGAGCTGAGGATTCTAGACTTTGTTCAGCTTCCACACCTTCTTCCAGCATCCTCAGGGGTGGACATATCGCGGGCTGACTCCCTCTGTAGTGCAGTACTCAGTACAGAGCCTTGAGTACTACACACATGATTATTGGTTGTGTACAGGAAATCTAAAGCCTGTTTTAAGAACCCTGCTGAGCAAAATAAGCCCATCAGAGAAAGACAATTTTCATATGGTTTCACTCATACGTGAAATACAAGAAATAGTGCAGAGGATCATAGGGGAAGGGAAGGAAAACTGAAGGGCAAATCATGAGAGAGGGAGACAAACCATGAGAGACTCAACACTGGAAAACACACTGAGGGTTGCGGGAGGGGTGGTGGGTGGGGGGATGGGGTAACTGGGTGACTAGCATTAAGAAGGGAGTGGGATGTGATGAGCATTGGGTGTTAAATGCAACTGATGAATTGTTGAACACTACCTCTAAAACTGATGATGTGCTATATGTTGGCCAACTACATTTAAATAAATTTAAAAAAAGAACTACTGAGTTCTTACTATGGGCCAGGGGTTACATACATTCTCACTGAACAATCACTGAACAACCTCCCAAGGCACATACAGCCCCATTTTGCTAATGAGGACACTGGCTCAGGGAGGCCAAGTGATACACCCAGTTGTCATCCCCCGTGTCCGCAGTACCCTGGGAGGTGTCATGAGATGTACATGGCTTAGTGTCCAGCCCCGTCCCTGACTTCCAGTCCCTGATTCCCTAGGGAACAGATCCCCACCCTAGACTGCTCATTCATTTCTCCTTCTCATGCCCCTTTGGTTGGGGGGTTTGGGAGCATCAGCCCATCTGATCTTTTCAGCCTCTGAACCTCTGCACAGCATCTATCCCCTTATTTGTTTCCAGGCAGGTTCATTTTCCTTTTAAGATGAGCTGTGGCCCAGGGGCGCCTGGGTGGCTCAGTGGGTTAAGCCGCTGCCTTCAGCTCAGGTCATGATCTCGGGGTCCTGGGATCGAGTCCCGCATCGGGCTCTCTGCTCAGAGGGAGCCTGCTTCCCTCTCTCTCTCTCTCTCTCTCTCTGCCTGCCTCTCTGTCTACTTGTGATTTCTCTCTGTCAAATGGATAAATAAAATCTTAAAAAAAAAAAAAGATGAGCTGTGGCCCAGCCATGCCCCCTTCATGTCTGGTTCCACAGGGTCACCACTAGGATCATTGGGCATCATGGAGGCTGTCCAGGAGATTTTGGTAGTGCTGATGTTGGGATTTTGGTAGAGGCAGACAGTGAATTTTTGGAAATTGTGTTGAAATCAAATGAACGCACTCAGAAATCCCTGAAGCAGCACTTAAATTCTGCTTTTATTATTGAGCAAACGAAAGGCAAGTGGAGGACATGGGTAGGGCAAAGGGGCACAAGAGGCCTCTTGGGGCATTTCCTGTCAAATCTAAGTGCAGGCGCAGATGCCAGGGAGCATTCGATTACCGTGCAGCACATCCATGTCGACACACACAGTGGCATAGCTTGTTTGGGTATCTCCTCAATGCTTACCTGTGTCTAAGCCATTTAAGGCAGGCCCTGCTTTCTACCAGAGAATTATCTGCAGTAAATGAATATGTTGGTGTTAACATGCTGGTGAACTATTATATTACCTTTCTTAAGTAACATAAAATGCTCACAAGGTCTGGCACAGTTGCACAGGCTGTGCACTGCACAACTAGGGGTGTGTAGTCACACAGACTACTGATACAGTAAAAATGCACTTCAACTCAGGAGGCCCTTTGGGAGATGATAAAAATGGTAGGGAGTGGGTACCTTCTGCAAGAAGACTCAGAAAATGTGATATATTTCTAAGAGGGGACAAGTATAGCCTGTGATAGGATCAAAAGCTTTAGAAGCATGCCAGCCTGGCTTCAGGTTCTATTGTCACCCTATCAGTACTTAGTACCTGGCTCACCTGGGTAGATGACTTAACTTCTCTGAATCTGTAAGAGGGAGGGTGGCAAGGTTCTTCCTTTATGCTCTGTGCAAGGGGTGGCCCCTGTAGTTGGTTGTCAGGCCTCTGGCCTCCTGCATTCTTCCATTCCTTCTGTTCAGTGACCCAGCTAAAGATTTCTTATCACCCAAATCTAAATGGAAAGGCCGTTAGGTTGTTGCATAAATATATATACATATATGTTATATATGCATAATCATGGTAAACTATGCATAATGTAAAGCATACCACCGTAACCATTTTTAAGTATACAGCTTTAGTGGCATTAATGTGCAGCCATCACAGCCATCTAGCTCCATAACTCTTTTCATCTTCCCAAACTGAAACTCCGTCCCCATTGAACGACTCCTCTTTCCTCCTTCCCCATCAGTCCCAGACCTTCCCCTAAGACCCCCCTCCCCCAGTCTACTTTCTGTCTCTGTGAGTCTGACAGTTTTAGCTGTCTCCTACAAATGAAATTACGCAGTATTTTTCCTTTTGTGGCTGGCTTATTTCACTTAGCACAATGTCTTCCCGGTTCATCCAAGTCATAGCACATGTCAGAAATTCTTTCCTTTTTGGAGCTGAACAGTATTCTATTGTATAGGTAGATCATATTTATTGATCCATTCATCCATCAATAGACACTTGGGTTCCCTTCCTCTTTTGGCTGTTGGGAGTAATGCTGTTATGAAAACAGATGTGCAAGTATCTCCTTGGGACCCTGTTTCTCCTTCTTTTGAGTACATGCCCCGAAGTGGAGTTGCTGGATCATGTGGCAATTCTCCAGTGAGTGTTTTGAGGAACTGCCGTCTCATTTTCCACAGCAGCGACCACCAGCCATGCTCAAGGGCTCTAATTTCTCCACATTCTCATCAACACTTGTTGTTGTTGCTTTTTAATAATAGCCATCCTAGTGGGTGTTGCACATGTATTTTTAAAATTAAGGCTGAACACCTTCTTTTGTTTCCTTGCTTCCTTTGTGGCAGTTTCCTTAGATTGCTGTGGGCAGAGAGATGTGAATTCCTCTGCCTGCTCAGAAGTGATGGGACCAGAGGAGTCACTGCTGGTTCATCACTGAGGCGCACAGGTGACTCGACCTGTGATAATGCAGGGGACAGGTGCTAGTGGTGAGGGGAAGCCGGGAGTAGGGTTGGACCTTTCTCCTGAGTGAGGTGTCAGGAAGAGCTCTGGGAAGGGACTGGCTTCTGGCTCCTATTCCAGAAGACAGTGGTTTCATCCTGGGGATGTATGTTTACTATCCCCATAATAGCAACAAATGTTTTCAATTATTTTATTTTATTTTTTGGGACCTGAGTACAATTTTGATCCCCTGCTCCCAAGAACAGGATTACACTTTCAACCAAAGCAATCATGGACAATCTAGTTCTGGGCCATTTCCTGCCCCCCCTTCCTCCTTTTCCCATAAAATGGATGTTGAATTCTCACCAGAAAGAAATAAATAGCGAGAGCAGCCTATATTGAGATCAGACAATCCTCGAGCGCTATGGTTAAGGAATCACTGACCTAGAATGTCAGAGGTTCATGTGGGCTACAGGGAAGACAGGGGTTTCTGGCTCTGGGAAGAGGTACTCTTGGCTGAACTGTGGCCCATGCTTTGTTCTTGGCTCCAAGCACAGTCCCTACCAGCTGCTACCTGGGGTTAGGACACTCACTTTTGGGGCAGGAATTCACCAGCAGCTATCAGTTACCTGCTCTCTGTTCTGAGCTACCTGCTGGAGAGCTTTCCCACTTGGAACCCCACTATGGCCCTCTCCTGTCTTTGTGTCCCAGATCTGCCCCACAACCCTCTCTCCCAGCTGCACTGGTAGCCCAGTGGGGAAAGATCAGGGGAATTTCGCCCCCTTTCATTTCAATACAACTGAAATGTGGAATCACGCAGGAACCCAGAGGATGAGAGCAGCAGCCGCTGGCGGTCATGGCCACATCCTCACAGAATGTCCACCTGTTTTCTGGGGTTCTGCGTAGATGGTGGGGGTTGGCGCGTGGGCCTTCTTCATGTGGCCTGTCATCACAGTTCATGTGGCTCTCCTGACTGATGTCCCAGTTGACAATTAGTAAGTAGCACACTCCGACTCTCAACCTATGATGGTTGAAAAGATAGATCAAAGCAATCTGCAGTGTGCTGTTGCCATAGAAAGAGAAGAAAAGGCCAATTTAAAAAAAAAATAATAAAGTTTGACTTAAATCCTGACACACACCCCACCACGGCCTGCACCTCCCACTCCCTCACAGCTGGATCTAGGAGAAGGTTGCAGTAAGTGCTGGAAAATAATAGTTATCCAGACCCTTCGTGTGTGGGGCCTGAGCTACCCACTAGGGCTTCTGGAATAAAAAAGCAGCACTTCCATCCGAGTGCCTGAACCAAAGGAGCAGGCCGCTGTGTGGGTGTGGGAGCTGTGCCTGGGCTCTTGAGCAGAATTTATGTCCTTCATCTGCAATTAGCCCATTGCCACTTCTGAGAACATGAATACTTCACTCTGCTGTTAATGGGAATGCTGTTCTCACCCCAATGGGAGGAAAAATGCCCAGAAACATGTTGAATGGATTTTTTTTTTGATACTTATAAACATTGCAGTGATTTTCTGCTTCCAAAAAGGACATGTTGATAACTTTTCCATATGGTAATTTTCTGTTATGATGGTTAGTGGCTTGGCAATTTTTAAGACTGCATTCCTAACGGTCAGCAGAATTTCATCCAGTTTTCAATCCAGAAGACCAGTGAAGTTTTTACAGAGGAAGCCATTATTTCGTTCCTCTTTATTCATATTGAAAAGACGTGTCTCTGCACTGGACCCCATAGTTACCTCATCTTTTCAAATGTGGCTTCAGGTTCCCGAGGAGCCTGGAGTGCGGACCCAAGGGCACCCTGATGGGTTCCTTGTGGTTCAGAGACGGCAGCTCTGAGTTTCCCCAAGTTGCCTTTTCCAATCCCAATCACACTCTGTGCGTCAGCGTTGCCAGGGTAAATGCAGCCAGGCCCGGGATAGAAACCCTGTTTTCCAGGCAAAGATGACTCTCAGGCAAACAGGCGCTCTTCCCTGCCCGACAACAGGCTGTCTCACACAACTTAAAAATTCAAAATGTCTTTTCCTAAAAATATCAAAGAAGAATCTTACAAAATTATTTAATATCACTTATTTTTTTTTTCTTCCTCTACCCCCCCCGCGTGGGTGGTATTCACAGTAGAAGAAGTTATATTTATGTACCTAATAGAAATCATGTAGATGATCCTAAGAACGGTATTAGCTCTGGAAACAACCCAAATGTGGATTATGGTTGACACAAGAGACTGAAACGAACTGCAACCTCCCTCCCGTTAGGACTGCGAGGTTTCATTTGTAAAAGGCGGTGAATATACACGGGTTGGAGCCTGAATGGATATGTCATGTAAAAGGTGAATGAAAACCGGCCTTTTCAGATGCCACTTTTCTGCAACCCTTTCCTGGGGTGTTTTTTTTCTTTCTAGCTTGTCTCCGTCAATTATACTGTGGAGGGCTTGATGGCTCAGGCAAAATGATGCTTTTTTCTTTTTTTTGAAGGCTTGGTTATATTTATTTACATTGGCCACTAGACATGTCAGAATGTATCCACCTGCTAATGCCAGGTTATGAGAAACTCACTTCACAGAATCATTCCTAGAATGGTTCTCAAGGCAACAGCTTCCCTGGCACCTGGAAGGGAGTGTTTTATCTCAGGGAATGGCAAAATGGGACCGGTTGTGTTGGTCCAGGCTCTCAGTTGTAGGTGACCGGATGTACTCTAAGCAGAACAATATTTACATAAGGATATAGCTTGCCTTCAGAATTTGGGGATGGATGAAGAAAGGCTATACAATAATCTCACAGGAACAATGTCTGAGATCACCCCACAGAGTCAGGCTGCCAAGAAGGCTGATGCCTTTCTCCTGACCATGAAGATGCAGCCTCAGCCAGAGCCACGGACCAACTTTGCTTAACCTGGAACTTGAAAGTAGGTGCTACCTTCTTTCCGTGTAACTCCATTCAGAATGCCTGAGCCCTCCATCTGATGTGTAGGTACCCTTGCAGCCTAGCCAAGAACTGTGGGATATGTAAACTATAGCTTTCCGGCTCCCTCCCTGTGGGAAGATGCATATTCTAGAATAGGATAGGAATAGAGGAATAGAGGTTGAGAAAGTCAACCACAGTAGCTACCACATGTGAAACAGACCAGAATAGGTGGGGAGATGAAATAACTTTCAGCTCTGTTTGGCAGCACATAGACCCTGGTTTAGAGGGCTCAGTACAAACTGGTTGGTGGAGAAGCTGGGATTGGTCAGTGGTCACGGCATCCAGAAGAAGTCTAACTAGCCCGGTGCCTACCTTGCTACCCTGTGTCCCTCCAGGCCCACCTCACAAGCAGTCCTGCAGGGAGATCAGAGGACAGTTCAACCATCCAGTCTTCTGTGTGGAGAGGGCTTTTTTTCTCTCCCTCCCAAGAGACATGGAGGCTTCTGGAGTGACCTTCTCCTCATCTTCTCCTCCTCCCCTGTGCCCAGGTCTTCTTCTGGGTGGTCTTGGCTCTGGGGAGGTAGCATCTGCTTCTACTCCAAGCTGGAGCCATGTTTGTGCTGCCTCAGGGTCTGAAGTAGAACATAGAAGGTCATCTTGTTTATTTCCATGTGGAGCTTGAGAGAGTCATCTTGTGATGTTGTAGCTATTCCTTTCATGGTTTCTCTGCTTACCTTATCTGGCTTTCATAAAAATTGCCAGGATTTAAGGGAATTATGAGTATGTTTGAAAGAGGCAGATGATAGTGGTGATATATTTTTACTATGCCTTTGCATCTGTAATACATGTATAACCATCCTCTGGGTTAGGTCTAATTACTCTCAACATAGAGATGGAAATTCATAGATTTAAAGATGGAATTTACAAGTGGAAACCAAAGTTCAGAGAGGTAAAGTGACTTGTTTAAAGTAACACAGCCATCAGAAAGGATGAATACCCAACTTTTGTATCAACATTCACGGGACTGGAGGAGATTATGCTGAGTAAAATACATCAAGCAGAGAGAGTCAATTATCATACGGTTTCACTTACTTGTGGAGCATGAGGAATAACACAGAAGACACTGGGAGAAGGACAGGAGAAGGGAGTTGGGGGAAATCAGAGAGGGAGACAAACCATGAGAGACTGTGGACCTGAAAACCAAACTGAGGGTTTTGGAGGGGGAGGGATGGGGGATAGGTGAGCCTGGTGGTGGGTATTAAGGAGGGCACATATTGCATGGAGCACTGGGTGTGATGCATAAACAATAAACCTTGGAACACTAAAAAAATAAAATAAAATAAAATAATAAAATAAAAATAAAGTAACACAGCAACTCAGAGCTGGTCTTGTGACATTTGAGTAGAAGTTTCTGTTGCCACCTATAAAATTCTCTTGTCATAAAGATATGAACAAGGGTAGATGGAAGTGGGAGGCTTGATATTGAGGTGAGGGATATGTGCATGTGTGTGTGTGTGTGTGTGTGTGTGTGTGCACGCACACGTGTGTGTGCGCTTGAAGTGATCATCTACATTTTATGAAGTTTTACATAAGTGTATATGCGTTCATTCAACTACAGTGCATGACTGGGAGGGTGTTGCATTTTTCAATTGAGATCTTTTAACTTGGCATCGTTATCCCATTGTTCTACCTTAACAAAGCCAGGGTAGCTGGAAGAATCAGGCCAGGATTGCACACATGCTTTTTATTTGCCACATGGGGCCAGTTGGCAAGATGCCTGTAGAGGGCTGACGCTCCAGGGAACTAGAAAACACTGATTGGCCCATGACGAGGTCAGAAACTCTGAAGCATCTGTCTGGAAGAACGAATATTCCCTGACACTGCCTACACCAACCCTCACCCTGGGCGGGCATTTCTGCCTGTCCCCTCATGGAATGGGCGAATAAAATAAAGAAGAAGACGGTTGAGGCTTGCCCAAGGTCCTTTAGTGAGTGGGTGGCCCCTGGTGAGCCTACGTCCTGTGTTGCTGTCCTCAGAGGGCTGAACTCTGCTGGGGCAAAGCTTGCTAAGAAGGGCCAGGCCCCCGGAGAGGGGCCAAGGGCAGAAAGAGAAGGTTCAGCTGGTAGGCAGGTGAGAGGCTGTGTGATGGGAGTTGGGGACGTTGATCCTTGAGCAAAATTCACCATTTGTGCAGCTTTGTCTATCTGTACTGAGTGCCAGGGCCCACACAGCACCCCTAACAAACCATTCCTGCTTTTGAGGAGCTTCTACTGATTAACAGATGGATAACAACCCCGATCATAAATAACAGCAAACCACGTATAGCATCTGACACCTACAAAGCGTTTTTCACCTGCAGTGTCTGGTTTTGCATGCACGGTTTCTGGATGCAGAAAGAACAGGTCAACGATCATTTTCTAGAGAGAATCTCTAAAGCTCAGAGTAGTTAGATGCAAACTCATTCTTTCTGCTCCGCAGCCCAGCACTTATTTCAATAATGATGGTTTCAGGCCAGGAGTAGATTGTATTAATATGAGGTAGAGAAAACCACCAACACAGTGTGAGATGCAGGATTTTTTTCCCCCAACAAATACCAAGAGCTCCCTGTCCCTCAGTTATCACCCTGACACAGCACACAGCACCTTTTCCTGGCCCACTTCACATGAGGCCTGCTGCACTGCTAGGGCGCTTTGCCCAGCAGCAGTCGGCCTCCCTGGGCCACATCCCCACTTCCCCCCAAACCCTTCTGCAAGCATTCTCCCCAGACTTGCTGCTCCAACCCTGGTCCTCTTGTCTGTGGACTCATGAGGAAGCCACAACATTGTGCTACTGGAGGGAAGGACAACAGAACCGCAGGCTAGGAGGACAGCTTATAGCCCTAGGCCCTCTGCAAAATGCTGCTTCCTGGCCCTGGGGCATGGTCCCCACCCTCTGGGGGTGGTCAAGGGGAGGGGATAGCTTTTCTCACTGCCAAGGAAAAGTGGCATCAGCTTGGAATCACCATTCTCATCTATGTTTGAGGGATCAAAGGAATGATTCAAACTGACAAATCCGTGATTGTCCAGAATTCTAGGCAAACTTGGATGACTGTCAGGAAAATGGCAGGTCTCACGCTAAGTCTGGTAAGTCAGGTAGGATTTGGAGAGCTGGGGCAGGGTGTGTCGAAGTATCCAAGAACACTCCGTGGTGTACTTTAGGTTAGTTTATCAGTTAATTCAGTAACCATATTAGTTTCCCAGAGCTCTTATAATAAATGACCACACACGGGGCGGGGGATGGGGGGAGAGTGGTGGTGGCTTAAAACAACAGACATGGATTGTCTCACAGTGCTGGAGGCCTAAGGTCCATGATCAAGACGTCAGCTGTGCCACACTCCCTCTGATGCTTTCATGGAGGATCCTTCCTTGCTTCTCCCAGCTTCTGGTGGCTGCCAGCCACCCTTGGAGCTTTTTCTGTTTGCAGATGCCTCGGTCTAGCTTCTGCCTCTCCCATCGTCTGGCATTCTCCCCGGTGTCTCTGTGTCCAAATCACTCTCTTCTCTTTTCTCTCATAAAGACACCAGTCTCTGAATTAGGCCCACCCTAATCCAGCATGACCTCATTTTAGCTTGATGACAACTGCAAAGACCCTTCTTCTAAGTAAGTTCACATTCACAGGTACTGGGAGTTAGGGATTCAACGAAGATTTTTAGGGAACACCATTCAGCCCACAACAACAAGCAGAAGACTTTTAGTAGCACTCGAGCACAGTGAAGAGAGTAAAGGGGGCAGTTTCAAATGCTGGAAATCATATTGAAGATTTTAGTGAATAAAAGGATAAAGGTATTAGCCCTGGCAAGAAAAAGCAAAAAATGTGCAGTAGGTTTATTTTAAGTTCAGATAGAGGTGAAGAGAAGATAGCTATAAAATTAGTAAATTATCTTTTATGACTTTTCATGGTTATCTAAAGCATGTCTCATGAATCTTTATATCTGTAGCAATATGATTATTGATTCAGGCAGGTAAACACGCACTCATAAAGAACAACTTGCTAGGAAGACAGTCTTTATCACTTGGCACTGAATGGGGGAAAGCTACAAAGAGGAAAATCTGTCACTCATGATGGTGAATAAAGCATTTAATCTGATTTAAAGTCCTCTGTTTCAAACTGCTTACTTGGCTAAACAAAGCTCTGTAATTCACTGGGTTGTATATCTAGCTTCCTTGAAAGTAAGATAAAGAAACTTTAGGGCACAGCATCCAAATAAATAAGGCACTTTTCTGTTTAAGTGACTTATCTCATGATTTCCTTTTAATTTAAAGGTAATTTCCTTCTTCAGCAGAGACTCATATTTCTAACTTCAAATTTTCTGTTTCAAAAGGGAGAGCTGAAATTATTTTGTTTGCACATGTGGACAACATTCCTTGAATGATCCAAGATTAGGAGGTATATTCTGAAAGGAGGGGCTGGATGCAGCAGGACTTGGTGGCAGACAGGCTGTGAGGAACAGGAGGGGGACCAAGTAGAGCCTCTCCCTGGGCTCATAGAATGTGTGTGCTCAGCAGATGTTTGGTGAATGAATGGATAAGAGCAGAGACAATGCAGGAAACTTACTAGAAATGAAGATGACGAGAGTGGAGAATGAATGGGCTGTAAGATGTGAGCTTCCTTTTGGAGATACTGATCTGTGTCCCTAGAAAATCACTCCAGGAGGCAAAAAGAAAAGAAAAAAAAAAAAGCAGAGCTGGGGCTTGGGAGTGAGGTCAGGGCAGAATGCCGGTTTAGGAGGCACTGGCAAGGAAATGATATTTGAAATAACGGGATCTGGTGAAATTTTGGGTGGAAACTCTTCACAAAGAAAAGAGGTGGGCTTAGCATAGAACAGAAAATGGAAACCGTTCACATTTAGGAGACGCTAGAGGAAGGAGGGCTGGAGGAAGAAAACAAGGTACGGCAGTGTGAAGGCTGGTGCTGGTCAGTAGCAGGGCAACCCAGCTGAAATTGTCCAAGTCCAGTGAAGGACAGGGCTTGAGGACAGACTCAGCTGCTGAAACGGCAGGGACGACTGGCAGAGCAGAGCAGAAGACTCCCAGTATCTGCAGTTGTATGAGAGCAGAGTTAGAGGAGTGCTTGGTACCGAGGCATGGCTGCTGCTGGGAGGTGTGAATCAGATGCTTTGGGATGACGCTGGGAGGTGTCATGCTGGAAACTGGTGAAAGAAAGACACAATGTCAGTCTTGGAAGATATCTGAGTAGCATAACCTCATGGTTTTAAGAACTTGGGCTCTAGAATCAGATCTATGTTCCAAAACCAGTTCTGTGAAGTTTGTGACCTTGGGCAATTTCCTGAAGCAAACTGATGCTTCATTTCTTCACCTGTGAAGTGGTCATAAAATATGAACTGGCATTGAACATGACAATGTGGGTAAAGAGCCGAGTCCAATACAAGGGGCACAGCAGGGGCTCGGTGAACGTTAGCTATTAAGATAGCACTTGCGTGGGGCACCTGGGGGGCTCGGTGGGTTAAAGCCTCTACCTTTGGCTCGGGTCATGATCCCAGGGTCCTGGGATCGAGCCCCACATTGGGCTCTCTGCTCAGCAGGAAGCCTGCTTCCCTCTCTCTTTCTGCCTGCCTCTCTGCCTACTTGTGATCTCTGTCTGTTAAATAAATAAATAAAATCTTTAAAAAAAAATGGAATAACACTTGTGTGGCTAGGAAGGTAAGAACTCAGGATGGGAAGTTGTATCAGTCAGGCTAGACAAGGGTAAGCTGCAATAACAAACAACCCTAAGTCTCAGCCCCTTACAATAATGAAGGTCAATTTTTTACCCAGTGGCATGTTCATCATGCATTGGCAGTGGCTCCACCATGTTATCTTCACTCTGAGACCCCAGCAGAAGAAAAAGAGTGCCTGGTGAAGAGCATGGTGGCTTATACAGCTTCTGCTCCAAAGTAACATATGCCATTTTTGCTCACATTTCACTGGCCACTGTTGCATAGCAGTGCCAGAGTTCAGTCAAGCAGGGCAGTATAATCTCTCAGTTAGGGTCACCCAATGTTGGTAAAGAGTAATTCAGTTGACTGCAGCAGAGCTAGTCAGCGGCGGAAGCAGGGAGTGTGACCAGCTGTGTAAATCAGTAACTCAGTTTCAAAGCCTGGGTCAGAATCAGAGCAGAGCTCGGAGAGCTGTTCTTGAGCCTGGGATGGGACAAACAGAGCATGGGACAGGCATGGGAAGGCCTGGGCAGTTCTCTTCAGGAAGAAAGAAAACCAAGATGAAGAAGCCAATAATAACAAACGGGAGGGGAGAGTTGATAAAAATTACACAATAACCTGACCTAAGTCCTGCTGGCCCAACAACCCACATGTGTTCACAGACAGGTGAGCACTTGTGTTGTGTGCCCAGGAGGCTGGGTCCCTGGTGGAAGAGAACCATGCAAAGAAATGAAGCCCTGGCACCTGTTTCTGTTCTCGGACTCATCTTTGCATCCTCAGGAAAGTTCTGTTCTTTGTGGGCTGTCTCAAGTCAATAGCCATGAGTGAGAAAAGTGAGAAATGGAATGAGAGAAACAGCATCATCATAGAACACATGAACACAAAACACACAACACATGCCTAGTCTTTGGGTGCCCCTGCACACACAGTACACCCATTTAAAAAATATATATATATTTTCTGTTACCTAAGCTTACACTCAACATGGGGCTTGAATTTGCAACCCTGAGATCAAGAGTCACATGCTCCACTGACAGAGCAAGCCAGACACCCAGAGAGTGCACATATTTCAGATGGAATGGTCATGGAAGGTTAGGAGGGAACAAAGGATGGCAATATGGAAAAGTGGTAAAAGAAAATTAATAAGATAAACAAGAGTGGGACCTCACCCAGGCCAGTGGTGACAATGCTCCATGAGCTGAGGAGTATAATTAACTCAATCCATTGCTCCTGAACTCCAAAAATGAATGAATGAATGTTTTTGTCTTCTACTCAGTCTTCTGAAGTATTTTGTGTTTCACCAGAGAGATCTTGTTAGAGCTTCAAAAAGTTGTGGAGCTACTTGTTTGCTTTATTTCATGAAGAGACTGTGTGTAGCTCTCGTCCCATGGGGTGCGCTCGGATGTTCTCAGGTACTCCCTGGGTGAACTGCATGGAGTCTGGAACGAGGACCCATCTGACAACCAATGGGCTCACCAGTAAAAATTCCTGTAATGATAGAAACGTTCTCCAGTCTGTGCCGTTCAACTCAGGAGCTGAATTTTAAATTTTATTTAAGTTTAAGTGCAAAGGCATACAGCTATCATTTGGGGTATCCGAAGCTAGATTCTAGGTCCCAGAGTGGATGTGCCAGGCAGTACCTACCTTCTGGATGGGTCTGGAACTCTCCAGATGGTCTGGCCTGGCT
This sequence comes from Mustela nigripes, assembly GCF_022355385.1. Lineage (NCBI taxonomy): Eukaryota > Metazoa > Chordata > Mammalia > Carnivora > Mustelidae > Mustela > Mustela nigripes. The sequence continues at coordinate 81,495,286 of NC_081563.1, read as the reverse complement.
GTTACATGTTACATGGGGCACAGCGGGTCCTGGCTCCTTCTTAGAAGTAGAAGATATGTAATCATGTGGGCTGGGGTCACCAAGGGGAGGCAGCGGAGTCTAGGGCATCCTTCTCAACCAGGTTCTACAAGAGAACAAAGTACTATGGAACATAAGGGAAGTGCCTATTTCTTCAATGTTCTCAAGAGCAGCACCTATCTAGAACCATTCTAGGTGCACGGGGGAGAAGGGAATTATTTATATTCAGGATCTTAGGGCTTTTCTTCTGGAACTGGGATTTTTAAAAACTGGTCTAGGGAAAGGGAGGGCCCTTAAAGTAGAAGTAAAAGTAAGGAAGTAGATCCCAACCTTCTCATTCCTTCCAAAGACATTTTTCTTGAACCTACAAAACCATTACAGGTATCAGAATGCAACAGAAGCCTACAGTATGTCCAACATCTTGCCTGATAATTCTCTGGTATATAAGCAAAAGCATTTCATCATCCAAGGAAGAAGTTCCAGCCAACTTCCAAGCCATGACTAATCTTGTTTTCTTCTCCATCATCATCACCATCAACCCTCTCCACCACTGCCTCCAAAACACTTGATTTCCTGGCCAGTTGTGCAAAGCAACTTATGTGAGGATAAAAACAAATATAACCTTTTAAAAGCTTACAAGTACAGACAGATACAAAGAATGTAGGTCGTGTTTGGCACATAAAACTTATATATAAATCAACTTGTATCTTTAAGACAAGAAATAGCTTACCAAAAAAAAGAGAAATAGCTGACATTGTTAGTAGAATACAGAAAAGTATAAGAAAGAAAGGAAGTGTGTGTATGTGTGTATATATATAGTATAAACATACTATATGTGTATACAGTATGCATATATTTACACATTTATACACATATATACATATACATAGACAAACACATATATATATAAATATTTATACATACATGAGATTCAGACAATATAGACAAGTGGAAAGTGAAAGTCTCTTCCCTTCACATCTCTCTTCAAAATGGTAGCTTTCAAGAACTTTTCTTGATTCTGTCCATAAATTAAAAAAAGAAAAACCTTTATGTAAAACTATTCATGTCAATGCATACTCAATCATACACATGCATAATTCATAGGGGGATCAGCATATACAGACATAAATACTGGCTTTTTCACATAATGTCTGTGGAGATTTCTACCCTTGGAACATGTAGGCACACCTCCTTCTTTGTCCTGCCTGCATAGTATTCCATTGTGTGGGCTTCAGAGTTGAATTATGTCCCCCAACCAAAAAAAAAAAAAAAAAAAAACATGTGGAAGTCTTAACTCTTAGTTCTTCTTCAGAATGTGACCTTATTTAGAGATGAGGTCTTTATAGAGACAGTGAAGTGAAAACGAGATCATTAAGTACAAAAATGACTGTTGTCCTGATAAAAAGGAGAAATTTGAGCATAGAGACAGGTGTACACAGAAGAAGTTGTTATGAAGAAGTAGAGGGAGAAGACCACCATTTTCAAAACAAGAACAGAGGCCTAGGAGAGTTTCTTCCCTCACAACTCTCAGGAAGAATCAGCCCTGTCAACACCTTCATCTTGAACTTCTTGCTTCCACAACTGTGAGACAGTAAATTTCTATTATTTAAGAATACATCATCTGTGACATTTTGTTATGGCAACCCTGGAAACTAACACATGTGGTACATCAACATTTATGTTGCTAGTCCCTTTGATGGACGCTTTGTCTCCAGAAGAATGTTTTTAATGCAGTAGGCAAATTGCAATAGAAAGAATCCCTTTGGGTGAGTGGTTTGTTTTTTATAAAACAAACAATTTTGGGGGGGGTATGAACACTTACTAATTTTTCAGACTTGATTATTTGCTTTTTAATATATCAAGCTTTCTTAAAGCGAGCCCACCTGTAAACAAGAAGCTGACGGAGTGCAGTCACAGGGATTCCACAGCTCACAGTGAGTGAAAGGGAGTCAGGTGACATTCCTAGGACTCTTTCGGTTTCAAGTGACAGAAGCCCCATTTGTACTAGCCTGAGGGGAAAGGAAATTAAAATTTTTAAAGATTATTTATGTGAGAGAGAGGGAGAATGAGTTGAAGGGAGGGGCAAAGGAGGAGAAGCAGACTCCATGCTAAGCAGGGAGCCTGACTCAAGCCTTGATCTCAGGACCCTGAGATCTTAACCTTAACCGATTGAGCCACCCAGGCATCCTGGAAATTAATTTTAAGGCTATTCTGATGTCTTGCAGGATTTAAGGAGAGCTGGGTTTCAGGGAAAATTGAGACCAGGGACCAGGACACCATCAGAACCCTCTCTCTCTGACTTGAGCCCTCTTTCTCTTTGAAAATTTTATCAGTTCTCCATGTCTTCTTGAGATGAGCTTCCCTATCTATGTGACCCACAAGATAGAGAGCCTGGCTTTGAAAGAACTCTGATGGGTTCAGCTTGGGTCACACTGTCATGCCAGGACCTAGCCTCACCCAAGAGCAGAGTCATGGTGTACTAACCTGACTGCAGCTTTGGAAACCATTTGGATGTTGGGAGTGGCATGGTGGGTGGGAAACTGTTGCTGGTCGAAGGAAGTTTCCAGAAGACAACAGCCTGAGGTCTCCTAATTGTTTTGATGGAAGCTTCCTAGAAGAGATATCATTTCACTGATGCCACCATTTAGAGAAAACCTTTTTAACACCCACCCCAAGGGCTCTGGGCCAGCTCCTTGGGCCACAGAGAAGACCCCCCTATACGAGCAGAGGTACCTTTGACAATTTGAATCTCCGCAAGTGCATCCCTCCCCAGACCTCTGCAACTGTGTGATCCTTCCAGGCAGAAGCAGAAAGCAGCAGAAATGACTGTCAAAACAAGGCCGGGCTCTGCCTGCAGGAAAATCCGGGCTGTGGCAGTGGCTCAACGCCTGCCAAACGAAATACCAGTTAGGAGATGTCGCTGGCATGCAATTTAAAGAATAACTCGACTAGCACTTGAGGTTATTTAGAAAAATACCTTTGGTCACGTGCTTCCCAGAATGCTATGTACTTGAAATGAATCATCTGTACCCAGCCCAGAGCAGATTTAATTACAATCCCCTCCCGTGTTGCTTCTTTTAAAACTTGACCTTCTTTTCTGGTTGCTATTCAAATTCGGCAAAATATCAACTTGATTTTTTTTTTTTTTTTTTGAAGCTAAGGAAGAATCTTTCTATAACTGAACAGTTCCAGACAGGAAGAAGGGACCAAGCTCACAGGGAGGAGGCTTGCAATGTAATGATGACAACAGATTACCTTTCATTATAGGGAATATGTCATTTACCTACGAGAGCTAGAAAATAATTTATCCTAATGACTGTACACAGCTTGTAAGCAAAAACAAACATCAAGAGGACAAACAGAATAGTTTGTGAATAATTTGACTCGACTATGCCAGCCAAACATATGTGACATCTGTATTTCTAAAGCAGGGGGATGGAGGGTGTCTCTATTCATGTTCGACGCTGGGGTTTTAATGGATATGATTAACCCATGGGTCGTGCCCATGATTTAATAGTGTGGCCTTTATCAGGAGACCAGTAAACAGGCAAGAGCAAGGAAAAAAGGTCCTGGAGAAAGAAGTCAGGCAGGAACATGAACCCCTTGGAGCCTCAGTATTTGCATCTGGGAAGAAGCCTCAATGGTCCACACATTGCAAGGTTTCACACAATTTAGAGAAAACAGATAGGAAGTGACTGGCCCAGGATGGAAGGCTTAGCAACACAGGTTATTATTCTTTTTCAGCCTGTTTTCCGGTGCCTGGTAGAGGAACTGTTTGCCCCTCTGGATGTTAAGCAAACATAGCCTGCCTCAATAGAAAGTTGGACCAGGTTCCCATCTCATTGTCTTTGTGTTTCAAATTAGTGATTAGGTCTGCTTCGTGGCTGACACCAGGGAATCACACTGATCAGTGTCAGTTGGGGGTTGATCAAAACTTATGGTCCCTGGGGTTGAGTAGTTCAGAGGATTAGGCTGGCCTGACCCTCACAGTGAGGGTGTATGGTTTCAAGGCATTACTCCCACGTGAGAGAGAATGACCATGAACAGACATCCCTCCCAGCCAGAAATCCTGTCTTCCTGGAGAGCGCCACGAGCTCCTCGTCATCCAGACCCTTCCATCCTTTCCTGGGCCTATGTCCCACACCCCTTCTCCTCAAGATGTCAGCTTCCCTCCCTCTCTCCCTTCTTTCCTTCCCTCCAAGAACCCAGCCTATGTGGGTATACACGCTCACCAGGGGGCACATTTCTGGCTAGAGGACTTACCGCTATTTCTTTAGGAAGCTGAGGGAGGCTATGTGGAGAAACCAGACCACGAAGCCAGATGAACCAACCATACGGCGGTGTCTGCTGTGTTCTGAGTGATTTTTATCATCACAGCTGAGGCAGGTCAGTGACCACATGTCCCACAGCCTCCCAGCCGCTCCCTCTGACTCTCAGCTCATGCTTCCTTTCCACCAGTCCACCCTGGAACAGGCTGGGGGAGGGAGAGCCCCATGATGTCTTAGCTGTCCTTGACCACCCATCCTCAAACTCCTTTAACACCTATAATTTTTTTTTCACGCAACTCAGAAAGAAAAATAAACAAAAACAAAACGAAGTGAGAAAGACGGGAGGATGATCAAGGAAAGCCTCTCTGAGGAGACTGTGTCTCTGAAGAGACTGGATGGTGTGAAGAAAGATGGGAGAGGTGTGGGCTCCAGGAAGAGGAGACAGACAGGAGATGGCCCGCAGTGGGAGGGGTGGGTGGGACCGTGCTCGGCTGGTAAGGCAAGCAGGCCACCAACGTAGGCCCTGCAGGCCTTGGTTTTGCTTATGGATTTTATTTAAATTTTGATGCGAGCTTTTGGAAAGCTTTTTTTTTTATTGTGATAAAATATACATATCATAAGATGTACTATTTTAGCCCATTTTAAATGGACTGTCCAGTGGCATTAAGTACATTCACACTGTTATGCAACCATCATTGTCGTTCATCTCCAGAATGCTTCCATCTTGCAAAACTGGAACTGTACCCATTGCACACTCACGCCCCACTCCCTGTCTCGCAGCCCTTGGCAACCACCATTCTACTCTCTGCAACATACTCACCAACACTTGTTATTTCCCTTGTGTGTGTGTGTGTGTGTGTGTTTAATAGTAGCCCCCCTAATGGGTGTGTTTTAGACAGTTCTGACCCAGGGGTTGGGGGGCATGACCTGGATTGTGTATTTAAAGGATCCTTCTGGCTGGAAGGTAGAAAATGAAGTGTGTATAAATTACCAGGATAATTTTGAGGGTGAAGAGACTTCTGTGAGTAAGTATTCAGGGCCAGTGTGCAAAGTATCATTGTCCCAGTGAAAGCAGATGGGTGTTCACCTACCTCTGGTAGGGGAGAGTGAAGCACTCAGAAGGCTGAGAGCGGGCAAAGGTGAGGGCACCCTGTATCCATCTGCAACAGAGAGGGGGGTAGGTGAGGAGCTGAGGAGGCAAACAGGATGGGGGAGCCACTACCACCCCTGTACGAAGGGGGGAAGGAGAAGCTGGTATCCTTGACTTCGGGGGCCCAGCAGATATGTTCTCAGGGAGCAAGAGCAGGGAGTAAAAGGCTACTGCCACTGACATCCAGCTGTGTCCGACTCTTGTCCCTGCTCTCCCCTCCCCACCTCCCACTGGCTGAACCCCGGTGGGAGACATGGCCTGGGAGCCCCCACAGCAGCCTACAGGGCTGAGTAGTGAGGAGAGCAGGAAGGCCTGAGGGGACTGGGTACTCACTGCAGGGTGGTCGTGGGAGGTGGAATCAATAGGCCCAAGGCTGGCTGTGGGGTCTGAAGCAGAGAGCAGAATGAAGAAAGAGGCCAGCGTTTTTAGAAAGAGTTGCCCCTTCCTCAAGGTGGGGAGATGGGAAGGGGGCAGGGGGAGGCTTGGGTCCAGGGGTTCATCCTCTGGTAATCCACTTAGCTGCACCTTTGTTTTGTGTGGATTTTTGGTGTAACCTTTAATTAAGAGTTTATTTATTTATTTGAGAGAGAGAGAGAGAGAGAGCACAAGCGGTGGGGTGGGAGGAGAGAAGCAGAGGGAGAAGGAGAAGCAGGCTCCCTGCTGAAGAGTTGAATAGGAAGCCTGATGGGGGGCTCCATCCCAGGTCCATCTGAGGACCATGAGCTGACCTGAAGGCTTATGCTCAACCAACTGAGCCGCCCAGGTGCCCTGGTGTAACTTCTACTCAACAATAAAATGGTGTAAGGTAAAGAAGGAAGAAAACTCTGGATGCTGAGGGGGTCAAACATTACCTTTTTCTCTGTGCTCCTTAATGGATAAGGCAGAAATAAAAATCAGTCCCAGGCAAGGGGGGCTCTGCAACTTTGATCATCCCTTGCATGGGAGCTGGAGGTAGGGAAGAGAGAAGACAGGAGCTTCCCCTCCCTGGGCTGTGAGACACAAACACAACAGGGCAAAACAAGGAAAAAGAGAAGCCAGAAGCATTAGATCCAGGTAGGTCTGGGGAAGATGTTAACCCTGGAGCCCTGGTCACAGGGTCAGCAAGGTGAGGTGAGCAGCCTGGGTGAGCCAGGGCTGGGGAGGCTGACACGTGGAGCCTGGCCCCGGGGAAGGGAGGGCAGGAGGTCGGCTGTGGGCAAGGAGCTGGCTGGTCTAGAGGGTCCTCTTGCGGGGAAGTTCTGTTTCTTTCTTTTAGGAAACAGTTCTCTTGGCTCTATATTTGAAGCAGAACTTATCACTGAGTCCTCACATAAAGGATGTTGAGTCAGACACAGAACTGTCACTCTAAGTAAAGAGGTAAACTGAGGCAAGGTCAAAATTGTCAAAAAAGATAAGTTTACTTAGAAAGAGCAGAGGAATTGCAGTTACACACATGCTGTAGCAAGCCTCAGGCAAGTCCGATGAGGATTTGGGGTGGGCTGTGTTTATGGGTCAAAAGGTAATGAGGGGAGAGCTCAGTTAGAGTCCGTTCAAATAAAAACCCAGAGGCCAGCTTTGAAAATTCCCTGAGCAAACAAAACCATTCCAGACACACAAGCAAAGCTCGATTCAGCTTATTTTGTGGGACCAGCCTGACCTGGCTTGCTTCTTGTTCATGCCTCTGGAAATCTTACGTAAATCTTCCCAAAGTTGATAAGAGGAAATACTTGACCAACTTCTTATCATTTAAGACAATTCCAAAATTATCAGTGCTCTGTAAACCAGGCATTTATGGGATAGCGGTCTCTTAGTCCTTAAGTTTTGTTTTCCCAAGGGCACATGCATGACCTTCTTCAGCATTTATTTATTTATTTGTTTGTTTGTTTGCTTGTTTGTTTATTTGAGAGAGCATGCAAGCGGGAGGGAAGGGCAGAGGGTGATGGAGAAGCAAACTCCCTGCTGAGCAAGGGCCCCCCTTCCGCCACCACGGGGCTTGATCACAGGACCCTGAAACTATGACCTGAGCCAGAATCAAGAGCTGGACCCTTAGCCGACTAAGCCACCCAGGTGCTCCATGAGGTTCCTTATTTTAAATCTTCTGGTTCCATTTTAGATGGAAATTCTTTTACAAGGTTATACCATCCTCCCTCAGCAGATCTGCAGAAGAATTTAAGAATAATTAGTTTTTCATAGCTTACTATTGTTTTCTTGTCTCCTTAATTAAAAGTCAATCCGTATTTCTGTAGCATACAACCCGGTGCTCAGAACACTGCTGGCTTGTCAATGACTTGATTATTCACTTATTTATTTTTTCTGAAGGGCGGTTGACATACAATGTTATTTTAGTTTCAGGTGTACAACATACACGTTATACAATTCTCACCACGGTAAGCATCGTCACCATCTGTCCCCGTACAATGTTATTATATTATCGACTCTATTACCTATGCTCCACTTACCATCCCTGTGACTTTATTTTATAACCAGAAGTTTGTACCTCTTAATCCCCTTCACCTACTTTGCCCATTCCCCCTCACCTTTTAAAACTTTCTGCTTAGGACAATGACATTGCACTTGAGAAGACTGAAGCTCCCAAGATATGCTTCGTTTGGGGAGCAGGTACTCCCTATGCGGGAAGCTATTTTCTAATCCCCTGAAAGCAATCTATTTATACCCTGAAATCCGAGTTTTTAAGGAAATGTATCATTATTATAGCTTGCATAACTACAGTTATGTCAAAGAACTATTTCTACTGCCCTAGAATCATTGCAGCTGTGTTCTGAGAGCTCCGTGAGAGGTAGAGTTGGTACACTGTATTCTCTGCGCATTGTTGTGCACTGACTTCCCTGTAATTCCGAGAGTGACCTCTTTGTTCTAGGATCATGCAAAGGGGAGTGATTACTGCTTGCTTTACCACTGAAAGACTGGGAATGCTGCTTTTCAAGCCTTGAACTCATTTCCTCTCCTGGCTTTAACCGAGGGCAAGGCAACTATAACCTGGACAGCGTAGGGTGGAGCCAGCAGATGGGTGTCCGAGGCCGCTCACCCACTGCGGTCCGCCCTGCCAGGCCTGGGGACAGCTCACATGGAGGGCAGTGCAGAGACTGGCCAATCCCAGCCTCGAGGAGAGGAGGGTTCAAAGCAGGGAGAAATACAGGGCAAGTTAAATTGGCCCAAAGGGAGAAGGAGGGCATCCGTCAGAGGAAAGAGGTAGGAGAGGGAGACTGCTGAGGGCTCAGGCAACCTGGGAAGGAGGGGCTGGTGGGAAGGCCTCGGGGAGCAGGAGTAGAGGGTAGGGGAGTGGGGAGGACGAGGCTCCGTCCTTTAGGTTTGTCTAGAGAAGTTCATCTTTGCTTGCTCCTTCCTGGGGCGTCCACCCTGCCTCACTGTAGCTGCTCGGGCGCCTATATTCTGCTCCACGCTTCCCCCTCCTTGGCCTCACTGACTGAATTAGTGCGATTGCCACTCTGGCAGATTTGCACTGGCTGGCCGGGGGCTTCTGACCTGTGAACCTGACTTGAAAGGATGAGATGAGCTGGACCTAGAAGATTCTCTTTGTAGGATTTTGGAATTGGGCCCTGAGAGAGGGCTGGCTAGCAGCGGGGCTCGAGTGATTCTGGGCCAGGGCAGGTGGGGATGAGTCAAAGGGATGAGGGAGCAGAAATGCTAGTGTACAGGGTGAGGATGGGACAGAGATGGAAAGGCCACGAGAGAGCCATCCCTTCACACTGCCGTGGGCTGGGGGCAAGGGGGTTCTTATTCCAGCCCCAGGGCACGGGCATCTGAGGCAATTTAACCAAAGCGTTCAGCGCTTGGGACCTGGATATAGACTCTGCCTCATGCAAGCTGTGTGACCTCAGGCAAACCCCTTCACCCTCTTCAATCTCCCCAGCTGTGTGATAGGGAAATAATATTGTCAACTTCATAGGATTGTTGTGAGGCCTGAATGATGTCATACAGGGCCTCGCATGGCTTCTGGCACATGGTAAACCCCTAAAAATGTTAGATAGGACTATGATATTTTCATGACTCCTCTATTTCTTGGGGTCATTCTGATGGCTGTTTCTGACCATAACAAAAATACAGTTACAATGAATGATCCTCTTTGGAAGGATTCTTCTAGGGAAATCATAGTTCCTACAGCTTCAGCTTCCCATGTTCTGTGACCTCATCCAGAAAAAAAAAAGCATACAGTTATTTTGCCATATTTTTTTTCCCTTGACAGCTGATTGCCTTTTGGGAAGCATTCAGAACTCCATCTCTGTGTTTAACTACAGGTAGAGTGCTTCTGTGAATTCCCACTGGGACCCTTCAGTGAATTTACGATTTCTCTGGAGGTCCGTCTTTCATAAAGGATGATAATGTCTTTTATTTTTTGGCCCCAATACTATCTTTGTGACCATTGGAAGTCTATTAATTTTCACAATGATACCTAATATACGTGACAAGTGTCCACAATCTATTCAGCATGTAGCAAATGCTAAAGAAATGAAGCATTTCCACAGGAACAACATAACCATAGTCTTCTAGAACCATCAGGCCTGCAGGAGCTCATACCCACCCCCACCCCCCACCCCCCAGTTACAGACACCAAGCCTCCTTCTTCCATCTGAGCATCTCCCTGCCTCTAAGATGAGCCTTTCCATTAAGGCAGTGATGGAAATGACATTTCTTTCCATCACAGAATTTAAACTTCTTTTAATGATAGAACTTTTAAATGTATGCAGTGAAATATGACTCGGGGGATTTGCAGGAGTGCATTTTCTCTCAGTTCGTTATGTTCTTATTACAGCTTCCACTCTTGAATCTTTTTATCAGAGGTATGAGGCACTCTTCGGGTAACAGGATTGAACACCGGCTTTTGACAGTCAGAACTGCCGTCTGTTAGATGATACATGGATGCCTATATTAAAAGAATGAATTTTTTCTCATGCTGCCTTCTTGCAAGGACAGACCAGCCACTCTCTCCTGCAGGCCCACTGTGTCTGGCTTCTAACAAGCCTCCCTTATTCTTGTCTCTCCGCCCTCCACCCTTCCACTCTGTCAGCTACGGGGAAGGCCAGATGTGCTTTCAAACACCAGATCCCACGCTCTTGTTAAGACCCAGTGCTGACTGCTCCAAACCAGGATGCGATGGAGTCTCCTTAGTACATCTCAGGGGGCCTCCAGGGCTCCTTCTCCCTTCAAGCTCTCCTCTCCCTGCTTCTGGCCACCTCCACCCTTCTTCCCTCTCTCGGACACACTTCACTCCTAGCTCTGTCCTCTGCTCCTTTCTTTGCTTGGAATGTCCACCTGCTGGTCTCCAACAGCTCCAACCTCAACTCCTTCCCTTTTCCTCTGGGTATGTGGCCCATGGCTCAATGGGATGCGGATGACATGATGTAGGTATGGGAACAGAGAGACAGTTGACATAAAATTCCAGATCAGGCTGGCCCAAATAAAAATTGTGAAGAAAGCAAAATATCATCTCTAGCTTCGCCTCACTTTTTCTTTCCTATCACAGAGCCTGCTGGTCTCTCTTTTCCTTCCCTTTTTAGCAGCTTTATTGAAATATAATTTACATACCATAAATTTACCCATTTAAGGTATATAAGTCAATGGATTTTAGTGTAGTCACAAAGCTGTTCAACCATCACCACAATTTAATTTTAGAACATTTTTATTATATCCACACCCCGCCCCAGAAAAAAAAAAACTTGGTACCCATTAGCATTCACTCCCCACCGCTCCCCCCCATCCCCAGTCCTAGACAGCCACTCGTTTGCTTTCTGTCCACATAGGTCTGCTTTTTCTAGACATTTCATATGTATGGAATCATTTAGTGCCGTCTTTTGTGTCTGGTCTCTTTCACTTAGCATCATGTTTTTAAGGATCATATGTGCTGTAGCAAGGATTAGTACTTCTCTTCTATTGTTGAATCACATTCTATTGTATGGATATGTACATTTTACTTACTCACTTATTCGTTGATGAACATCTGAGTTGTTTCTGCTTTTTTAACTATTATAAATAATATAGCTGTGAACATACATATATAATTTTTGTGTGGACTTCTGTTTATATTCCTCTTGGGAATATCTGCAGGGTATGTTGTTTGAGTTCCACATTATTTGTGAATTTCCCAAATTTCCTTTTCTTGCTTATTTATAATTTAATTTCATTGCAGTGCACATTAGTCAGGGTTCTCCAGAGAAGTATGTATCTAAAAGATACATAGATATAGATAGATATATAAGAGAAGATTTCTTATGATAGTTGGTTCATGCAATTATGGAGGCTGAGATATGCCACGATATGGGATCTGCAATGAAGAAGCAGGAAGGCTGGTGATATAATTCGATTCAAGTCTGAAAGCCTGAGAACCAAGAGTAGGAGAAGATGGACAAACCAGTTCAAGAGGAGAAAAAGAGAATTTGCTCTTTCTCCACCTTTTTGTTCTATTCAGACCTTCAATGGATTAGACAAAACCCACCCTCATCGATGAGGGTGATCTTCTATACTCAGTCTGATGATGCTAATCTCTTCTGGAAACACCTTCAAAGACACATTCAGAAATAATGTTTTACTAGCTATTGGTGGGCATTTCTTAGCCCCATCAAGCTGATGCATAAAATTAATCATCACATGGTGGGAGAGCATACTTTGTATGGCTTTAATCTTTATAAGTTTTTGAGGACTATTTTATGGCCTAGTGTATGGTCTATTTTGGAGAATGTTCCATGTATACTTTAAATGTTCTCTATAGATGTCTCTTGGGTCCAGTGGGTTTATTGTGTTCTTCATGTCTTTCATTTCATTGCCTACTTCTGGCTAATTGTATCCATGACTGAAGGTGGAGTCTTTCTCAATTATCATTTGTTGCATTCTCTTCTTTCTGTCAGTTTTTGCTTCATGCATTTGGGGGCTCTGTTGTTAGGTGCATATATGTTTATAATTACTTATAATCTTCCTGATGAATTGCCCCTTTTATCATTTTATAATGTCTCTCTTTGTCCTTAATAACAACTTTTGTCTTAAGGTCTATTTTATCTAGTATTAGTGCTGCCACTCCAGCTTTCTCAGATCTCTTTGGTTACTATTTGCGTGTTTTCCATCCTCTCACTTCAATCTAATTGTGTCTCTGAATGTAAAGTGTGTTTCTTATAAGGAGTGCCTAGTTGTACCCTGTTGTTTTGTCCATTCTGCTGATCTGCCTTTTTAAAAAGGCATTTAAATTTACTCTAATTACGGATAAGTGGGATTTGCAGCTATCATCTATTATGTATTTTCTTTTTTTCTAATGTCTTGTTTCATCTATTACTCTATTATGGCTTTCTTTCATGTTAAATAGTTATATATTTTCTAGGGTACCATTTTAGTTCACCAATTGCTTCTCATAATCTTTGTTAGGTCATATTCTTAATGGCTGCCCAGAACATTAGAATTAACATCTCAACTTAAAAAGCAATCTAGTTCATAATAATACTAACTTAATTTTAATAGTATCCAGAAGTTTTGCTCTGGTATAGTTCCATTCTACTCCTCCTCTGCTGTGGTATTATTACCATATATATTACAACTTCATCTATTTTAAGTTCATTAACACAGTTTTGTAATTATTGCTTTATGGAGCTGTTTTTTAAAATCAGAGGAGCAAAGATATACAAAATACTTTAATCTTTCTTTTATATTTACCTTGTAGTTACCCTTACCAGTGTTCCTTATTTCTTTGTATGGATTCAAATAACCAGCTACTATGGTTTATTTCAGCCTGAAGGACTCTCTTTACTATTTCTTATAGGACAGATCTGGTAGGGATGAATTTCTTTGTTTTTATTCATCTTGGAATGTCTTAATTTCTTTTTTATTTTTAAAGGATAGTTTATAAGGATAGAATTCTTGACTTACAGTTCTCCTCCTTCCTCCCCACCCCAAGCATTTTGAATATGTCATCTCACACTTTAAGCTTCCATGGTTTTCAGTGAGAAGCTGGCTATTAATCTTATCGAGGATCTCTTGTCCTCATGGTTAGTCATTTCTCTCTTGCAATTTTCAAGATTCTCTCTTTGTCTTTCAGCAGTATAATTAAGATGTGTCTAGGTGTGGATCTTTTTTAGTTTGTTTTATTGAAGTTCATTGAGTTTCTTAGATGAACTGACTCATGTCTTTCATCATATTAAGGAAGTTTTAGGCCATTATTTCTTCAAATATTCTTTCTGTCTCTTTTTTCCTCTCTCTTCTGGGTGTCTCATTAAATATACGTGAAAATACTTGATAGTGTGCTGTATGGTCTTCAGGCTCTGCTCATTTTTCTTCATTCTTTTTTCTTTCTGATTGGATAATCTCAGTTGACCTTTATTCAAGTTCACTGATTCTTTCTTCTGTCAATTCCAATGTGTTGTTGAACCCCTCTAGTGAATTTATCATTTTCAGTTATTATACTTTCCAAATTCAGAATTAAGTAGAATAATTTCTATCTCTTTATTGATATTATTTATTTGGCAAAACATCATTATCTTGCCTTCCTTTAATTCTTTAGACATGGTTTCACTTAGATATTTAACATATTTATAATTGCTGGTTTAAAGTTTTTGACTAGTAAATGCAACATCTGGGCCTTCTTGGAGTCCATTTTTTTTTTTTTTAAAAAAGTCATTTATTTGAGAGAGAGTGAGAATGAGAGAGAGAGAGAGCACACAGGGAGTAGGGATAGAAGGAGAAGCAGACTCCCCACTGAGCAGGGGGCCTGATGTGGGGCTCAATCCCAGGACCCTAAGATCATAACCTGATCCAAATGTAGACGCTAACTGACCCTGGTGCCCTCAGGGTCCTTTTTTTTTTAAAAAAAATTAAATTTAGGGGCACCTTGGTGGCTCTTTCAGTTGAGTGGCTGCCTTCGGCTCAGGTCATGATCCCGGAGTCCTGCGATCAAGCCCCATAGTGGGCTCCCTGCTCAGTGGGGAGTCTGCTTCTCCCTCTGACCCTCTCCCCTCTTGTGCTCTCTCTCTCTCAATAAATATATAAAATCTTTTAAAAATAAATAAAATTTAAATTCAATTAGCCAATATATAAGTACATCATAAGTTTTAGATGTTGAGTTCAATAATTCATCAGTTGCATGTAAAACCCAGTGCCTATCACATCATGTGCCCTCCTTAATGCCCATCTCACCCAGTTACTCTATCATACCACCTACCTACCCTCCAGAAACCTTCAGTTTGTTTCCTGTAATTCAGAGTCTCTCGTGGTTTTTCTCCCTCTCTGATGACTTCTCATTCAGTTTTCCCTTCCTTCTGCTATGATCCTCTGTACTGTTTCTCATATTTCACATATGAGTGAAACCATATGATAATTGTCCTTCTCTGATTGACTTATTTCTCTCAGCATAATACCCTGTAGTTCTATCCACATCAGTGTAAATTGTAAGTATTCATCCTTTCTGATGGCTGAGTAATATTCCATTTTGTGTGTGTGTGTGTGTGTGTATCTCACATTTTCTTTATTCATTCATTTGTCTATGGACATATTGGGCTTGGCTATTGTGGACACCCCTGCTATAAACATTGGGGTGCAAGTGTCCCTTTGGATGAATACATTTATTCGTATCTTTGGGGTAAATACCTAGTATGCAATTTCTTCCCTCCTTCATTTCTTCCTTCCTTCCTTCTTCCCTTTTGTAAAAACTAATCTCTTATAAGAAAATGTCTTTGAATGCACATATGAAGAGAGTAAAATATTCCCTCAAACTAAAAAAAGAGCTAGTATGTTTTAGTTCACCCTAACTCTGGACAAATAAGTCACTGCTCATCTTCATAGCTGGTGATTAAGTTAGGTGCCAAATTAGAAAACAAATAAATGGAATTTTAACCTCCCTCCTCTTTTAGTCTCTGAAGACCCAAGCAGACTGATAAAGTGTGTCTGGTCTGTGCACTTAATTTCTCTCCCACTTTACAGTGCCAAATACCGTGGTGGGATCTTAGTAGTCAAGAGTTACTTAAGACACAGTCTTAGCTCTCAGTTGTTCTAGATCTGAGTTGACATCCCTAAAAAAGAAATATATGCTTCTGTTAAAACAAACTCATAGATGCAGCAGTATGGTCTAAGAGTAGTAAGGTCTAATAGGTGGAACTGTGTCACCCCTGAGAATTCATATGGTGAAGTTCTAACCTCCAGTACTTTAGAATGTGACTATTTGGAGATAGGGTCTTTAAAGAGATAATTAAATTAAAATAATATAATGAGGGTGGACCCTAATCCAACATGACTTTATTTTTTTTAATATGGAAAGGAGATCAGGATACAAACACATCTAGAAGAAAGATCATGTGAAGATGCAGAGAGAAGATAGCCATCTACAACCCAAAGAGAAAGGCCTCAGGAGAAACCAAACCTGCTGACACCCTGATCTTGCACTTATAGCCTCCAGAACTGTGAGGAAATAGATTTTTATTGTTAGTTCATCCAGGTTGTGGTACTTTGTTATGGCAGTCAGAGCTAATCAATATAACCCTCCCCTGGGACTGACTCATTTGGGACATTAGTACTATCACAGTTGGTTAAAAACAGCATGAACCTGTATAATTTAATTCATATATTGAGATATTAATAAATGTATTATGGTGATGAGAACTCTAAAGATAACATTTTATTAACCTAGTTTTATTATACCAAGCCCACATGTTTCCCCCTATACGCATCTGGAACATGGAGCTGGACTGCCTGTTCATGTCCAAATGAAATATGAGGTCTTGGTGTAGGAATAGAAC
Source organism: Mustela nigripes (assembly GCF_022355385.1). NCBI lineage: Eukaryota > Metazoa > Chordata > Mammalia > Carnivora > Mustelidae > Mustela > Mustela nigripes. Next base: position 81,479,126 of record NC_081563.1, on the reverse strand, counting down.
AGACACCACTAAATCCTGAGTTATGTGACAGGATTTGAAGCAGGGTACTAATATGGAAAAATGCTTATTCTCTAAGGTTAGAGAAAAAGAGAATGATGCTAAATCTCACATTCAATCTAATTTTTGTGTAAAAACAACAAAGTTATCAATTCTATGTATGGAAAAAATATTGGCAGGAAGTACATCATAACATTTATTGTAATTGTTTTGGAAGCTGGTACTAAAGTTATTTTTTCTTCTTTTCTATTATCTACTTATCTGAGTTTTCCACATTTTGTCTAGTGGCCTATTTAGTGTTCTAATGAAAATAAAATCAATAAGGTATGTCTTGTAAAAAGATCCCAGATTTGATGCTAATTTCTGGGGGTGTTTGGCTGTCCCCTTCCTGCTTCTAAATATTTTCTAAAATTTAAACCAGGTTAAATAGGAACCTAAAAAATTTCTATTATTTAGACCCAGATGATTTGAACCTTTTGATAATTCCTCATACTTTTTATGAAGGGACATAGTTAGTAAAGTAAATTTATATCCAAACCAGTTCAATGACTATTCTACTTTTAAAAATAAAATTGTTTCTAAATATTAAAAAAAGAACCCTAACACTCCAATATAGCAGTGTCATGTCTGCATGTAAAAAAATGACATCTCTCTGATGTATTCATTAAAAGAGACTCTCAGAATACCACTTCTTAGCAAATATTTGATTATTTTAGGTTCTGTTACTGTGTACATAGATACTAGCAAATACATACATGATTTATTGTCCATTTTCTAACAACTTCACATACATTAACTCAAGAAGTCCTCAGAATAATCTTAGGAGAGATACTCTTACTATCCTAATTTTTCCCAGGAGGAAATTGAATTGCAAAGAGTTGAGTAGGTAGTGGAGCTGGGATGTGACCCCTGCCAGCCTAGCTCTGGGGCTCTGCTCTTAACTACTTTCCTCTGTGCAGGAGACTTGACACAATAGCTCTGGTCTTCTGGAACCATTGACAATGTGGTTTGGCATTGATTTAGCCAGGACTTTAACTTCTCCTTGTTTTCTCCTTCCATGTGAATTAGTGAACTTGACTCTGTCTGCCTGGTGGAGTGTAGTAAGGTAGAATCTGTTTACTGATTGCATGTTCCTGGAGGATGGAAAAAATTACTGTGTTGGGAACATCTCCTGCTCCATTCCCATCATTCATATATTCTTATTTTTAAAATTCTGGTGGACTTCATTAAAAGTTTCAAACAATTTAAATGAACTCTGGTCACAGAGTATGATCACATGTTTCTCTCTTCTATTCATTTTGTAACAACTTTCTCAAGTTAGAGATGCCCAATTTAACAGAGAATAAATTAGTAGCCCTGTAATATATCTTGGGAAAGTGTAGAGAAAATACTCCTTTGCTGCATTTGGCAAATCAAATAAGCAAGCAAGCTCATGTTCTTCGAAGAAACTCAATTCTTAGAAACTCTCCCTCACCACACAGCTGTGAGGACAATTGCAGATTAATTAATTTAAGTGAATTGGAAGGGATAAATACAAGAGAAGCTTTTCTGAAGATGGCTTTGCTGGTGTTTTAAGTTGAAACCCAGCAGATGGAAAAACCTATTTATGGGACCAGTTCATTGAGCAGGCTTCTTATTTGTATGCGTGGAAAATCCAAGAGACCCATCCATAGTGCTGGCCAAGAGGCTGCCCATGGGAGACGTTCATCACTCCTGCTCTTTCTCTTCTGGCAGAGGCCTGCACCACAAAAACAAGTTTCCTTGTCATTTATCTTTGATGAAGTGATTTTTCACTTTCAGGAAACTTCCCAGATTAGTGTGAGGGTCACTCAGTTTAAGCCAAGAAGGATGACCAGGTGGCTGGCCCTGACAAGTCCAGCCTTGGTGAATATGACTGCAGTCAGGAAGGCAGGGTTGCTGGGTCCTCCCTGAGCTTTGTGGTGGAAGGTCCTCTGATTGTTCTATGCAGGGAAGTTGGGGTTGGATTCTGGGACAGCCTGTTAAATTGGGGTAAGGTAAAAAAGCCAAAGGATGGACTGCCTTTGGGGAGAGAGGGGATAGGAAGCCAGAAGCAGGGTTGTTGGCCTTCTGTCCTGCCTGTGGCTGGTTTACAGGGGGATCTAGTAAATTGTCCCTAGCATGTGGCCTGCGGTATGAGCTGAAGGGCCTCCTGCCCATTGCTCTCTGGCCAAGATGTGCCAGGGCGCAAACAGCAGCCTCTTCTGAAGCTCTCTCTCCTAAAGGAGCCCTGGGCTGGAGCTGTGGTGGCTGCTTTACTGCTCTATTATTTTCATTCCATTCTCTCTGCCTTCCAGCACCCACTGACCAGCAACAGAGAATGGGTTTTCTATGGGATCATGAGGTCTCCTTTCATTTACTTTTTAATGTATTTCTTCCAAACTTGAAAAGTCAAAGAGAAAGTGCCGACTCCAGAGCAATCCAACAGCAGCTTGGGCCAGAGATGAGGACTGAGTCTCCCTGCTCACTCATAAACCCTGTGGCTCCTTGGAAAATTCAGGTTACAGGGTTTACGGACACAGGGACAGAGGGTGTACTCCTACCCATTAAAACTTCCCAATGGCTAGTTTTGATAGCTAATCAGCGGAAATGAAAATACATGGTCCACGGATTTACTGAATGGAAGAAAGATATGACATGGGCGTCTGGGTGGCTTTGTTGGTTGAGCACCCATTCTTGATTTCAGCTCAGGTCATGATCTCAGGGTAGTGAGATGAAGCTCTGTGTCGGGCTCTGAGCTGGGCCTGGAACTTGCTTAAGATTCTCTCCTTCTCCCCTTATTCCTCCCCACCACAGGGGCAGACTCTCTCCTTAAAAAAAAAAAGACGTATTTTACAGAGCTTTGAAACTACAACCAATTTTGAAACTACAACCATTCAAATATAAGCAAGAGTTCATTGGAACTAAAGACTGCTGCCACCAAATAACAAAGATGAGGTAGTCCCTGTGTGTGGGAATCTGATTATTAAACGCATTTCTTGAAGTATCATCATTCTCTGACAAGGCTCTGGACTAAGAAATAATGCAGCATATGCCCTATCATGGGCACTTGAAAGGTCACCTCCTTCCTTCTGTAAATGATGGGAAATTGTATCCAGGGAATGTCATTTCTACCTTGACTCATTCCATAAATACTATCAATCCCTTGCTCCATGGCCCCATACATTTGATTTTACAGAGTGAGCAGGCTCACTGAGCTCTTGATCAGACTTTGAGGAGGGAGGGGTAGAGAGGCTCCGTGGTGTCGCTCCTTTGGCATACCCAGCACCCAGCACGCATGTTTGACAAATAGCAGATGCCCAGGAATCTGAAAGGTGAAAGGACAAATCATGCAGCAAGCAACTATTTCTCTTGGTCTTTGCTAATGCTTACAAAGTCCTCTACATCCTTTTTGCTAAAGAGCCAGCAAACTTCAAAGAACATTTACAGAGGATGCCCAACATTGCCAAGGAGATCTTGGTAGGTTCACTTGGTATGCTTGCAGAATTTAATAGGTCAAACCTTTCTATTCTTTCCAATAATTTGAGAAGTAATAAATTGAGAAGGGTATCCTTCGGCGGGGGGGATAAAAAAAAGTGAATTATACAACAAACTTGACTGATATTATTTATTATTATATTAGCCTTCATATTTTCTTCAGTAATATCTAATTCAGTCCTGCAGCTACTTAAACAGAAGTTAGAAGGTAGCACTTAAATGTTGACAGAATGACTGATGGCTCTTTAGGTCAGTGGAGAGAACAGTGTCATGTTTATGGAATTTTGCCTCTTTGTTGTCATGGAGATGGGACACCACATTAAAGTGAGTATGCCAGTACTACAATTTAGAGCCAGATTTGAAAGGAAAAGGGAACTGGATTCAAATGTCTTTTTTTGCTTTTGTTTTTTTTTTTTTTTTCTAATGTCATACTAATTTTTTAAAAAAGATTTCTTTATTTATTTGACAGAGAGTGAGACAGTGAGAGAGGGAACACAAGAATGGAGAATGGAAGAGGGAGAAGCAGGCTCCCCGCTGAGCAGGGAGCCCGATGCAGGGCTCAATCTCAGAACCCTGGGATCATGACCTGAGCCGAAGGCAGATGCTTAACGACTAAGCCACTCAGGTAACCCTGTCATACTAATTTTTAAATGTAAAACGAGTCCAGTGCCCATGATTGCTACTACTGAAACTGAACTTGGGAGTCCTTCATAGCTCTATCACCCTCATGCCATACATTGCCTGCAAAGTCTCAGTTTCACCACAGGTAGGTCATAGATGAGGCCGCAAACAGGGCATGTTAGTGCCAAAATGGGTTTGGTGAGGAGAATAGTGTGGGACTTGGATTGCAAATGTTTGTGGGCTCCCATGGAAGGGTCTAACAGGCAAGTGAAATATGACTCTAGAGAGCATGAGTAAAGACCGGTGAGCAAAGTGGATTTGGACAAGGTTCAGAGTCAAAAGCACAGGTTCGCAAGGTTTTCCTGTAAAGGGCCAGAGAGTAAATATTTTAGGCTTGTGGACCATAACATTACGGTACAGTTCTGCCATTGTGATGAACAAGTAGCCTAGACAACATGTAAATGTGTCAGATGTGGCTATGTTCCAATAAAACTTTATTTTAAAAAACTAGAGTTGGAGTGGTAGTTGAGGGAAATGATGAGAGGGTGAAATTTGGCCAGAGGGATGTAGTCTCTTGACCTCTGCTCTAGACTATGGAAATGCATGAAATTATGAAATGGCAGTGAACAGTGTCCAGAAGAGAACCTGAAAAATGCTGGAAGCCAGGGATGGAAAAAGAAGCATTTCCAGAGGAAGATGGTAAATCCAGAAAGCCAAGAGCTTCAGAGACTAGGAGCTGGAGTTTTAAGGGGGAGGAGTGTGCAATGATGCCAGAGGTTCAGTGAGAAGAGCATCGTGCAGGGACCATCGGAAACAGTTTGTGGGATATGTCTGATTTTTTAGAATGCAGTCAAGGGAGGGATGGGCACACAAGGTCATTAAGTAGTGGTTGTCAAGGTGACAAGGTGATGGATGTCTTTTGAGGTAGAAGGAAAGGAAGCTGAGGGTCTGTGGCAGAGGCCTCAGTCTTCTCAGGACCAAGGGAATGTTAGGATATTCACTGCCACATGGAATGCCTGCTGTTTGCACCAGTTGTTAAAGTAAAAGACCACCTCTACCTTCAAGGAGTTCAAAGCTAGTAGGAAGAATGTGATAAAGACCTATAATTAGAACATTATAAAGAGTGCTATAATAGAGTCTTAAGAATGATGGAACAGTGCCCCATCTCCCAATCCCTACCCTAATTCCCCTTGGAATTGTATTGCACCAATGACTGTGACCATAGGGCCTGAAGTTAAAACTGACACGATTGTCAGCTGGTTGATTTGGTCAGTGTTGACACACAGGCTGGGCTGAAGTCAGGCCCAAATTGCTGAAATTACACTGAGCAATATAATGTTCACTTTACTTTGTAGGGAGCAGACACTGCTCAGCACAAGTGGTTATTTTAACCTGCAGAAGAAAGACATGGATTTTGTAGTGGCTGAGAAGAGGGTAAGAGAGGGGAGACTGGACAAGGGGGTTGCTAAGAGCCACATGACCTCTTGAAGGAAGAGTGGTTTTTAAAAGCTTGTCTTTCAAAGAAATGGCATTGCAAGTGGCCGACCTCAAAATCTGTCCCAATTCTCTAGGTGATGGCAGTCTAAGTGCTTGGATTTATTTAACATTTATATGGGAATGACCTTGTAAGTTTCCTGAGAGGTGAGGAGACTCATCTCTATATGATGTCTCATTTAAAATATTATGGTTGATGGCATACATAATTTGTCCGACATCTCAGTTTATTTACTCAGTGGCAGGGGTGGGTAGTTACGTCAACCTCTTGCCAAACAAATGAGTGAAAGATGAAAACACTAAACCAGTGAGCTGGGCGGTGGTAGTGGTGTTTGTTAATATGCATGGCTGAAATAAAAGGCTGTTTTTTGAGTCAATGACTTATTGTTTTGGAGGAGGACACAATCTAGGAAGGCCAGGGAGGGCAGTTGGAACACAGTTACACAGTCATTTCTTTGGAGGGGTGATGGTGACGTAGGGCCAACAAGCTGGGGAGAAAGTGAAGGGATCTGGAGACAGGTGGAAATACTTGATACTCAGAGTAAATGATGTAGAAAGTTCACTCTTTTTTAAATTTTTTTGTCAAGATAATCATCTTTTACATGAGTAAATTGAACATAATTTTTAAAAAGATGCAGAAAGGTCTCTTAATGCAGCTAAAGGGTTACTTTTTAACAGTGACTTTCAGTTCCTCTTCCTCCCAAGACCTACAATAAGAAATACATTTTCTAAAATAATCCAGTTGCAACACACGCACATAAATGGGGCAAGTTTCATCAAACAATATGGCACTCTATGCCCTGATGCTTCTCATTCTATTTTTTTCCATTTCACCAAAGGAAAGGATGTGATGACTTACTCATGGGTTGGTGCTCATGATTTGAAGACCACAGATTTAAAATCTCAAAACTGGCGATCTGTGGTATTAGAGGATTCCAAGGATCATAGAGAAGTTGTGCTTGCACATTGCTGTTCTCGGTCAGAACCCATGAGACTGAATGAGTGACAGTTTTTCTCCAGGCTTTTATTGGTGTTCATCAGAAGGCATACGGGTAGAAATGGCCACCCAGGGATCGCCTCACCTATGGGGAGAAACAAACAGATACTATGTTTCTCCGAAGGAAGCTGGGAGATAGATTTGCAATGCTTGGAATTTAATTACTTCTGAAATAAATTTAAGAAAAGAAGTTCAAAGTCCATATATAGCTTAGATAAAATTCTCTCTGAACCTTTTTAAGCATGCTTTTCTTTCTTGAGTATTTCAGGAAAAGTAGCCAACTGCAGACAAAGGGTCAGATGGAGTTCTACGGTGATGCAAACTGGGTTCTAGTAATCAAATGCATATGTTATGTCTTTATTTTCTACGACACAATCTGAGAGACTTGTTTTGCAATTAGTCCAGGAGGTCGCAAAGAACAAGGGCTGCCAAGGCAGCATCTTGAAGTGCTGACTTCCAGCCGATAAAGTTTATTTTACTGATGCTGCACAGAGGACAGCTAAAGAGCATGGAGTTTGATGACTGAAGACTTGGGTTTGAAGATTGGGGTTTATATCCCAGCTCTGTAGTTTATGAGCACTGTCGTAAGTTGGCTTCCCTGGAAAGCAGACCCTGAGACAGGGGTTTGAGTACACTACATTCTGTGGGAAATGAGTGAACTAGGGAGGGCAGCCAATACAAAGTACATTTTCCCTCCTTTAAAAAATTTTTTTTTATTGTAGTAAAATGTACCTAACATGAAATTTGCCATTTTAACCCTTTTTGAGTGTACAGTTCAGTGGTGGTAAGTGCATTCACATTTTTGTGCAGCCAACACTGCTATTCATTTCCACAACTCATTCTATGTCCTAACATGAATACCTATAATATACCTATTAAGCAATAATTACCCCCACTTCCCACCCCAGGCCTGTTCTTCTACTCTCTGTCTCTGTGGTTTTGACTACTCTAGGTTCCTCATGTAAGTGGAATTATATAGTATTTGTCCTTTTGCATTCGATTTATTTCACTTAATGTAATATCCACAGTGTTCATCCAAGTTGTAGCATGAGTCAGATTTTCCTTCCTTTTTAAGTCTGCATAATACTCCGTTGTACATATATGTCATATTTTGTTCATCCATTTGTCCGGCACACGACATTTGGATTGCTTCCATGTCTTAGCTGGAACAATGCTGCTATGAATATGGGTGTATAGATACTTTGAGTGTCTACTTTCACTTTGGGGTACATACCCAGAAGTGGGACTGCCACATCACCTGGTAATGATTTGCTTGCCCTACTGAGGTGTCACCATACTGCTTTCCACAGTGGCTGCCCCATTTTACATTCCCACTAGCCGTGCACAGGCCTTCCACTTTCTCTGTATCCTTGCCAACACTTGCTCTTTTCTTTTTTCTTTTCAGTCTTCAGAATCAATACAGAGTGTTTTGATTAGCAGTTAACAGTGGGAGAACTGGGGTTCAATCTACCTGCAGCCTCTGGGAGGCAGTACAGAGCACACTTTGGAGTTGTGCCCAGTTGGAAGCTAGCTGGAGTATTCCTGCACTGACTCTTGTCCTGTTGGCTGAGGGCTGTCTGGGGTAGTCCTCAGGCAGGGACCTGGAGGGGCTTGCAGTAGAAAGCCTGGCAGTGTGTGGGAGAGCCTGGCTCAGATGAGGGGAAGGCAAGAGGGTGCTGACAGTGCCTCCTGAAACCTCCGCCCAAGTGAGCAAGCTTCCTTTGACTCTAGGTTTCCTCATCTGTAGCACAGTGGTGAAAACACCACATTCCTATCAGAGGATGACTGAAAATATTTGTGGGGACTTTGTAAACTGGAAAATTCTAGCCACATGGGAAATAATCTGCTTCTGTGAAGGTCTTCTGTGGGGTTTGATAGATTTCTGAGGCTGCCAGCAAATACACGAAAACTATAGATAGTCGTCTTGAATCTGAAATGGCAGCAAACCACTGTGGCCCTTCACTGGACCAACAATTCAATGCAGTGGTCCTATGCCAGCTTTGTGGCCTGGGTAGCTAAAGCTAGTTTCCCCATTAAGTCAGCATGGCAAATAAAACACACTGTTCATTCATTCAACATATTTCTTGTGTACCTGTCATGTGCTACATACTGTGCTAACCCCTGGCCTTCATATGGTTTATCATCTAGGAGGGAAGAAAGGCATTGTACTCATACTTATCTATAATTTAGCTCCCAGGTGCTATGGGAGCTAAGGGGTCTGGGAGGGCCAACGAGGTGAAAGCTGAGCCATGGGCAATGAGGAAGAGGAAGCCATGCCAAGATCTGGGGGAGCACATTCTGTGTGGGGCAGTGGAGAGTACAAAGGCCCTGAGATCAAAGAGGTCACTGTGGCTAGAGAATAGCGATGGAGGGGCAGAGTGGCCGAAAAGGGGTCAGAGAGTGATCCAGGACCGATGAACCTATAATGGAAAGTTATTGGAGGGCTTTATACCAAGCCCTTTCTGACTTCTGATGGAAAATTGCAGGGGTGAGAGTAGACCCAGAGAGACCTGTTAGGAGCTGATGTGGTTGTCCAGGTGACAGATGGCAGATGGACCAGGATAGTAGCCATATTGTTGTTTCAGTTCAAACAGTAGATTTTTTTATTAGCCCAAATACTGACTTTTCATCTTCCCAGCCCAATCTCCAATGTGGAGGCCACAAAATTAGTTTACTGGTATTAGTCAGAGTCTCTACTTAACCAAGAAGTTTCAAGGAGGGTCAGGGAAAATCCATCAGAAGACTCTTTTTCAAAGAATCAAAAGCAGAGTGTCTGAGGCACAAAGAGCGGTGGAATATCATGGGTGACATCAATCTTGGCGTCAGATATCTGACACTGTTTCCCATGGCTCCTTTTGCAATAAAATGGTAAACTGTAGTCTGAGTAACAGTATAGTTAGGTGGATTCATTGCTGCCTGGACCACTGTACTGGGGAGTGTTGATTTATGGTTCTGCAACATCCCACAGGGGCTCGCTGCAGGTCTGTCCTAGTCGACACTCTCCTCAGGGACTTGAGACGGTGCGAAAGTTTGTTTATTCTTTTTGCAAATGACAGAAGCCAGGAAAGATGAGTCACAATTGGAGGACAGAATTGTTATTCAAAGAGTCCCAGAAATTCACATCCTCCCTTTGTGCCTCCCTGTTCGTGAAATCTCGTAGTAGGTATCCAGCATGATGTGCATAAGAATCAACCAGAATACTGTCTTAAAGGCTGCTGTCTAGATTCCACTCTTAGGACACTGGAGAAAGCAATGCCCATAGGATTCTGAGGTAGGTGGTCTGGAGTCCACACTTTGTGTGACCCTGCTTCATATCACAGCATTGTCACAGTTGTAATTACTTCTCCCTGTGTCCACTTCCCCCTGGGCTGTAAGCTCCTTAGTTATCTGTCTATCCCTAGTGCCTACTACAATACCTATACACAATGGAGATTTAATCAATGGTTGAAAGATTAGGCTGAAACATTGTACTGAAACCAACAAAACTACATTTTATGGAGACAGAAGTAAAGATCATTTAAGATAAAAAAAAAAAAAAAAGCCCTCAGTTGCATAAATACAATATGGGGAATTCTTGGCTTAGAAACTATTCCTGTGAAAAAGAGCCAGGGGTTTTGGCTCAACACCAATGGCTGTTAAATAATGGAATGTGTTAGCCTCAGGAGGTTATAAGATGATCAAACAGAGAATACGATAAATCCAGGGATCATATGTCATGCAAGAACAACAGGATTTTCAGTTCAAGCAGTTATTATTTCTAGTTATTATTTCTAGTTAAAACAGGGCCATAGCCTTCCAGCTGGCCTTCCACTTTATGGAACATATATAAGCCCCTATTTATTGTCTCTGCAGCACCCATCCCTCCCTTCTTCCATATTTACAGATTCCTAATTTTTTTTTAAGCACATCCAAAATAGGGTTTCTTTATTTTTTCCCCCTTTAAGCAGATATTTTCTTTCTTTTTTTTTTTTAAATAAACATATAATGTATTTTTATCCCCAGGGGTACAGGTCTGTGAATCGCCAGGTTTACACACTTCACAGCACTCACCATAGCACATACCTCCCCAATGTACATAACCCCACACACTTTCCCCAACCCCCCTCCCCCCAGCAACCCTCAGTTTGTTTTGTGAGATTAAGAGTCACTTATGGTTTGTCTCCCTCCCAATCCCATCTTGTTTCATTGATTCTTCTCCTACCCCCTTAACCCCCCCATGTTGCATCTCCACTTCCTCATATCAGGGAGATCATATGATAGTTGTCTTTCTCCAATTGACTTATTTCGCTAAGCATGATACCCTCTAGTTCCATCCACATCGTTGCAAATGGCAAGATTTCATTTCTTTTGATGGCTGCATAGTATTCCATTGTGTATATATACCACATCTTCTTTATCCATTCGTCTGTTGATGGACATCTAGGTTCTTTTCATAGTTTGGCTATTGTAGACATTGCTGCTATGAACATTCGGGTGCACATGCCCCTTTGGATCACTATATTTGTATCTTTAGGGTAAACACCCAGCAATGCAATTGCTGGTTCATAGGGTAGCTCTATTTTCAACATTTTGAGGAACCTCCATGCTTTTTTCCAGAGTGGTTGCACCAGCTTGCATTCCCACCAACAGCGTAGGAGGGTTCCCCTTTCTCCACATCCTCGCCAGCATCTGTCATTTCCTGACTTATTAATTTTAGCCATTCTGACTGGTGTGAGGTGATATCTCATTGTGGTTTTGATTTGTATTTCCCTGATGCTGAGTGATGTGGAGCACTTTTTCATTTGTCTGTTGGCCATCTGGATGTCTTCTTTGCAGAAATGTCTGTTCATGTCCTCTGCCCATTTCTTGATTGGATTATTTGTTCTTTGGGTGTTGAGTTTGCTAAGTTCTTTATAGATTTTGGACACTAGTCCTTTATCTGATATGTCATGTGCAAATATCTTCTTTCATTCTGTCAGTTGTCTTTTGGTTTTGTTAACTGTTTCCTTTGCTGTGAAAAAGCTTTTGATCTTGATGAAATCCCAATAGTTCATTTTTGCCCTTGCTTCCCTTGCCTTTGGCGATGTTCCTAGGAAGATGTTGCTGCGGCTGAGGTCGAAGAGGTTGCTGCCTGTGTTCTCCTCAAGGATTTTGATGGATTCCTTTCTCACATTGAGGTCCTTCATCCATTTTGAGTCTATTTTTGTGTGTGGTGTAAGGAAATGGTCCAATTTCATTTTTCTGCATGTGGCTGTCCAATTTTCCCAACACCATTTATTGAAGAGGCTGTCTTTTTTCCATTGGACATTCTTTCCTGCTTTGTCGAAGATTAGTTGACCATAGAGTTGAGGGTCTATTTCTGGGCTCTCTACTCTGTTCCATTTATCTATGTGCCTGTTTTTGTGCCAGTACCATACTGTCTTGATGATGACAGCTTTGTAATATAGCTTGAAGTCTGGAATTGTGATCCCACCAACTTTGGCTTTCTTTTTCAATATTCCTTTGGCTGTTCAAGGTCTTTTCTGATTCCATATAAATTTTAGGATTATTTGTTCCATTTCTTTGAAAAAAAATGGATGGTATTTTGATAGGAATTGCATTAAATGTGTAGATTGCTTTAGGTAGCATAGACATTTTCACAATATTTGTTCTTCCAATCCAACAGATTCCTAATTTTGTTGGGAATTCACCCTTTCTCATTTCCCAGGGGTAATTTAATAATCAGGTAAAGCCAGTCATGGTGGTCCTTCTTTCCTTATTAGGAGATGTAAGAGAAAGACTCTGGAGAATGGGTCCCTCTTTCCTGAAAGGAATAGCAAGAAGAGATTTTCTCCTCTTCCCCTGGGTGTTATTGTATATAGTTGTAGACCACAGCAGCTCCCAAGGGGAGCGAGGTACACTGGGTACAGTGTTGATGTCCCGAGAATGGGAGAACAGCAGGGAATAACCAACCCTGGAGCAACCCAACTTTCCAGGCATCTTATAAATGAGATAACTAATTTCCTTGTTGACAGGCCATATTGAGGTCGGTTTTCTATTGCTTGCATACTAGGCATCCCAACAGATAAAAAAAAATCCTACTGTATATACTATTGACAGATTAGTCTTTATAAAAGGCAATTTTGATCATGCCACAGCTGATCAAAAACTTTTTTTTCTCAATTCTATAAATGAAAAACAAACTTTTCAAGATCAAGACTTGTTTTACAAGGTAATTTGTTTCCTATCCTCCAATCAAATTTAACTTCCTATGCTTTGTCCACATAGTGTGTCATTCACTGCTCTAGCACAGGGCTCCCACCCTGTGATCTACTTCCCTTCCACCCACCCTTGCTTGTTGAAATGCTATCTCCAAGGCACTTTGCCAGAGCCCAACCGCCCAACCTTTTCATGACAGCCTTTTATGGTTGACATTTCTTTCTTCTTTCCTTTATTTTTGTTTTTGTTTTGAACACTCCACTAAATGCTTTTGGGTACCTCTCTCTTGGCACTCACTGTCTTCTCTCATGTGGTATTCTTATCTTTATACCTTTCTCCTTCCTATTAGGCTGTGAGTCCTTGTCGTGGAGGTGACATCTTACTCATCTTGGCAGATCTAGCAGCTCCTAAGGTGGTGGCTTACACATGGTGGATGCACAAAACCATTTGTTTGAACCCTGTAGGTAGGATATGAAAAATGAAGTTCTGTGGGTCTTGTGTTGTGAACTTTCTACTTATTGAGAACCTAACTTTATCTTAATTATCAAAAACAGAAAATCATCGTCACTCCTAAGTTGGAATGTGAAATGATTCCGAATGAGTTTGAATTCACTGGGAGAAAAATTCTTGCATGCCGGGTCCATTATATTCTATGTATACACAATCCGGTAAAGAATTTGAAATTCCTAGGCTTCAGTTTCCCATCTATAAACTGGGGATGATGATAGCTAGCTCATAGGACTATTGTGAGGACAAAGTCAAATAGGTTGTATAGCAGTCCTTCCTGATGGTTCCTTCACATCTATTCCTCTTCCTCCTCGTTTAGCTGCTAATCTCTTGCCTTTAGGAGGCCAGGACCATCCCCAAGATAATTGGCTAGTCCCACTCTTCTTGCTGGTGTAGGCTTGGAAGTGAATGGTGGCTAATGTGACATGAGGGGATATCTGCTTGGGATATTGTTGGAGTGGTTTCCTTATTCATAGGAATAGCTTCCAAGGAAGAGTCAATTTCTTCTTCTAGATATCTCTAGGTAATTTTAGATAACTTTCTCACCCTCTCTTAGCCTTGATTTCTTCAAGTCTAATACTAAGATCATAACCCCAATTAATGAGGCCATAGTGAGGATTAAATGAGATGAAGTACATAAAAAGGTTCACATAGATTGGTGTATAATATGCGCTGGAGAAATGAATGAATATTATCCCTACCATGTTAACCACATTGTCTTTGACTTGATTGTACACGATCTGCAGAGCTGGATGACAAGGCCTTTAAGGACAAGAGCTATAGTTCACTCATCTTTCTATTCCTTGCATCTATCCTTGTACTTGACTCACAACTGTTGCATAAGAAATACTTTTTGAATGACTGAAGGAAACAGGTTCACAAATCTGAGACTTCCAGTCTTTCAAATGTAGACAGTTGCTGGGTTTGTTTTGTTTTTGCTTTTTGCTGTTGTTTTTAATCAGCTTTAGAGACTCCCTTTCAGTTTTTTCAATCAAGCTGTAATTTGAAATGATATACCATCTTCAAACAATATAATAACCATACAGTGAAGTGAAATGTCTGCACTGTGGCCTTGGCCAATCTATATATTTATTGTTTCTATATCAGTCAGGAGAGGCAAAGTTATGTTGTGGTCACACACACTTCAGTGACATATCACATTTACTTCTCACTTGTGCTACATATCCGGTGAGGGTCAGTGGTGGAGGTGTGGGTGACATAAACTCCATCAGGGCACTCACAGGGAAGGGAACATGGTGAATGGTGCAGTGCTTCTTAGAGCTTCTTCTTGAAAGTTTCATATCACTTTCCCTCACATTTGAGTGGGCAACACAAACTGCATGGCCTTGCAATACTTCCTTGAGCCCAGAAGAAAGAAATATAGCAACATTAGTGAATGAAACCAGTAAGTCCACAGTTAGGATATCAGAAATCAGAGATGCAAAACAGAGTTTTAACACAGAATTGAGCTTTTACAATCGCTGGAAGAGCAGATAGAGAAGCCACTCTCAAAGGTCTCCAAACGCAGCTCTACAGCCAGAGTTTCTTAGGAGCTCACCTGAAAGCTGTGAAGAGTCTCAAGAAACTCCAGAAAGTTCCTTCCAGCTTTCTTAGCCTGCAGCATCATAAGAAGCTGCCACCTACTAGGTCCACTGCCTACACTTTTAGGCATGTGATATTCACCGGGACACTTCTGTGAACCTCACACTGGCTGGCTGCCTACAAAGTCCTCCTGAAAATAGCTCTTTTACCTCCAGTTTCTCTCTTTGGCAAGACTCCACCCACAGCGTGCAGGCAGGGCAAGTCTGGGGAATCAGCTGTCCACATCTTCCCGGCAACCTAGAGTCTGTGCAAGAAGTGGTAGTGAGACCATGTCAACATCATTCAATGAGGTGCAATTTTAGAACATCATCTGGTAAGCTGCTTCACTATGAAGCCTGACACTGTCACCCTTGAAGTGATCTAAGAGATTACAGGGGCAGAGTTGGGGGCTCAAGGAGGGTGTGGATCCAACACAGCAGTATGATATCTGAGAAAATTACCGCTAGGCAGGACTACTCCAACATGATCCCAGGGAACTACAGCCATGTCACTTGTGTGTGACATTCCTCTACTTCAATTCTCATTAAAGGTAAAGGATTACTTCCCATGCTCCAACCCTGCTATGTGCCAGGGAAGTGTGCCTCAAGAATACAAACAAAGTGGAAGCACCTGGGTGACTCAGTCAGTTAAGCTTTGGACTCTTGATCTTGGCTCAGGTCATGATCTCAGGGCAGAGAGATAGAGCCCCGAGTCAGGCTCCACGCCCAGTACTTAAGATTCTCTCTCTTCCTTTCCCTCTGCCCCTTCCTAGCTCCTGGTTGTGCACAGGAGCTGCCCCCCCCCCCCCCCCTCTCTCTCTCCCAAAAAAAAAAAAAAAAAAAGCATACAGACAAGGAGGACAAAAGGGTGAACTGTGCAGGGGCTCTCGGCTGGGTAAGAGAATGGGGCAACAGAGGCCTAAATTCTAGTCTTTGCTCCACTGCCAGCTGGCTGTATGGCTCAAAGCAAGTCCCTTCCATGCTCTCAACTTTATTTCCTCCTATACTGAATTTATTATTCTTTTTATTTATTTATTTTTTTCTTATACTGAATTTAAAGTGAGTTTCTTATCAGCTGTATATAGTTGGGTCATGACTTTTTATCCACATCATCAATCTGTCTTGATTGGTACATTTGGATTATTTACATTTAAACTAATCATTGACATGTTAGCACTTCAGTTTGCCATTTTATTATTTGTTTTCTATTTTTTTCCCCCCTCTGGTACTCATTCCTCTGTTTTTCCTTTCTTTCTTTCCTGTGATTACTTGAACTTTTTACCGATTCCATGTTTGATCACTTGATCTTTTTACAGATTCCATGTTTGATCACTTGAACATTTTTTTTAAAGATTTTTAAAATTTATTTATTTGACAGAGATCACAAGTAGGTGAAGAGGTAGGCAGAGAGAGAGAGAAAGAAAGAGAGAGACTGGAGGAAGCAGGCTCCCTGCTGAGCAGAGAGCTTGATGCAGGGCTCGATCCTAGGACCCTGGGATCATGACCTGAGCCAAAGGCAGAGGCATTAACCCACTGAGCCACCCAGGCACCCTGATCACTTGAACTTTTTACAGACTCCATGTTGATTTATTTTTATTGCATTTTTAAAAAATTAAATTTATTTATTTTCAGCATAACAGTATTCATTATTTTTGCACCACACCCAATGCTCCATGCAATCTGTGCCCTCTATAATACCCACCACCTGGTACCCCAACCTCCCCCCCCCCCCCCCGCCACTTCAAACCCTTCAGATTGTTTTTCAGAGTCCATAGTCTCTCATGGTTCACCTCCCCTTCCAATTTCCCCCAACTCCCTTCTCCTCTCTAACTCCCCATGTCCTCCATGCTATTTGTTATGCTCCAAATAAATGAAACCATATGATAATTGACTCTCTCTGCTTGACTGATTTCACTCAGCATAATCTCCTCCAGTCCCGTCCATGTTGCTACAAAAGTTGGGTATTCATCCTTTCTGACAGAGGCATAATACTCCATAGTGTATATGGACCACATTTTCCTTATCCATTCGTCCGTTGAAGGGCATCTTGGTTCTTTCCACAGTTTGGCAACTGTGGCCATTGCTGCTATACACATTGGGGTACAGATGGCCCTTCTTTTCACTATGTCTGTATCTTTGGGGTAAATACCCAGGAGTGCAATGGCAGGGTCATAGGGAAGCTCCATTTTTAATTTCTTGAGGAATCTCCACACTGTTCTCCAAAGAGGCTGCACCAACTTGCATTCCCACCAACAGTGGAAGAGGGTTCCCCTTTCTCCACATCCCCTCCAACACATGTTGTTTCCTGTCTTGTTAATTTTGGCCATTCTAACTGGTATAAGGTGATATCTCAATGTGGTTTTGATTTGAATCTCCTTGATGGCTAGTGATGATGAACATTTTTTCATGTGTCTGATAGCCATTTGTATGTCTTCATTGGAGAAGTGTCTGTTCATATCTTCTGCCCATTTTTTTTTACTTTTAATTTTTTATTTTTTATAAACATATATTTTTATCCCCAGGGGTACAGGTCTGTGAATCACCAGGTTTACACACTTCACAGCACTCACCAAAGCACATACCCTCCCCAATGTCCATAATCCCACCCCCTTCTCCCAAACCCCCTCCCCCCAGCAACCCTCAGTTTGTTTTGTGAGATTAAGAGTCACTTATGGTTTGCCCATTTTTTTATATGATTGCCTGTTTTGTGTGTGTTGAGTTTTAGGAGTTCATTATAGATCCTGGATATCAACCTTTCGTCTGTACTGTCATTTGCATTTGCAAATATCTTCTCCCATTTTGTGGGTTGCCTCCTTGTTTTTTTGACTGCTTCCTTTGCTGTGCAGAAGCTTTTGATTTTGATGAAGTCCCAAAAGTTCATCTTCGCTTTTGTTTCCTTTGCCTTTGGAGACATATCTTGAAAGAAGTTTCTGTGGCTGATATCAAAGAGATTACTGCCTATGTTCTCCTCTAGGATTCTGATGGATTCCTGTCTCACATTGAGGTCTTTTATCCACAGGGGTACCTGGGTGGCTCAGTGGGCTAGTTTTATTGCATTTTTGAGCTTATTTCTTTGTATTGTTTTCACAGTGGTCACTGTGGTTATTATGACAGACTGCTGTATGAACATTCACCCACTTCAAGTGAAGTGAGGAAACCTTACTCCCTTTTAGACTCCTTTACCTTCTCCACTTTTAAATATCATTGTCTTGAGCATCAAATGTTATTTTTGTTTCAATTATCAAATATGATTTATCACTCATAAGGAGGATAGTCTTGCATATAGCCATATTTCTGTGGTTTCCATTGTTCTTTCCCCTCTGCTGATGCTCCAGGATTCCTTCTTTTATCATTTTGTTTACAGAACTTCCTTCAGTCTTAAAGTGTAGGTGTGCTAGTGACAGATTCTCTTAGTTTTCCATTGTCTGAGAATGTCTTTATTTCCTCTTTCTTAGTAAACTTACTTAAGGTTAGTTTTGCCAGATATGAGATTCATGATTGATAGCTCTTCCCTTTCAGCACTTGGAAAATCTTGTGGCACTCCCTTCTGGCTGCCATGGTTTCCAATGCAAAATTTAAACTGGTGCTCCCCTATAAGTAATATGTCATTTCTTTCTAGCTGCTTTCAAGAATTTTAAATTTGTCTTTACTTTTCAGCAAGTAATTGTGAAGTGTCTTGGCATGGATTTCTTTAGATTTATACTATTTTGAGATGACTCAGCTTCTTGAATCTGTAGGTTAATGTATTTCATCAAATTTGGGAAGTTTTTAGCAATTAATCCTTTGAACATTCTTTCCCCCATTCACTTTTCCTCTTCCTTCTGGAAAAGCACCAGCCAACCTTCTGGGGGGGTCCAGTGACAAATGTTGGATATTTTGTTATTGCTCCACACCTCCCTAAGGCTCTTATATTTTTTTCTTCAGTGTTTCTCTCTGTTGTTCAGACTGGATGAATTCTATTGATTGGTCCTCAAGTTCACTGATTCTATCAGCTGTCCTGTCCACTCTACTCTTTTTTCTTTTTTTTTTTTTTAAGATTTTATTCATTCATTTGAGAGACAGAGAGACAGAGATGGAGATAGTACAAGTAGGGGGACAGGCAAAGGGAGAGGGAGAAACAGACTTCCTGCTGAGCTGGGAGCCTAACATGGGGCTTGATCCCAGGATCTGGAGATCATGACCTGAGTTGAAGGCAGACACTTAACCATATGGACCACTCAGGCACCCCTCCACTCTACTCTTGAGGCCATCCAGCAAGCTTTTCATATCTCTTATTGTATTTTTCTGTAGCATAATTTCCATTGGTTATTTTTAATAGCTTTTTTTTTCTGAGAACTTTAAGACTTTTTAATTGGTTGCTGAAGTATTTTTATGAAGGCTTCTTTAATATTCTTTCAGATAATTCAATATCTGATTCATCTTGGGGTTGGCATCAGTTCATTGTCTTTTCTCTCTAGTGTGGAGATGTTTCTGGCTCTTGATATGATGAGTAATAATTCTTTTGTATCCTAGATAGTTTGTCTATTATGTTAGGTGACTCTGGTTCCTATTTAAATCTTACATTTTAGGAGGGCGCCTGGGTGGCTCAGTGGGTTAAGCTGCTGCCTTCGGCTCAGGTCATGATCGCAGGGTCCTGGGATCGAGTCCTGCATCGGGCTCTCTGCTCAGCAGGGAGCCTGCCTCCTCCTCTCTCTCTCTGCCTGCCTCTCTGCCTACTTGTGATCTCTCTCTGTCAAATAAATAAATAAAATCTTAAAAAAAATCTTACATTTTACAAGGCAGTCACCTCTTTGAGCACTGGCCTATATTTGCAGAAGATGTGTTTCCAGTGACAGTTATATTTTCTGAGCATTTGGAGTAATACTTTCATGCTTGGTTGGCTGGTGCTCCTAGATCTTTCCCTGGTCCATGCTGGAACTGTCTGGGAGGAAAACTGTCTCAGGGTGAATTATGGGAGTCTTAGGCCCATGGGAACAAAGAGGCTTCCTGGGCCAGTCTGTTTGTGGTGTTCAATTGCATAGCTAGTAAGTGGCAGGACCAGGAGGGAGCCCAAGCAGTCTGGCTTTAGGACCTGGGTTCTCAGCCACTCTGCCATATAACTCCTCTTCATAAGCATGTTTTATTTAATTACCAACCACTATGGATATTTAGGCTATTTATAATTCTCACCCTGATTAACAACACTGGTATTAACTACCTGTGATTAAAACTTGTGTAAATGTTTGTATAAATCTCTGATAATTCCTTAGCATAAATTCCTAGAAGTGCAACTGTTGAATTGGCTATTTTGAAGAGCTTTGTGATGCATGTTCCAAACTGCTCTTCACTTTTAGATATAAGCAGTATGAGAATGCCCTTATCATTCACCCTCTGAGCTGAAAAGGGCACAACCTGTCGCTTCTACAGTTTCCCTAAATTACCAAGAGAATGATCTCAGTAACCAATTCTAGAAGAAGTCACACCCTCATCTTTCTAGCACACTTCATTCATTCAATAAACATCTCAGTGCCAGTCATTAGGGATATAAGAACAAAAGAATAAAGGCTTATAAACAAATGGATATACTAGAGTGTTTACATCAGTTAAGGGTGTACCTGTGTCACTCTCAATACTGATGTATTGTCTTACCTACTAGGTAGATATTTTTATTCCTGTTTTCCAGAAGAGGAACCTGAGGCCTGAAGAATCTAATTTGCCCAACAGCCCACTGGAAAGAAGCAATATAGAAAACTCGATGCATCTGACTCCTATGCTCTGTGCTCTTAACAACTGACCCTTAGTGCCTCCCAGGGGCAGTAGATATAGCAAGAGAAGCAGAGGCAGAGAACATCATTTAACAAATATTTGGAGGCTATGGGACTGAAATGTGGGTGTGGAGGGTGGAGTGATAGTAACACTGAGTGGAATTGGGGGTAGGGGCTTGTGGTTTAGGCCACCAAGATATATTGTGTGCTAGACCAATAGTGGGAAAGAGGTCAGTCTACTGCCATCACTGCAAGCCTATTTTATCTGAACTACCACTTATAAAACTGTATTCTATTATGTTTGTGTATGAACATAGGTATTGCAGGAGGAAAGCCATGTTTGTGTGCATTGTATGTTAGGCCAGGTGAGAAGCTGCTTTTATTTTCTACACTTCTTCTTTCCTTCCTTATAAGGTGATGTTTCATTTTGAAGTAGGTGAATAACACAGCCTGGTTTCCTGTTGATTCTGATTTTAAGACCAAAAGTCTTGCATCTTGGGAAACCTCTAAGTTCTGGGCTATTTGGAGGATGACCATTTTTGGGGTCAGAGAACAGAGCAGCCAGTTTCCAAGGCCTGTGGGTCTGGGTCATAACCAAGGAAAAAGGGGTTAATCTCAATTCAGTCAAATTTGAATTGAATGAGAGTGGGCGTGGGTAGACTTTGACTTCGAAATCCCATTATTAAGCTTCTTGAGGGCAGGACTGGGTCTGTCTGTCCTGTGCAATCTTAGAGGTGCTTGGCATAGTGCTTGGCACAAAATAGCTGCCTAACGAATGTGAGGACAAGAAGAAAAAAGAGATCATTGCGTTCCAGTTGACGCTGATTTTGACAGCTGCTTAACCATCTGCTTGTTGGGTCTAGTGAGTCCCAGCAGAAGCTTTTCAGTTTTCAGTGGCTGTTGTGGTGCCTCAAGTGATCCCTTCCTTCACCCTGAGTTCTACAAAGGTGTAATGTGTCTTGCAGTAGATTAAGGGAGTTGTGTACCAAGTCAAAAGCAAAACACACTTTTGGTCAGAAAGCTGAGCCCCAGTCTGGTCCCCTTATGATAGATGGGAGCACACACATTTTGACCTGAATTAAGCTTTGGGAGAGATTTACAGCATTTATTAAAAATGTGTGAGGCATGACTGGATCCAGTGCAGCTGCTCACAGGCACTAGCGCTGTCCCAGCTGACAACCTAAGGAAGGTAGAAGGATCATTTAGCATGATGGCAGTGTTTGTTCCTGGGCCCCCTCGACCTTCACATCCTCACTGAGCTGGCTTTTTGCTCTCAGGCTGGAGCCACACAGACCTGTGGCAACCCCAAAGCAACTCTTATCCCTACTAGGCTCTAAAAACAGAGAAGAAGAAAGCATATGGGTGTCTCTGAAAGAAACTTGAATAACATTCCAGCCTAGAATGGGGAAGGGACCAGACCAGCCATGTAGTGCTATTGCTCCAGGATCAAAAGAAAATGGGGAAGACATAAATCTTATTTAACCTTTTAAAACACAGACATGATTGGTATTTACATTATTTTTAGATCGTCATATTGTATTGAAAATAAAACATTGCATTGTTAGTTCTTGCTTCTCCATTCACCTGTAACTTTAGGGTTTGTGGATGAATGGATGTTCAGACCCCATTCCTGGTGGTCTGTATGCAGAAATACCTGGGGAAAGACTGACAATGTGCTGCTCCATTGGCCAATGTGAGCAGTAAGGAGCTGGGGGAGTGGAAAAGCAGTTAGCTTTTCTTTATTTTGCCACACTTGGATTTCCCAGGAAAGCATGGACTGGTAGAAAAATGTGAATGGGTTTATTTTATGTACCATTTTTAAAGCCTGCTTATGTGGGCTGTTCATAAAAAATCTTTCCAACCAAGACATACTGTGTGGAGCTGAGCTGCCAGTAATCCCTTAGTCTTCCTTTCTCCCTCTATTTTAGTAGAACCCCTGATTTGTGTCTGTCTCTACAGCTTCTCAAAAAAGAGATTCATTTCCCAGCCTCCTTTGCAGCTGGGGATGGCCATGTGACCAGGTTCTGGCCAATGGGATGTAAGCAGAGGTAGTGTGAGCATTTTTCAGGGAGTGCCCTCTGGCCCTCCCACTTCCTTTTCCCAAGTGCTGAACTAGTGGTGAGTGATCATGGACCCTAGCAGTAGAGACAATGTGCTAGGGATGGCAGAACAAAAAGGTAGGAGGAGGCTGGGTCCTTGATGACTTTGCAGAGAAGAATTATCATACCAATTCAGATTTAGTTAGGTCACTGGTATTTATGGTCTCTGTCACATACTGCTGGACCTTTATCTCAACTAATAGACTGTGTGAAGCCACAGGTTCTAAGTGAAACTTTATGCACCTCACTCTGCTCTTCCTGAGTATTTTCTCCCCTTGGTGGTGCTACTTCCCTTAGATAACCAAGGCTCTCACGTTTTATCTATCCCCCACTCTTTAAAAGCTAGTTTCAGGAAAGAATCTTATAACTGGATTATTACTGACATTTATATAATTTATGACAGTCCAAAGTACTATATAGGTTAGTGTCTAGATACAGGTTTTACAGAATGATTGGTTTATGCAAATTGGTCCTAAAAGAAATTGCTCCATTTGGCACAAAATACTTTTTTTGAGATGTAGAAAAGGATGTGTTAAAGCAGAAAGCCAAGTAGGGATGAGCAAAAGCAGAGCAGCAGCTGCTCTAGGGAGAAGGCCCCTCATGTTCAGTATTGCTCAGTCAATCAACAAGTGCTCAACAATGAGGTATGTGCATTATGTGAGGTTCTGGGACACAGTGGTGAATTGAGTAAACAAAGTGACTTTTCAAACATCTGTTCAGTTGGTGTGAGGGGTAGACAGACAGACAGACAATCAATCAATCAATCAATAAATAAATAAATAAATAAATGAATTAGAAGACATCCTGTAGGGCTGTTTTATACATTAAGGAAGCCTGAATGACAAGGAGGAGCCGGTCATGTGAAGATCTGAAGGAAGAGCGTTCCAAGCTATGGGAGCCCTAGTGCAAAGGCCCTGAGGTGGGACCTGATTCGAAGCATTATTCATGAAAGAGAGAAAAAGAGAGAGTATGTAAGCAAGGGAGTCAATGTGGCTGGAGAGGATATTGGAGAAAGGCAGGAAGCTGATCATGTAGAGCTTTGTGGTTCTGGTGAAGGAGGATTGTGCCCTAAGCATAACAGGATGACATTGACAACAAAAGTTAGATGTCAGCCTGTCATAATGTATGTCTCTCTCTTCTGCCATCTACTTTTTTCCTCACTGACTCACACTTCAGGTTGCAGGAAACCTTCCAGACTTGAGTGGAAGTCTCTGTAATTGCATTTATTTTAAAAAACGTATGATTCTTAGGTCAAAGAGAAAACGTCTAAGGGTGGAACTAAAGCATCATTCCTGGCTGAGTGATGTCCTTTTAGAAACCCAAAGTAACAACTGACTACATCAACTACAGAAGTTTGTTGTCATCTAAGATGAAAAAAGTGTGGACACGGCATGTCCAAGGCTGGCATGAGAGTTTCAGTAAGTCCTTAGAAATCAGGCTCCATGCAGATCACCTGCTTACTATTTCGAAAGTTTGACTTCCATTCTCAGGGTCTAGAAAGGCTGCTAAAATTCCAATGATCACATCTTTATTCCAGGTAGCAGCTAAGAGTGAAGAAGAATGCCCATTCATTTTTTTAAATTTTTTATTTTTTTATAAACATATATTTTTATCCCTAGGGGTACAGGTCTGTGAATCGCCAGGTTAACACATTCCACAGCACTGACCAAAGCACATACCCTCCCCAATGTCCATAACCCCACCCCCCTTCTCCCAACCCCCCTCCCCCCAGCAACCCTCAGTTTGTTTTGTGAGATTAAGAGTCACTTATGGTTTGTCTCCCTCCCAATCCCATCTTGTTTCATTGATTCTTCTCCTACCCCCTTAACCCCCCCATGTTGCATCTCCACTTCCTCATATCAGGGAGATCATATGATAGTTGTCTTTCTCCAATTGACTTATTTCACTAAGCATGATACCCTCTAGTTCCATCCACATCGTCGCAAATGGCAAGATTTCATTTCTTTTGATGGCTGCATAGTATTCCATTGTGTATATATACCACATCTTCTTTATCCATTCGTCTGTTGATGGACATCTAGGTTCTTTTCATAGTTTGGCTATTGTAGACATTGCTGCTATGAACATTCGGGTGCACATGCCCCTTTGGATCACTACATTTGTATCTTTAGGGTAAACACCCAGCAATGCAATTGCTGGTTCATAGGGTAGCTCTATTTTCAACATTTTGAGGAACCTCCATGCTTTTTTCCAGAGTGGTTGCACCAGCTTGCATTCCCACCAACAGCGTAGGAGGGTTCCCCTTTCTCCACATCCTCGCCAGCATCTGTCATTTCCTGACTTATTAATTTTAGCCATTCTGACTGGTGTGAGGTGATATCTCATTGTGGTTTTGATTTGTATTTCCCTGATGCTGAGTGATGTGGAGCACTTTTTCATTTGTCTGTTGGCCATCTGGATGTCTTCTTTGCAGAAATGTCTGTTCATGTCCTCTGCCCATTTCTTGATTGGATTATTTGTTCTTTGGGTGTTGAGTTTGCTAAGTTCTTTATAGATTTTGGACACTAGTCCTTTATCTGATATGTCATGTGCAAATATCTTCTTTCATTCTGTCAGTTGTCTTTTGGTTTTGTTAACTGTTTCCTTTGCTGTGAAAAAGCTTTTGATCTTGATGAAATCCCAATAGTTCATTTTTGCCCTTGCTTCCCTTGCCTTTGGCGATGTTCCTAGGAAGATGTTGCTGCGGCTGAGGTCGAAGAGGTTGCTGCCTGTGTTCTCCTCAAGGATTTTGATGGATTCCTTTCTCACATTGAGGTCCTTCATCCATTTTGAGTCTATTTTTGTGTGTGGTGTAAGGAAATGGTCCAATTTCATTTTTCTGCATGTGGCTGTCCAATTTTCCCAACACCATTTATTGAAGAGGCTGTCTTTTTTCCATTGGACATTCTTTCCTGCTTTGTCGAAGATTAGTTGACCATAGAGTTGAGGGTCTATTTCTGGGCTCTCTACTCTGTTCCATTTATCTATGTGCCTGTTTTTGTGCCAGTACCATGCTGTCTTGATGATGACAGCTTTGTAATATAGCTTGAAGTCTGGAATTGTGATGCCACCAACTTTGGCTTTTCTTTTCAATATCCGTTTGGCTATTCGAGGTCTTTTCTGGTTCCATATAAATTTTAGAATTATGTGTTCCATTTCTTTGAAAAAGATGGATGGTACTTTGATAGGAATTGCATTAAATGTGTAGATTGCTTTAGGTAGCATAGACATTTTCACAATATTTACTTTTACAATCCAGGAGCATGGAACATTTTTCCATTTCTTTGTGTCTTCCTCAATTTCTTTCATGAGTACTTTATAGTTTTCTGAGTATAGATTCTTAGCCTCTTTGGTTAGGTTTATTCCTAGGTATCTTACAGTTTGGGGTGCAATTGTAAATGGGATTGATTCCTTAATTTCTCTTTCTTTTGTCCGGCTGTTGGTGTAGAGAAATGCAACTGATTTCTGTGCATTGATTTTATATCCTGACACTTTACTGAATTCCTGTACAAGTTCTAGCAGTTTTGGAGTGGAGTCTTTTGGGTTTTCCACATATAGTATCATATCATCTGCGAAGAGTGATAATTTGACTTCTTCTTTGCCGATTTGGATGCCTTTAATTTCCTTTTGTTGTCTGATTGCTGGGGCTAGGACTTCTAGTACTATGTTGAATAGCAGTGGTGATAATGGACATCCCTGCCGTGTTCCTGACCTTAGCGGAAAAGCTTTCAGTTTTTCTCCATTGAGAATGATATTTGCAGTGGGTTTTTCATAGATGGCTTTGATGATATTGAGGTATGTGCCTTCTATCCCTATACTTTGAAGAGTTTTGATCAGGAAGGGATGCTGTACTTTGTCAAATGCTTTTTTAGCATCTATTGAGAGTATCACATGGTTCTTGATCTTTCTTTTATTGGTGTGTTGTATCACATTGACTGATTTGTGGATGTTGAACCAACCTTGCAGCCCTGGAATAAATCCCACTTGGTCGTGGTGAATAATCCTTTTAATGTACTGTTGAATCCTATTGGCTAGTATTTTGGTGAGAATTTTCACATATGTGTTCATCAAGGATATTGGTCTACAGCTCTCTTTTTTGATGCGATCCTTGTCTGGTTTTGGGATCAAGGTGATGCTGGCCTCATAAAATGAGTTTGGAAGTTTTCCTCCCATTTCTATTTTTTGGAACAGTTTCAGGAGAATAGGAATTAGTTCTTCTTTAAATGTTTGGTAGAATTCCCCCGGGAAGCCGTCTGGCCCTGGGCTTTTGTTTGTTTGGAAATTTTTAATGACTGTTTCAATCTCCTCACTGGTTATGGGTCTGTTCAGGCTTTCTATTTCTTCCTGGTTCAGTTGTGGTAGTTTATATGTTTCTAGGAATGCATCCATTTCTTCCAGATTGTCAAATTTGTTGGCGTAGAGTTTCTCATAGTATGTTCTTATAATAGTTTATATTTCTTTGGTGTTAGTTGTGATCTCTCCTCTTTCATCCATGATTTTATTTATTTGGGTCCTTTCTCTTTTCTTTTTGATAAGTCTGGCCAGGGGTTTATCAATTTTATTAATTCTTTCAAAGAACCAGCTCCTAGTTTCGTTGATTTGTTCTATTGTTTTTTGGTTTCTATTTCATTGATTTCTGCTCTGATCTTTATGATTTCTCTTCTCCCGCTGGGTTAGGGTTTCTTTCTTGTTCTTTCTCCAGCTCCTTTAGGTGTAGGGTTAGGTTGTGTACCTGAGACCTTTCTTGTTTCTTGAGAAAGGCTTGTACCACTATATATTTTCCTCTCAGGACTGCCTTTGTTGTGACCCACAGATTTTGAACCATTGTATTTTCATTATCATTTGTTTCCATGATTTTTTTCAATTCTTCTTTAATTTCCTGGTAGACCCATTCATTCTTTAGAAGGATGCTGTTTAGTCTCCATGTATTTGGGTTCTTTCCAAACTTCCTCTTGTGGTTGAGTTCTAGTTTCAAAGCATTGTGGTCTGAAAATATGCAGGGATGATCCCAATCTTTTGATACCGGCTGAGTCCTGATTTAGGACCCAGGATGTGATCTATTCTGGAGAATATTCCATGTGCACTAGAGAAGAATGTGTATTCTGTTGCTTTGGGATGAAATGCTCTGAATATATCTCATGTCCATCTGGTCCAGTGTGTCGTTTAAGGCCTTTATTTCCTTGTTGATCTTTTGCTTGGATGATCTGTCCCCAATTCAGTGAGGGGAGTGTTAAAGTCCCCTACTATTATTGTATTATTGTTGATGTGTTTCTTTGATTTTGTTATTAATTGGTTTATATAGTTAGCTGCTCCCACGTTAGGGGCAGAGATATTTAAAATTGTTAGATCTTGTTGTTGGACAGACCCTTTGAGTATGATATAGTGTCCTTCCTCATCTCTTATTATAGTCTTTGGCTTAAAATCTAATTGATTTGATATAAGGATTGCCACTCCTGTTTTCTTCTGATGTCCATTAGCATGGTAAATTCTTTTCCACCTCCTCACTTTAAATCCAGAGGTGTCTTTGGGCTTAAAATGTGTTTCCTGGAGGCAACATATAGATGGGTTTTGTTTTTTTTATCCATTCTGATACCCTGTGTCTTTTGACAGGGGCATTTAGCCCATTAACATTCAGGGTAACTATTGAGAGATATGAATTTAGTGCCATTGTATTGCCTGTAAGGTGACTGTTACTGTGTATTGTCTCTGTTCCTTTTCTGATCTACCACTTGTAGGCTCTCTCTTTGCTTAGAGGACCCCTTTCAAGATTTCCTGTAGAGCTGGTTTGGTGTTTGCAAATTCTTTCAGTTTTTGTTTGTCCTGGAAGCTTTTAATCTCTCCTATTTTCAATGATAGCCTAGCTGGATATAGTATTCTTGGCTGCATGTTTTTCTTGTTTAGTGCTCTGAAAATATGCCAGCTCTTTCTGGCCTGCCAGGTCTCGGTAGATAAGTCAGCTGCCAATCTAATATTTTTACCATTGTATGTTACAGACTTCTTTTCCCGGGCTGCTTTCAGGATTTTCTCTTTGTCACTAAGACTTGTAAATTTTACTATTAGGTGACGGGGTGTGGGCCTATTCTTATTGATTTTGAGGGGCGTTCTCTGAACCTCCTGAATTTTGATGCCCATTCTCTTTGCCATATTGGGGAAATTCTCCCCAATATTTCTCTCCAGTATACCTTCTGCTCCCCTCTCTCTTTCTTCTTCTGGAATCCCAATTATTCTAATGTTGTTTCGTGTTATGGTGTCACTTATCTCTCGAATTCTCCCCTCGTGGTCCAGTAGCTGTTTGTCCCTCTTTTGCTTAGCTTCTTTATTCTCTGTTATTTGGTCTTCTATATCACTAATTCTTTCTTCTGCCTCATTTATCCTAGCAGTGAGAGCCTCCATTTTTTATTGCACCTCATTAATAGCTTTTTAATTTCAATTTGGTTAGATTTTAGTTCTTTTATTTCTCCAGAAAGGGCTTTTATATCTCCCGAGAGGGTTTCTCTAATATCTTCCATGCCTTTTTTGAGCCCGGCTAGAACCTTGAGAATTGTCATTCTGAACTCTAGATCTGACATATTACCAATGTCTGTATTGATTAGGTCCCTAGCCTTCAGTACTGCCTCTTGTTCTTTTTTTTTGTGTGGTGAATTTTTCTGCCTTGTCATTTTGTCCAGATAAGAGCATATGAAGGAGCAAGTAAAATACTAAAAGGGTGGCAACAACCCCAGGAAAATATGCTTTAACCAAATCAGAAGAGATCCCAAATGGTGAGGCGGGAGAAAGGGGATAAAAAGAGGTTCAAAAAGAAAAAAAAAAGAAAAGAATAAAAAAAGAAAACGAATAAAGAAAAGTATAAAAAAGAAAAATATATATAATAGATAAACTAGTTAAAAAACGTTAAAAAAGAAAAGGGTAAAAGTTTAAAAAAATTTTAGCAGAAGAAGAGAGAAAAAAAATGAAAAAGAAAAAATTAAATTAACTGCAAGATTAAAAAATCACAGGGAGAAAGCCATGAGTTCCGTGCTTTGCTTTCTCCTCCTCTGGAATTCTGCTGCTCTCCTTGGTATTGAAACCGCACTCCTTGGTAGGTGAACTTGGTCTTGGCTGGATTTCTTGTTGATCTTCTGGAGGAGGGGCCTGGTGTAGTGATTCTCAAGTGTCTTTGCCCCAGGTGGAATTGCACCGCCCTTACCAGGGGCCGGGTTGAGTACTCTGCTCGAGTTTTCTTTCAGGAGCTTTTGTTCCCTGAGCGCTTTCCATAGAGTCTGGAGGACAGGAATACAAATGGTGGCCTCCTGGTCTCCAGCCCGGAGGAGCCGAGAGCCTGGGGCCCCACTCCTCAGTGTGCCCTCAGAGAACAGTGCCCAGTAACTCCCGTCTGCCTGACCTCCGGCTGCCCGCCGAGCTCACCGAGCCTGCGGCTGGTTCAAGGTAACCCCGAGCTGTGATCTTATTGTCGGCTCTGTCTCTGTAGACAGCTTTCCCGTTCTAATACCCGCAAGCTCTGCAACACTCAGACACCCCGAATCCTTCTGTGACCCTGCGGGACCTGAGGCCACGCTGCCCCCGCATGGGCTTGGCCCCGGTTTAGCCTCTGGAGTGATGTCCCTCAGCGGAACAGACTTTTAAAAGTCCTGATTTTGTGCTCAGTTGCTCTGCCATTTGCCGGGAGCCGGCCCCTCCCCCCAGGGTCTATCTTCCCGTCACTTTGGATTCACTTCTCCACCAGTCCTACCTTTCAGAAAGTGGTTGTTTTTCTGTTTCTAGCATTGATGTTCTTCTCTTCAATCTGCCGATGGATTTGCAGGTGTTTGCAATCTTTAGATAAGCTATCTAGCTGATCTCCTGCTAGCTGACGTAGTCTCAGCCTGCTACTTCTCCGCCATCTTGACTCCTCTCCTGCCCATTCATTTTTAAGAGATCTTGAAATTTTTTCTCTATCACCATATTTTGCAAGTTTAATTACAACATGTCTGAGTGTGGGTCTGCTTTTGTTGTTTTTGTTGGGAGTTCTCTGTGCCTCCTGGATATGGTTATCTGTTTTCTTCCCCAGATTGGAAAATTTTCAGCTATTATTTCTTCAAATAAATTTTCTGTCCAAGTGTCCATCAATTGATGAATGGATAAAGAAGATGTGAGATACACACACACACACACTGTAATATTATTTAGACAGAAAAAAAGAATGAAATCTTACCATTTACAATGACATGGATGGAGTTAGAGAGTATTATGCTAAATGAAATGTCAGTCAGAGAAAGACAAATATATTTCACTCATATATGTGAAATTTAAGAAACAAGACAAATAAAGGAAATAGAGAGAGAGAGAGAGACAAATCAAGTAAAAGACTCTTAACTCAAGAACAAACTGAGGGGAGGTAATGTGGGGTTGGGTGATATAGGTGATGGGGATTAAGGAGTATACCTGTGATGAGCACTGGGTGATGTGTGGTAGTGTTGAAGTAGTATATTGTACACCTGAAACTAATATAATACTATGTGTTAACTAATTGGAATGAAAATTAAAACTTAAAAAAATAAAATTAACATAAATAAGAAAAAATAAATACATATTAAATTTGCATAAAAATTTTGTTTACATTTCATTTGCCAATATTTAATCACATAGCTACTTGTAGTTTCAAGGGAGTCTGGGGAAACAGATAGGGGGTAATGTGCCTTAGTGAAAATCAAGGTTCTATTACTAAAGAAGAAGAAGATGAAGTTTTTCAGAAAGCAGCTAGCTGTTTTTGCTACAAGGTCCTCCTTGGCATCCTTTAAAAATCACTGCAGGGGTGCCCGGGTGCCTCAGTCTGTTGGGTGTCCTACACTTGGTTTTGGCTCAGGTCATGTTGTGAGCTGTGAAATTAAACCCTTCCTCTGGCTCCATGCTCAGTGAGGAGTTTGCTTGAAGATTCTCTCCCTCTTTCTCTCCCCCACTCACACTCTCTCTATCAAATGGACATATATATTTTTTTTAAATCACTGCATTATATTTAGATATAAGGCATCTAAGGCAGGCCAGGAGACACTTTTTCTGAAAGTTACCAACCTTGACTTCTAATGCACTGGGGAAAACTAACACCAGAGACACAGAGACTAATAGCAGCACGTATTTATTGAAGGTCACTGTGCAATCAATAAACTGTACTAGGCATATGTCCACTCAATGCAAGCCAACCAGCAGACACTCAGAAATTTTGAAATGCATGAAAAAAATGGATGCTAAATAGATGATTTTCCTTCTCCCTTACAAAGATGATACTTGACTAAAGAGACATACAAGCAATAATGACAATCCAGTAGTCTGAATGTTAGAACAGAAGTAAGAAGGGCTCTTGGTTGGGGGGAGGCAGTCACAGAAGAAGGGATTACCAATCCCTAAACCTGAAATGTGGAAAGAAGCTCAGTCCAGCTATTCTTAATCAGGGCTGGAGCTTGTCAAGGGTGATGAGTAGCCTGCCCAGACAGAACTAAACTGGGGAGATGGTTTTCTTAACTCAGTTTAAGCCACTTCTGACATCACCCTTCAATCACAGTTGTCCATCAAAGTGAACTTGGCACAGAAACATATCTGCAGACAACTGGGTCAGAGTGGAATGCATCATCTTCAGTGGAGAATTTTATGAAGACCACATCATAACCTGGTTCAGACTGTCTGACCTCACTCAATGGCAGAAGAACTTTGTACAGCTTCAATTAAATCCATAAAATTTTATAAAAATTTGTATTTTTATTCCATAAATATCTGCTCTGGGCCAGTCACTGTATTAAGCCAACCAAAGAGAACCCTGAGCTTAGAGAGCTTATGTAATAGACCAGAAGACCCACAACTAAACAATCCATGACACAAACATGTGAAAAGTGCTGTGGAGAAGGAAACCCAGGTCCCAGAGTTGCACAGCCAAGGCACACCTACCCAGTCTAGAGTCAGGAGTAGATATAGCTTGGACAAAAGGCACATTTGAAGACCTATTTTTTTTTTTAAATTGTGGTAAGAACAATTAATGTACATTCCACCCTCTTAAAAAGTTTTTGAGGGTACAACACAGTTTTGTTAACTATAGGAATGATGTACAGCAGACCTCTAGAATTTATTTATCTTGCATAACTGAAACTTTGAAGCTGTTGATAATTGACTCCCCGTTTCCCTCTCCTACCTAAGCCCCAGGCACCCACCATGTTATTTTCTGCTTCTATGAGTGGGACTATTTTAGATACCTCACATAAGTGGAATCATACAATATCTTATCCTTCTGTGACTACCTTATTTCAGTTAGCATAATATCCTCCAGGTTATCCATTTTGTATCAGATGATCAGATTTTCTTTTCTTTTACCTTAAATGAAATACGTTTTACTTGTCCATTCACCCATCTATCTATGCATATTTGTTTCCACATCTTGGCTATTGTGAATAAGGCAGCAATGAACACAGAAGTGCAAATATATCTTCAAGATTCCAGATTTCAGTTCTTTTAGATAAACACTCAGATGTGGAACTGCTGGATCCTATGACATTTCTATTCTAATTTGGGGGGAAAGCTTTATATTGTTTTCCATAGTGGCTGCACCATCTTACATCCTTACCAATAGCACACAAGGATTCCAATTTCTCCATGTTCTCATGAACACTTATCTTTTGTTGTTGTTTTTAAAGGTTTTTTAAAAAATTATTTGAGAGGGGTGCCTGGGTGGCTCAATGGGTTAAAGCCTCTGCCTTTTGCTCAGGTCATGGTTGCAGGGTCCTGGGATTGAGCCCCATGTTGGGCTCTCTCCTCAGCCAGGAGCCTGCTTCCACCTCTCTCTCTCTGCCTGTCTCTGTGCCTACTTGTGATCTCTGCCTGTGAAATAAATGAATAAATAAAATATTTTTAAAAAGATTATTTGAGAGAGAGAGAGTCAACAAGCATGGAGGGAGGGGCAGAGGGAGAGGGAGAAGCAGACTCCCCACTGAGCACAGAGCTTGATGTGGGACTCAATCCCAGGATCCTGGGATTGTGACGTGAGCTGAAGGCAGATGCTTAACCGACTGAGCCACCCAAGCGCCCTGTTGATGTTTTTTATATTAGCCATCCTAAATGGTGTTTGAAGATTAATGGTGTTGAGCATCTTTTCATACACTGTTGGCCATTTGTAGGTCTTCCTTGGAGAAATGTCTGTTTAAATCCTCTGTTCACTTAAACTTTTATTTGGTTGTATTGCATTAAGTTATAGGAGTTCCTTATTCTGGGTATTAACCCTTTATCAGATACATGGTTCACACGTATTTTCTCCCATCCTGTAGGTTCCTTTTTCACCGTTAATTATTCATTTTGCTGTACAGAAACTTTTCAGTCTGATGTAGTCCAACTTGTCTATTTTTGCTCTTTTTGCCAGTACTTTTGGTGTCATATCTAAGAAATCATTGCCAAGACCAATGTCATGAAGTTTTGCTTCTCTTCTAGGAGTTTTACAGTTTCAGGTCTGATGTATAAACCTTTAATTCATTTTGAGTTCTATTTTTAAAAAATCAATTTCATCAAGGAATAACATATATAAAAATAATGTGCCAATTTTAAGTGAACATCTCAATGAATTCTGACAACTGATTGTAACTACCGTCATCCCAAGATGTAGAACATGGCAATCACACCTAAAAGTCAGTCTTGTGAGCATTTTCTGTCCTAACTGAACACCCCCAGTTGTATATAACCATTGATCTGTTTCTATTACCATAAATTAGGTTTATGTTTTCTGGAATCAATATAAATGGAATCATATATAATATATTCTTTTATGTCTAGCCTCTTTCTCCCAACATGATGTTTTGAGATTCATCAATGTTGTTACATGTATTAATTCATTCCACTCTATGGCTGGCTAGTATTCCATTGTATGGATATTCCACATTTTATTCATTCATCTGTGGATGGGCATTTGGGTTATTTCTAGTTGTGGGCTCTTATGTGTAAAGTTGCTATGAGTGTTCATATACATTCCTTTGTTTGATCACATATTTTTATTCTTCATTGGTAAATACAGTGCAATTGCTGGGTCTTAGGGTAAGTGCAGTGCTTATTTATCTTTATAAGAAATTGTCAAACTATTTTACAAGATGGTTATATCTTTTATACTCCTATCATAAATGTGTCACAGTTCCAATTGTTCCACCTACTAGTTATCTATTGAGGCATAAAAAGTTGCTACAAATGTAGAGGGTTAAAACAGCACATATATATTATCACATAGTTGATGCAAGTCAGGAATTTTGGCAACATTACCTTGGTCCTTTGTTTCAAGGTCTCTTGTGAGGCTGCAATCATAGTGTTGCCAGGGCTCTGGTTCATTTGAAGCTCAACTGGGTAAGATCCATTTCCCAGTTCATGTGTTGTTGGCAGGATTCATTTCCTTGTGGGCTGTCAAAGGATCCATTTCCCAGTTCATGTGTTGTTGGCAGGATTCATTTCCTTGTGGACTGTCAGGCTTCAGCA
Organism: Mustela nigripes; assembly: GCF_022355385.1. Classification (NCBI taxonomy): domain Eukaryota; kingdom Metazoa; phylum Chordata; class Mammalia; order Carnivora; family Mustelidae; genus Mustela; species Mustela nigripes. The sequence goes on along the minus strand of NC_081563.1, from coordinate 81,443,947 downwards.
ACTGTTGGATGCTGGCTAGTGGCCACACTCAGTTCTTTGACCCATGGGTCTCTTCATGTGGCAGCTTACTTCAACAACTATAGCAAGGGAGATAGCCATTAGAGATGGTGGGCCAGCAGGAGAGAAGCTGTAAGCTTATGTACTGCAAACACATGAGTGACATTCCATCACTTTTTAAAAAAAAATTTATTTTTTTTTAAATTTCTTTTCAGTGTTCCAGAATTCATTGTTTATGCACCACACCCAGTGCACCATGCAATACGTGCCCTCCATAATATCCACCACCAGGCTCACCCACCTTCCCAGTCCCGCCCCTTCAAAACCCTCAGATTGTTTTTCAGAGTCCATAGTCTCTCATGGTTCATTTCCCCCTCCAATTTCCATCACCTCCCTTCTCTCCATCTCCCTGTGTCTTCCGTGTTATTTCTTATGCTCCACAAATAAGTGAAACCATATGATAATTGGCTCTCTCTGTTTGACTTATTTCACTCAACATAATTTCTTCCAGTCCAGTCCATGTTGATACAAAAGTTGGGTATTCATTCTTTCTGATGGAGGCATAATACTCCATAGTGTATATGAACCACATCTTCCTTATCCATTTGTCCATTGAAGGGCATCTTGGTTCTTTCCACAGTTTGGCAACTGTGGCCATTGCTGCTATGAACATTGGGGTACAGATGGCCCTTCTTTTCACTATGTCTGTATCTTTGGGGTAAATACCCAGGAGTGCAATGGCAGGGTCATAGGGAAGCTCTATTTTTAATTTCTTGAGGAATCTCCACACTCTTTTCCAAAGTGGCTGCACCAACTTGCATTCCCACCAATAGTGTAAGAGGGTTCCCCTTTCTCCACATCCTCTCCAACACACGTTGTTTACTGTCCTGTTAATATTGGCCATTCTAACTGGTGTAAGGTGGTATCTCAATGTGATTTTAATTTGATGGCTAGTGACGATGAACATTTTTTCATGTGTCTGATAGCTATTTGCATGTCTTCATTGGAGAAGTGTCTGTTCATGTCTTCTGCCCATTTTTTGACATGATAATCTGTTTTGTGTGTGTTGAGTTTGAGAAGTTCTTTATAGATCCTGGATATCAGCCTTTTGTCTGTACTGTCATTTGCAAATATCTTCTCCCATTCAGTGGGTTGTCTCTTTGTTTTGTTGACTGTTTCCTTTGCTGTGCAGGAGGTTTTGATCTTGACGAAGTCCCCAAAATTCATTTTTGCTTCTGTTTCCTTTGCTTTTGGAGACATATCTTGAAAGAAGTTTCTGTGGCTGATATCAAAGAGGTTACTGCCTATGTTCTCCTCTATGATTTTGATGGATTCCTGCCTCACATTGATGAAATGGATGACTATAAACTTCCAGAATTGAACTAGGAAGAAATTGACAACCTGAATAGACTGATATCTAGTAACGAGATTGAAGCAGTGACCAAAAACCTTCCCAAAAACAAGAGTCCAGGACCTGATGGATTCCCTGGAAATTCTACCAAACTTTCAAAGAAGAAATAACACTTATTCTCCTGAAGCTGTTTCAAAAAATTGAAGCAGAAGGAAAACTTCCAGACTCTTTTTATGAAGCCAGCATTACCCTAATCCCCAAACCAGGCAAAGACCCCATCAAAAAGGAGAATTTCAGACCAATATCCCTGATGAATATGGATGCTAAGATTCTCAACAAGATCCTAGCAAATAGGATCCAACACCACATTAAAAATATTATCCACCATGACCAGGTGGGATTCATCCCTGGGCTACAAGGATGGTTCAACATTTGCAAATCAATCAATGTGATAGAATAAATCAATAAGAGAAGAGAGAAGAACCACATGGTCCTCTCAATTGATGCAGAAAAAACATTTGACAAAATCCAGCATCTATTCCTGGTTAAAACGCTTCAAAGTATAGGGATAGAGGGAACATTCCTCAGCTTCATAAAATCTGTCTATGAAAAACCCACAGCAAATATCATCCTCAATGGGAAAAAGCTTACAGCCTTCCCGTTGAGACCAGGAACATAGCAAGGATGCCCACTCTCACCACACTTGTTCAACATAGTATTAGAAGTCTTAGCAACAGCAATCAGATAACAAAGAGAAATAAAAGGTATTCAAATTGGCAATGAAGAAGTCAAACTCTCTCTCTTCGCAGATGATATGATACTTTATATGGAAAACCCAAAAGACTCCACCCCCAAACTACTAGAACTCAAGCAGCAATTCAGTAATGCGGCAGGCTATAAAGTCAATGTACAGAAATCAGTTGCTTTCTTATACACTAACAATGAAAATACAGAAAGGGAAATTAGAGAATCGATTTCATTTACTATAGTACCAAGAACCAATAAAAACCTGGGAATAAACCTAACCAAAGAGGTAAAGGATCTGTACTCGAGGAATTACAGAACCCTCATGAAAGAAATCGAAGAAGACACAAAAAGATGGAAGGCCATTCCATGCTCATGGATCAGAAGAATAAATATTGCTAAAATGTCTATACTGCCTAGAGCAATCTATACTTTCAATGCCATTCTGATAAAAATTCCACCAGCATTTTTCAAAGAGCTGGAGAAAACAATCCTAAAATTTGTATGGAATCAGAAGAGACCCCGAATTACTAAGGAAATGTTGAAAAAGAAAAACAAAACTGGCGGCATCATGTTGCCTTATTTCAAGCTTTACTACAAAGCTGTGATCACCAAGACAGCGTGGTGCTGGCATAAAAACAGACACACAGATTATTTGACCACAGAGAGCCCAGATATGGACCCTCAACTCTATGGTCAAATAATCTTCGACAAAGCAGGAAAAAATATACAGTGGAAAGAAAGACATTCTTTTCAATAAATAGTGCTGGGAAAACTGGATAGCTATACATAGAAGAATGAAATTCAACCTTTCTCTTACACCATACACAAAGATAAATGCAAAATGGACATTCCTTCACTTTTGCCATGTTCTGTTGGCTCATACACATAGGTCTCACCCACATTCAAAGGGGGGGATTACATAGGGCATGAACATCAGAAAGCAGGAATCATGGGGGTCCATGTTAGAGTCTGTCTGCCACACTCCATCTCCTCATCAACATTTGGTATTATCAACCTTTTTTATTTTAGCCTTTCTAGTGGATGTGTACTGCTATATCATTGTGATATTAATTTACATTTCCCTGATTATTGATGTATTAAACATCTTTTCATAAGCTTACTTGTCATTTGTATATCTTTTATTAAGATTTATTTATTTATTTGAGGGGGGAGGGGCAAAGGGAGAGGGAGAGAGAGTCTTTTAAGCAGACTCCACACTGAGCACAGAGCCCAATTGTGGGGACTCACAACCCTGAGTTCACAACCTGAGCTGAAACCGAGAGTCAGGTGCTTAAACAATTGTGCTACCCAGGCACTCCTGTATATCTTTTTTGATAAAATATATATTCATAATTTTGCTCTCACCCTTTAAAATTGAGTTCTTTTTATTTTATTTCTGAATTGCAGGGGTTTTTATTTATTTTGGATATAAGTCCTTTGTCAGATAAAGTTTCCATTAAGATTCTATCATTATTTATGGTTTGCCTATTTATTTACTTTTTTACTGGTGACTTTTGGTGAAAAATTTTAGACTTTGATCAAGTGTAATGTATAATTTTTCCCTTTTATGGTTATTGACCTCTGTGTCCTGTCTATGAAATCACTGTCTTCTCCCTAATGAGTAAGATATGCTCCAATATTTTTTCCTCAAAGCTCTAAGGTTTTAGTTTTTATATTTGTGTCTGAGCTACATCATGAGTTTTATTTTGAGTTTATATGTTTATGCTAGGAGGAAGGTAATGAGCTCCTTTTCACACATACTCCCAATATGAATATCCAGTTGCTCTAATATTTTATGTTGTAAACACTCTTTTTCTTATTGCCTTACCTCATGTCCTTTGTTAAATATGCATTGATATGTAGGTCTATATCTACTCATTTTTGGCTATATTGGCCTATTTAGCTATTCTTGTACCAATACCAAATGTCTTGGTCACTGTAAAATACACAGTAAGTCTTTAAATTGGGTAATATAAGTACTCTGGTATTCTTTATCAAAGTTCTTGAGATAATCTAGATTCTTTGCATTTCCATATACATTTCAGAATTATCTAAGTTTTACAAAAGAAGTCTGTTGAGAATTTGATTGGGATTGTGTTGAGTCTATAGATCAATTTGAGAATTGCCATCTGAATTATATTGAGTCTTTTCTCCCATAGATATGGTACAACTATCCATTTATTTAGGTGTTCTTTAATTTCTGTCAGCAAACTTTTATAGGGTACACTGTATATACATTTGATATATTTGCTTAAATTTATCCCTAACTGTCTCTGTTTTCTGGTGATACTCTAAATAGTCCTGTTTTAAAATTTCAATTTCCAATTGTTTGTTGCTACTATATGGAAATACAATTTACTTTGCTTATTGACCTATAAATTTCATCCTGTGCCTTTGCTAAAATCGGTTATTTGATTCTAATATCTTTTGTTTTTGTTTTTGGTTTTTTTTTTCAGATTCTAGTGATTTTCTTTGTATACAAATATATTATTTCCAAAAAATGAGAGTGATATTTCTTCCTTTCCAATCTATATATCTTTTGTATTTTTTTTGCTTTGTCTTATTACATTAACTATGATTTCTAGTAAAATGTTGAATAAAAGCAGTGAACGAGGATACACTATCCAGTTCCTGAACTTAGGAAGGAAGCATACTCTTTATCTATCAGTAATCTCAAGATAGTATTAGTTGTCTTAAGTTTTTCATAGATGCATTTTATAAGGTTCAGGAAATTCTGTTCTATTTCTAGTTTGCTGAGAGATTTTTCATAACTGTGCTTTCAATTTTTTCAAGTGATTTTCCTAAATCTATTTGGTTTTTATTAATTTTTAGTTTGTTGATACAGTGAGTTACATTAATGGGTTTTCCAATGTTAAATGAAAATTGCATTCCTGGGATAAACCAAATTGGTCACGATGTGTTATTATTTTTATATATTGTTGGAATTGATTTTCTAAGATTCCTTAAGGATTTTTGAATCCATGTTCATGAATGATATTGGTCTGCAATTTTATTTTCTGGTAATGCCTTTGTTTGGTTTTGGTATCAGGGTAATGCTGGCGCCATGAATAAGTTGAGAAGTGTTTTGTCCTCTAATTTCCAAAAAAAGAAAGAGGGGGTAGAATTGGGGTATTTCTTCCTTAAGTGTTTCAGAATACTTGCCAGTGAAGTCATCTGTGCCTATGATTTTCTTTGTGCAAACACTGCAATTATGCAATTGCAATTTCTTAAATACATATACAATTCTTCAGTTGTCTGTTTCTTTTGAAGACAGTTTTGACATTTGTATTTTCAAGAAATTTGTCCATTTTATTTACCTTGTTTGAATTTATTGACATAAAATTGCTCATATATGTCCTTATCTTTTTTCTAAAGAGGCTTTATTGAGCTATAATTAATGTGCAGTAATTGTGCACATTTTAAGTGTACAGTTTTTAAAGTTTTGACATCTGTATAGCCCTATGATCTCTGGAGTTCTCTCTTAATACAAGTCTCTCTTCTCTGGCATTCTGTCCTATGATCTCCAGCTGCTTTCATCATCCTGGACCATCAGCTCTGGGTTCTCCATTCAGTGAGTCACCAGGCTCCACCTGTGCTCCCCATCCCTGCACCAGAGCTTGTAGATGAAGCAGTTATTGGGTTCACCACATTCGTTTCCTGTCTCTCAGGGAACCACAGTCTTTTGTTGCCTGCTGTCTAATGCCTTGAAGACCTCTGTTTCACATATTTTATCCAACTTTTCATGTTGTTTCATGCAGGAAGATATGTCTAGTGCAGTTCTGAATCTCTTACTGAGTACTAACACGTCTAGTATTTTTAAATCTTCTTTAATATTAAAGGTTGTTAAGTAAAATGAGTCCTTTACCCTTCTGAAATGTTCCCTTTCATCCTTGGTTGTGTGCCTTATTCAGAAGTCTGCTTTGTCTGACATTAATAGAGCAACTCCAAATTTCTTATAATTCGTCTTTGCATGATATATCTTTTTCCATCCTTGAACTTCTGACCCTCTTCATCACCACACATGTGCGCACACGCATGTGTGCCTGTGTTTTGTTTTGGAAGATAGCTCTTACTTTTCTATTCAGTTTCATAATTGCTTTTAATTGGAATATTTACGTGAGTCTTTTCCAATAGACCTTTCTCTGATGATGCAAACATTATAAATTATCTGTTTGATACACTAGCCACTAACTAGCTGGTTACTGAGCACTTGAAACATTGCTAGTGTGACTGAAGAGCTAAATAGCTTATTTTAGTAAATTTTAAACTAACTTAAAGGACTGCATTTGGCCAGTGGTTAGTGTGTTGGACAGCAAGGATTAGGCCACTTACATTTAAAGTAATTACTGATATATTTGGGTTGTTTACCACCTCATTATTTGTTTTCTATATTTTGTATTTTTAATTTCTCCTTTGTTCCTTTTTTCTTTTCCTCATTTTATATTGAATGTATTTTATTATTCTTTGTTATCTCCATCATTAGCTTATTAGCTATACCTTTTTAGTGTGTAAGTTTGTTCTGAAGCTTATCATATTCATCTCTAATGATCAAAATCTACATTTAGATAATGTCATATTTCCGCACACATAAGAAAAATACAGCTACATTTCTTCGTCCCATCTTTTGTACTACTGTTATGTATTTTACTCCTACTCAGATTATGAACTCTGGCTATATATATATTATCATTATGTTCGCCTTAAATAGGTAACTATCTTTTAAGGAGTTTGTTTTTTAGAATAAGAAAAAGTATTTCATAGTTACCCAGATATTTAAAATTTCTGTGGTTTCTCATTTCTTTGTGAAGATCCAAGTTCCTATCTGCGATCGTGTCCCTTTACCACTTCTCATGGTACAGGTCTGTGAAGAATTATCTTAGCTTTTATTTGTCTGAAAAGTCTTCAATTTTTCTTCCTCTTAATGGGTATATAATTCTATGATGACCCTTTTTTATATTACTATGTTAAACATTTTGCTCCATTCTCTTATTTTTTTTTATAATCTCTTACTAGAAATCTATAGCCACTCTTTGTACGTAACGCATCTTTTTTGTCTGGCTCTTAAGAGGCTCTTTTTATGACTTGGGCTCAGGAATTTATATTTTGTCTGTTTTTCTTTAATCACACTTTCATTGAGATTTAATTCATTAACCGTAAAATTCACATGCTACAGTTTATAGTATATCCAGAGTGTTCATCAGTCACCACTGTTGGATTCCAGAACATTTTCAAACACTGAAAAGAAATCCTATTCCGATTAGCAGTCATTCGCACTCTCTCACCCTCTAGTTCCTGGAAACCACTCATCAACTGTTTGTCTGTATTAATTTGCCTATCTGGACATTGCATGTAAAAGCAATCGGACAATCTGAACTTTATTTCTTTTTGTGGCCAAATATTTCATTGTATAACTACACTACGTATTATTTATCCAGTCATCAGTTGATGGACACTTAGGTTGTTTTTACATTTTGGCTATTACGAATCCTGCCACAATGAACATTTGTGTATGAATTTTTGTGTGGATCTGTATTTTCAATTCTCTTGGATATGTACTTAGGAATGGAATTGCTGGATCATATGGTAAATCTATTTTATCTTTTTGAGAAATTGCTAAACTGTTCTCCATAGCAGCCACATTATTTCACTTTCCCACCAGCAATGTATGAGGGTTCCAATTTCTCCACATGCTTGTTATCGTCTATCTCTTCCATTAGGGCTCAGGAATTTAAATATGGTGTGATCCAGTGTGGTTTACTTTGTGTTTATCTTTTTTAGGCTTTCTGATCTTCACGGATCTCTGGGTTTATAAAGTCTTTATAGAATTTGGAAAAAAAATATTCCTTTATATATTTTCCCACTCTTCCTCCTCCCCCTTTTCTGAGAGTTCAAAGTGCATGTAAGTTGGACTGCCTGATTTGTCCTACAGATCATTGTTGTCTGGTTTCACTTTTTAAAGTTCTCCCCTCTCTGTTCTACATTTGGGTAGTTTATTTTGCTATGCCTTCATCTTCCAGGGCACACATCTTTTCTTTTGCAATGCCTACTCCATGGTTATTCCTACCTGGTGTAAGGTAGAGACCGAGCAAAGGCACAGTGACACAGTCAGTGACAGCCAAGGGGAAACGTAGGAGTCCAGTGTGGTCTTGCCATGCTCAGCATCAACTCAGCATGGAGAAAGGAAGGCCTATGTTCTGGTCCACTGCATGGCTCCCTTGCAGGAAACTGAGTGAGGATGTAGCTATTTCCCAACTGTGAAATCTTTCCTCAGAGGGTCAAATTCTCTTCCCTTTCATAGCACAAAGAGAGTAGTCATCTTTCCATCTCTTTGGAGGCAGCCTGCTACTCTTGTCTAATTGGAAATATCTCCAGATCCACACAATGCTGCAGCTGGCAGCCCACCAGTTCCCTCTATGCATCAGAGCTGCTAAACTTGACTGCTGTGAATGATGAAGAAATCTGAGCTGTGTGAGAGGAAAATCGGAAATGTCCCTTGCCAAATCTATTGTGCTGGAGTCTTTGGGATTTGAATGAAGTTGACTGAGTTCTGACAATTTCGATCAGTGCACTTTAAAGTGATGGGATTCAAGAATGCGGCAAAAGGCAATGTTTTTTATTCAATGTGCAAATCATCTGAATGTATCTTCCAGATGACTCTGTACCTCTAATTAATCATTTGTAATTTTCCTACAAGAAAATGTGAAATTGATGGAGCTGAAGACCTTCCAGAAAAAGTGCCATGCTTCTATCCTGAGACCTTCCAGTACCCATACTAAATGAATGACCATGCACAGGCTTGTGTGGGTAAAGGTGTGACCCCATGAAGGGTGTTGTTAAAGATGCAACAGCACCAAAACCCTCATGATTCCTGAACCTTCTTTGCTCACAGCAAATTACAGGGAAAGAGCAACTCAGCCCATGTCCACATTGGCTCTCTAAATTAGAACTTAGCACTAAAGCTAGAAAAGTGTGCTTATTTTATGCAACCAATTGTCTCCAGAAAATGAATTTCAATTTGTTTTTGTAAATAGTGTAATTTAAAAATAGGTGCTAGGTGAACAATATATATTTAATAAATTCATTCAAATTGGGACTATAATGAATGAAACATTTTAACACAACAGAGAGGAAAACAAAATGTAATTTTTATGATCAAACACTTGGGAAGAATAAACCAACCACACTGACACCTACAGAAATGAAATGGACAGGTGGAACAGTACTGCCAGTGGGAACCTGCTGTGTAGGGTAGGAATTGAGGGCACTTTGGAGGAAGGAGAACTGGGCTCCAGACATGTTGGTTACAGGGTCAGGGGTTTTTGCACATCATTCAACATCCTAAATTTGTGGCTTCTCCCTTTGTAATATGGTTATTATAATATCTGCCTTATTGAGTGCTAAAAATGTTAAATGACATAATATATGCAATAGTACTCTATAAATTGTAAAGCCCTATTACTACTCATGGGCCAGATTTCAAAAAAAGTAGAGGCTGTTATGGGCTGCTGTCAACAGAGGGGAAGATTGGAAGCAAAAGGTCTGAAGGTTGGTCAGACTTAGAGAAGCCATGAAGAGTAGAAGAGCGAGTGTTGCAGGCTAGAGGGATAGCATGCCCAATGAACCCTGCACCACTGGGAAGCAGCCTGGTTCTGTGGGAGTGTTTCGAGTCCCTCCACCATCATGCCCATCCTTCTCTAACCTCCAGGGGCAGAAGTGGCAGGCTGGCTCAGAACCATTCCTGCCTGGGGGCAAGAAGTGGTTGGTGATTTTGTTCGAGGATGGGAGCTGGATCTGCAACCAGTGGTTCTGAATACTGAGGGCACATCTAGGTCATCAGGGAACAAGAATTCCTGGTGGCCTTGGTGTTAGTTGTGATCTCTCCCTTTCATTCATAATTTTATTAATTTGGGCTTTCTCTCTTTTCTTTTGGATTAGTGTGGCCAATAGTTTATCGATCTTATTGATTCTTTCAAAAAACCAGCTTCTAGTTTCATTGATACGTTCTACTGTATCTCTGGTTTCTACCTCATTGATCTTAGCTCTAATCTTGATTATTTCCCTTCTTATGTGTGGAATTGGTTTGATTTGTTGTTGATTCTCCAGTTCTTTAAGGTGTAAAGGTGCTAGGTGAACAATATATATTTAATAAATTCTGGATTTTTCCATTTTTTTTTGAGGGAGGCTTGGATGGCTATGTATTTCCCCCTTAGGACCACTTTTGCTGTATCCCATAGGTTTTGGACCGAAGTGTCTTCATTCTCATTGGTTTCCATGAATTGTTTCAGTTCTTCTTTGATCTCCTGGTTGATCCAAGCATTCTTAAGCAAGGTGGTTTTTAGCTTCCAGGCATCTGAGTTCCTTCTGAACTTTTCCTTGTGATTGAGCTCCAGTTTCAAAGCATTGTGATCTGAGAATATGCAGGGAATAATCTCAGTCTTTTGGTATTGGTTAAGTCCTGATTGTGACCCAGTATGTGGAATATTCTTGAGAAGGTTCCATGTGCACTTGAGAAGAATGAGTATTCTGTTGTTTTAGGGTGGAATGTTCTGTATATATCTATGAGGTCCATCTGGTCCAATGTGTCATTCAATGCTCTTGTTTCTTTATTGATTTTCTGCTTCAATGATCTATTTCTGAGAGAGGTGTGTTAAGATCTCCTACTATTAATGTATTCATATCAATATGACTCTTTATCTTGATTAACAGTTTTCTTAAGTAATTGGCTGCTCCCATATTAGAGGCATAGATATTTATAATTGTTAGATCATCTTGGTGGATAGTCCCTTTAAGAATTATGTAGTGTCCTTCTGTATCTCTGACTACAGTCTTTAGTTTAAAATCTAATTTATCTGATATGAGAATCGCTACCCCAGCCTTCTTTTGAGGCCCATTGGCATGAAAGATGCTTCTCCATCCCTTCACTTTCAGTCTGGGTGTATCTTTAGGTTCAAAATGGGTCTCTTGTAGAAAACATATGGATGGGTCCTGCCATTTTATTCAATCTGCAACCCTGTGCCATTTTATGGGCGCATTTAGGCCATTCATCATCACTAGCCATCAGGGAGATTCAAATTAAAACCACATTGAGATATCACCTTATACCAGTTAGAATGGCCAAAATTAACAAGACAGGAAACAACATGTGTTGGAGGGGATGTGGAGAAAGGGGAACCCTCTTCCACTGTTGGTGGGAATGCAAGTTGGTGCAGCCTCTTTGGAGAACAGTGTGGAGATTCCTCAAGAAATTAAAAATAGAGCTTCCCTATGACCCTGCCATTGCACTCCTGGGTATTTACCCCAAAGATACAGACATAGTGAAAAGAAGGGCCATCTGTACCCCAATGTGTATAGCAGCAATAGCCACGGTCGCCAAACTGTGGAAAGAACCAAGATGCCCTTCAACGGACGAATGGATAAGGAAAATGTGGTCCATATACACTATGGAGTATTATGCCTCTGTCAGAAAGGATGAATACCCAACTTTTGTAGCAACATGGACGGGACTGGAGGAGATTATGCTGAGTGAAATCAGTCAAGCAGAGTCAATTATCATATGGTTTCATTTATTTGGAGCATAACAAATAGCATGGAGGACATGGGGAGTTAGAGAGGAGAAGGGAGTTGGGGGAAATTGGAAGGGGAGGTGAACCATGAGAGACTATGGACTCTGAAAAACAATCTGAGGGGTTTGAAGTGGTGGGGGGTGGGACGTTAGGGGAACAAGGTGGTGGGTATTACAGAGGGCACAGATTGCATGGAGCACTGGGTGTGGTGCAAAAATAATGAATACTGTTATGCTGAAAATAAATTAAAAAAAAAAAAAAAAAAAAAGAATCCCTGGTGGCCATCCCTGAGTTGTGCCGAAACAGACTTTCTGGGATTACAGTGGCTTAAGTGCTCTTTTGTTGTTGTTGTTGTTGTTTTCTCTAATCTAGATGGGATTCTGATAAATAACAGAGTTCTGAGAACTGCTGTTTAGTTTTTGGTTCACAAATAGAGAAATTCTTTCTAAGTAGAAATAACCTGCCATCCATTCAGCTGGAAAAGTTAACTCTATTCTCTAGTGGCTCCCAAAGGGGGCTATCTGCGTTCTCAAGAGAGGGTCAGAAGATCTGAAACCTTGTTGGTGTACCAGAAACTTCTACCTCCTGCCCCTGTCCTTAGAACACTAGGCTCATCCCCCTGCCCTGTAACTGAAGGACTCTGACATGTGAAGGCTTCAGCTATTCTCAGCAATGGAGAACACTTCACACAGAGAGCAGGGCACCTACCATGGCCCACAAAGATATTCATTGCATGAGCTCTCCTGTTTAAGTCCTTTAATGTCCTCAGTGTCCATACCCACCCTGCCCAGTTCTGCGCAGACCCTGTGGAACTGAGGGAGGAAACTGGAGCCAAGCATCTTCACGTATGCCTGAGCTATTAGTGTTATTAACAATAAGCTGCTTTCCATCTTAATTTCATCAGATTTACTATCATTTTAAAATTTTGTTTATTGCCTGTCTCCTCCACTGGAAGGTAAGATCTAAGAAAGCAAAGAATTTGTGTGTATGTGTGTCACTCACTGCTATCTCCCCAGTGCCTAGAGATGTGCTTGGCATATTGTAGGTCCTCAACATATGGTGTATGAATAATGGAATAGCCCCCCATCTCTGAGAAGTTATTATGTGATAGGCCCAGTGCTATACCTTTATGTCTATCATATTTTATTCACACAATGGTAGGTGGTATTATTCATTCCCATTTTAGAGCAGAGGAAACTGAAATTCTGAGAAGTTAAGACACATATTTATGTTTACACACATAAATAAGAAGTGGAACTAAGCCTTGAACCCATGACTTTACAGCTCCAAAGACCAAGCTCTTAATGGTTTGGAACTAATTTCTCTCACTCAGGCTACTACAGGAATATGTCTTCCACAAGAACTGGTTATAAATCTGGTTTCACTCTCACCCTGAGTAGTAATATGTTAATGGCACAATGTCCAGACAGTGGTATTTCCTGGGAAGGGGGGGTGGGTATTGAAATCTAAGGGGGAATTCTATCCCTATATCCCACCTCCCAAATCCAGGATTCCTCAAGAAATCTACACAATACCAGATGAGCTCATTCTCTTTGGAAGATTTCTTTTTTTAGTGTTACCCTGCCATATAGGAAGGGCCAACGTGAGATCGAAGTGTGTCTGTCTTGGAGAGTAAGACTCTGGATGACTTTTATTTTACCCTTTATATTTTTCTACAATGAATAATCTGTATTAACTATGGTAGGGAGTAAGCTGGTTCAACAAAGAGGCAGCAAAATGCAACAGCCTACATAACTTCAAAGTTTCTTTCTCTTACCTACCAGACCAGGGCAGAAAGTTGGGTTCCACTTCATGCCATCACCCAGATTCCCAGCTGGCCCCACATGGGTCTAAGGTGCCTGCTCCAGTTGTCCTTGTTTTTGTGGTTGAGAGTAGCTCATCAGCACCACCTCCAGGAAAAGAGGAAGAAGTAAAGGGAGGGCATAAATAGTCTTTTTTTTTTTTCCAAGGAGGTACTCCTACCTCACTTGGCAAAACCCAGTTACAGGGCTACATCTAGCTGCAAGGGAGGCTGGGAAACCAGTCTCTGGGCAGCCATGTGCACTCCCAACACTCATATGCAGAGAGAAATCCGTTATTAAAAGGAAGAAAAGGAGGATGGATATTAGGAGACAATAATAATTTCTGCCATCATGTGTGTTTATTTCTTCCAATTAAAAAAATCTGTCCCCCCAAGAAATTGACTTCTTAAAATTAACATACATCAAAATTGGCTTTTTTTTTTTTTTTTTTTTTTTTGGTATGGAAAGGTCCATGAGTTTAAGCACACCAACCTCAATCAAGGTACAGAACAGTTCCGTCACCCAAAAAGCTGTCTTATACTGCGTTGCCTTAGTCACACCCTCTTCACTCTTAACTCCCAATGAACACTTATTTGCTCTCTCTCACTTTACTTCTTTTTGAGAATTTCAAATCTCATATAAATGGAATCATATAGCATGTAACCTTTCCAGAGTGGTTCCTTTCACTCAGCATAAAGCCTTTGAGATTTATTCCACTGTTCTATGTATTAATAGTTTCTTGCCTCTTAATGTATAGATGTCCCACTTTGTTTATCCATCTACCCACTGAAGGACATTTAGAATGTTTCCAGCGTTTGGTAATTACTCATAGAACAGCCTTAAACATTTGTGGACAGGGTTCTGGATGAACATAAATTTTCATTTCTCCAGGGCAAACACCTAAAAATGGGATCACTGGGTGAGATGACATGTGTTTATTTATTTTTATAAGAAACTACCAAACCATTCTAGACTAGCTGCACCAATTTATATTTCAGCTAGCAACGTACACAGGAATTCTATACTGCTGCATCTTCACCAGTTGTGGCATGGTTCGTATTTTTCTAGCCATTCTAATAGGTATATGGTGATATTTCATTCTAGTTTGAATTTACATTTCTCTACTGGCTGATGATGTTGGACATCCTTCATGTGCTTATTTGCCATCCATATCCTCTTTCTGGTGAAGGGTCTGTTTAAGTCTTTTGACAATTTTTCTAGTGGGTTGTTTGTTGAGTAAGACAGTTTTTCTTTTTAACATATTTTGGATACAGGCCTTTTGTTAGATACTTGATTTGAAAATGTTTTCTCCAAGTTTTTAGCTTGTGTTTTCATTCTTTAACAATCTTTCACAGAACAAAAGCTTTCAGTTTTGATTAAGTCCAAATTATCAATTTTTTCTTTGATGAATTGGGCTTTTGCTGTCATGTCTAAGAACTCTTGGCCTAACCTCAGGTCACATAGATATTCTACATTTTCCTTGAAAAGTTTTAGAGCTGTATATTTTCTATTAGGATCTATGATCCATTTTGGGTTAATTTTTGTGTAAAGTATAAGGTTAAATTGAAGTTCTTTTTTTTTGTTTGTTTGTATGAATCCCAGTATCATTTGTTAAACATACTATTATATCTCCACTGAATTGCCTTTGCATGTTTGGTAAAAATCAGCCATTCATATTTGTTTGTGTCTACATCTCTATTGTTTTCTGTTGATCTATGTATCTCTCCCTCTGCCAATACCACACTGTCTTGGTTATTTTAAAGTAAATCTTAAAACTGAATAACGGGACTCTTTCAAGGCCAATATTCTTTTGGCTGTTCTAGTTTCTTTGCCTTTCATATTGACTTTAGAATCAGCTTGTCAAATATCTATAAAAATTCTGCTAGGAGTTTGGGTGAAATTGTATCCAATCCATAGGTCAGTTTGGGGGAAAACTGGCATTTTTCCTATGTTGTATCTTCTAATCCATGAACATGGTACGGTTCTGCATATATTTAGGTCTTTGATTTATTTCATCAGCTTTTCAGAGTTTCAGCACATAGATTCTATGTATATTTTGTTAGAATTATACCTACATATTCCTTCTGAGAGGAGTTATTTTACATGGTACCTTTTTTTGTTCTAATTACTCACTATTAGTATTTAGAAATATGATAGAGTTTTGTGTTTTGACTTTGTGTCCTAGGATGTGACTAAATTCATTCTTCTTTTTTAAAAAAATTATTTTTATTAACACATAATGCATTATTTGCCCCAGGGGTACAGGTCTGTGAATCATCAGGCTTACACATTTCACGGCACTCACCATAGCACATACCCTCCCCAATGTCCATAACCCAGCCACCCGCTCCCTACCTCCCTACCCCCGCCAGCAACCCTCAGCTTGTTTTGTAAGATTAATAGACTGAATTCTCTCCCTTCAAAATTCATATGTTGAAGCCAGTGTGAGTATATTTGGAGAGAGGACCTTTTAGGAGGTAATTAAAATAAAATGAGATCATAAGAGCGGAGCCCTAATACATAAGAATGGTATCCTTATAAGAGGAAGAGAAATACACACAGGAACCTGCACACAGAGGAAACGCCATGTGAGGACACAGTGAGAAGAATGACAGTCTGCAAGCCAGCAATCAATCTTGTTGATCTTAATCTTGGACTTCTAGCCTCCAGAACTTTGAGAAAGTAAATTCTCTTGTTTAAGCCACCCAGTCTGATATTTTCTTATGGCAGCACTAGTAGACTAATCCACTCACTTACCATTTATAGGAGTTTTTGGTAGATTACTTGGGATTTTCTATATAGATAATTGTGTTATCTGCAAATAGGGAAAATTTTATGTCTTTCTGTCTAATGTATATGCTTTTTATTTTAAATTCTTATCTTATTGCAGCACCTAGAACTTCCAGTAGTATATTGAATAAGTGTGGGGAAAGTAGACATCGTTGGCTAGAGTTGTTTCTGATTTTAGGGGGAAAGCATTCAGTCTTAACTATGATGTCAGCTGAAGGGTTTTGTTGATGCTATTTATCAGGTGGAAGTGGTTCCCTTCTATTCTTAATCTGCTGAGATTTTTTATCATGAGTTGGTTTGGGAGATTGTGAAATGTTTTTTCTATTTCAATTTACATGACCATATATTTCTTCTTAGCTTTTTGATATAGTAGATAAGTTTAAATTATTTTTTTTGAACGATGAACCAGTTTTTATGCCTAGAATAAATCCTACTTGGTCATGGTATGTAATGCTTTTTATATATTCCTAGATTCAATTTGGTAATATTTTGTTGAGTATTTCTGCTTCTAAGTTCATGAGAGATGTTCATCTATATTTTTAATTTTTTGTACTTTGTCTGATTTTGGTATCAGGGTAAAATTGACCTCATAAAACTAGTTGGGACATTTTCCTTCTTCTATGTCCTGAAAAAGATTGTGTATATTCAATTTTATTATCTGCTTGGTACAATTTGCCAGTGAAACTATCTTGGCCTAGAGATTTCTTTTGTGGAAAGTTTTTAATTGTACATTTAGTTGGTTTTTATACTTCTAAGACTATTTAGGCTAACTATTTGATCTTGGGTGAGGTTAGATTCTTTGTGGATTTCAAGGAATTGGAACATTCCAACTAAGTTGTTGAACTTGTGTATGTGGAGTTGTCCATAGTATTTCTTTATTATCCTTTCAATGGCTATGGGGTCTGTGGTTGGTTCTTTTTTAAACACATTCCACAAGGAAGCATGTTCTATTGATTCTTACACTTCTCAATGTGTTAGTAACATTCTTTTATGGTCTTTGGATTTTACATGTCTTTAGGGATTATAAAATGGATTTGCAACAGGAATGGCATCTTCAGTCTAGATATAAAATAAAAGGTGATGATTGATTTCCCTGGTATGCGGGCTCTATTTCCCAGCCTTCCACTGGCTAGCTCCCAGGAAAAGATTGATACAGGCTCAACCACCAATTTATATTTCTCCCTCCACCCTCTGTTTTGAATCTCCCCCTCCCACCACAGGGAAGAGATGAAAGTATGATACTTCGTAGAACATCTTCAATCCTGCCTTAATATTGTTTTCAAGCCCTCATTTACTAATTTGGAAGGAAGCTTGGAAGAAATTAATAACTTGATTATCTGCTATTATTCCCCCTCTGGAGTTGATTACCAGAACAGTTAAGCCCACTTCCTACAGTGAGGAAAGACCTCAGGGATTGCCTTCCTGTTTGAGATCAAGAAGCTATGTTCCTTTAAAGTAGGTGTCTTTTACAGAAAGTGTACAATATACCTGGCTACTATATGTATTACCTTTATCAGTAATAATATCAGGGTGGGGTTTATTGCTTTCATTTCATAGGCAAGAACAATAAAGCTAAGAGATATTCAGTTCAAGAATGTTTCATGTTTCTCGCTGACCATATGACCCTGAGAAAAATAATTATTAGTAATTAGGCTTCAGTTTCTTTATTTGTAAGATTGGGATACCAATATAACTTAACTCATAAGATTGGTTGAGGGTTGAATGTGTCTGGCACATTCTAAGCATTCAATAGATTTTGTCATCACTCTTGCTGCTATTACTATACCAAAAACCATGTACTGAATTTGTACTAAATATTATTCAAAATTTATAATCATTAAGTTAAAAAAAATAATTTGTATTTAATTAGGGAGATCTTGACTAACCAGACCACACAAATTATTCCCTAAGTTGACTGTTTTCTTGGTTTTTGCTGCCTTCAGATCAGGTTCATAAGAAATGAGAGGGTATATTTAAAATAACAGCCTCCGCATTCTATGGAGAAGCAGCCGTCACTGTGCCTGCTTACATTCTTGGTCCTAGAGAGCTGCTGACTGGACTGGTCAGAGACTTCATCAACCCAGATAGCCTTATGTAGGTTCATTAGGTTTACCAAGGCAGGAAAATGGGTTAAAGTGTTGTGCAAAATTGGATTTCTGTTCCCATTTCTCCCTCTCCGACTTCTTCCGCCATGTGACCTTGCACTGCTTCTCAATAAAGTAGGTGGAACATACATCCACACCTAGCTGGACGTGGCCATGTGACTTGCTTCAGCCAATAAAATGTGAGCATATGTGATGCTAAGCAGAGGCTTTAAATGCCTGTGTAGTTTGGCTTGGATGCTTTGCTTCTGCCATCTGCCATCTGCAATGAGAGGGATGTGCCTTGGGGAGCTGCTGGTACTGTAATGAGGAGACACGTGGAAGAGACGTAAGCTCAAACTGTGGCTTGGGGTCAAGTCCAACTGATTCCTGCAGAGCCAGAGAGAGCCCGAGGTCCATGAATAAAGAAAAGCAGCATTTGTTGTTACAAGACACTAAGATCTTGAGTTTGTTATGCAGCAAAAACCCGACTAATTGCAGATGTTTTGGTGAATTTTCAACAATAAATATTAAAATCTATTGAGTGTGGTGATGATAGGGAGTAGGTATTTCACACACGGTTTGTCAGGAAATCCATTTAATCAAGTAAAGACTATAAATTTCCTCCACAGTACTCAGGTGAAAGATATATCAGATTTCCTTACACTTTGTAAATCCACCAACTCTGCTTCAAGCCGTCACCTTTAGGGATGGGAAATTCCATTTCACTGGTATTTTGGAGGTCCTCTCCCTCCCTTGGGTTGTTTGGAAACATTGACGCTTACAACATCCAGAAAATTGGGGAAAGGCTTATGACTGCTGTGCCTGAAGTATCTTGTCCAAGGCCAGTGGGGAGTGTTCCAGTGTTGAAAGCCCACTCTCTTCCTTTGTGCTGAGTTTGTCTGGGCATCCCTGCTGAGGTTCCCAAGCAGAGCCTAGAGAAGTACTTCTTAAACTCCAGTATGCACACAAGTCACTCGGCAATCTTGCAAAACTGTAATTTTGGATCCAGTGGGTCTGTATTTCTGATGAGCTCCCAGGATGCTGACATTGCTGGCCACGTACCACATGTTGAACCCCAGACTGCAGTCTCTGCTGGCACTCTAAGAAGCCGTCCTTCTTCATGAGCACTCTGAATACCTGGAGCTCCGGTCCCCCGC
>NC_081563.1:81367494-81424056 GCF_022355385.1 Mustela nigripes | reverse complement strand
CAAAGGAGAAAATTAACTCGATTGGCGCTAACAGTAATAAAACTGAATGAATATCTCAAGAAATCAGCCAGCCACATTGGAACAGGACAGTTCCCTGGATTGCCAATGAGAGAATATTGTCCTGGAGACAGGTCTTTGGCTCAACGGGGTAACTGCACACGCCTTCTGTCAGCTCAGAATTCTTGGTCGTTTCACATTCAGGGCCTTGGAAATGCTGATTGTTAGACCAGGCAGTCAAGATAATTAGCATGTAAATGACACCTAAGGGTTCGAAGCAGGGCTGATAGGAACCCAGCCTTCAGGGCAGCCTTCCCAATTCTGCAAGTTTATGGCCAGGAATCTGTTCTGATTGGTTGCTTTATTTGCTAAATGCTTTCAGTATAACAGGTTACTTGGGGAATAACTTTGCAAACATGTATTTGCCGTGCCTATTCTTATATATCTCATTTTTTCCCTTACAATGAAAGTATTACAACACTTTTCAAATACGGGTTTAAGCACCCAACTCATGCATAAGGTAAAATATCCTACTATCAAGTCAGTCTGTGACTGGTTTGCTTGAAAATCCCAGGAAGCCAGCAGCCTTATTTTACCAAAACATTAGGGAGAGTCTATCCTGGTGGGATGGTGAGGCTGCTGAGTCCAGGCCCGTGGAGGAGAACAAATGATGGTTTCTCAAAGAGGATAGGACATGTTATAGAGATGTCAGGCACTACATCAGGCTAGAGTAAGACCCTCAAATAGCTAAGGGTGCCTTTATCTCTTTTCTGGCTCTTTCTTTCCTTTCCTCTCCTCTTGCCTTTTCTTTTTCCTCCTCTTCCTCCTCCTCCTCCTCCTCATTCTTCTCCTTTCTTGGATTTCTGACGGCTCCCCTTGAGAAGCAGATTTCAAAGACTGGGGCTGCTCAGTGGGGCTCCAGATGGGGGCTAGTAACCTGAGCGCTGCAAATCATCTGAGTATAAAAAGGCTATTCCAGCAAGATGGCCTCCTTAGTCTGGAAAGGGTAGGAGGTGAGGAGTGCAAAGGGGGCTTGGAGATTATAGGCCTCTGGGGGCATTATGGGAACTCCATGGGCTTTGTGTAACCTCCAGTCTCAGTTTGCCTGTGGTGAACCCCCCAAAAGGTGTTCTTATGCCTGACGGAATGGGTGGCAGAGAAGTGAGGTGCTGGGGAGACTGTCTTATACATATCCAGGCTTGGGGAGAGGAAGGAAGAAAAGAGAAGCTGAAAGAAGCTATGGAGACCTGGAACAAGGAGGAGAGGGTCACAGGAAGCTACCTGGGCCTGACCAAAGTTTCTGGGGCTGAGCAGTAGAAAGGCCAGTGTCCCTAACCCACAGCTTCCTGAAGGACCCCAGGTCAGAACTATAGTATAGCCTATAAGTTTTAACATTCTTTTTATAACCAGCTTATGCTAACTAAGAAACTGTGGCCAGCTGACCATAGATAAGGGAGTCAGCAAGCAGCATAACAGGATAACGAATAGCAAAAATCTGTGTTTAACCCAGCTGTTTCTGGCTTCTGTATAATAATGCTTCTAATGCTTTGCTAAGAAATGAAAAATTGCTTAAACCCTCAACTCTAAGGAGCAGGAGGCTGGCTGAGGACAAAGCAAAAGCTGGCGCCTTGCACCCCCCCCCTTCACCCGCTCCCCTCCATATGTGTAGCATTATAAATAGTTAACTTGCAGAAATCACAGTCCTGCAGGGTAGGAGTCTCCCTTGGTTTGCAAATGTCCTTGAGATTTACAACAAAGAAGTTGCCTTATCAATAGCCCAATTTCCAAAGACACATAACTCAGTTCCTCAAGCCCTAACGTCACCCTCCCCTCCATAAAAAAAACCGAAGGAGATGGAGGTAGAAGGAAAAGTAAATAAAGTTAAATTTCTCTTAAGACCTAAATCTCACTAACAAGGACGCTTGATAGCAGGAATGTAACATTCCACCAGGAGACTCCCAATTGTCTTTATGTTAGGACCTCATTAAAGGGAAAATGGCCTTGGCTTGATAGTAACCAGGCCTTCAATATCCTGATAGTGCTTTCATTCGCATGCGTGGGCTAATCGGCCAGTTCTGCTTCTGTAAGATTGCTTTGTCTGCTTTCGCACGTGGGTCCCCTGATCCACTCCACTGACGCCAAGTATGCCTGTCCAAACTATCAATCAGTCAGCTCAGCCCCTCCCGAAACTTGTTTGTCCATAAAAATCCTGCACTACCCCAGCCTGGTGTGCTCGGTTAGCTGGAGCAGCCGACCACCCGCCGGTACCTGCGTGACAATAAACCTCTTGCTGTTTGCATCCAGTGGCAGTGTTGGATTCTTGGGTAAGGGGATCCGCGGGTCTTTCACTTCCCACCTTAGCATCTGTACTCACAAGAAGTTTTCATGGGCAGAAGTTTTACTTTCACCCTTCCTGCTAGCTTTCTGCTAACCCACTTGTCTCATGTTAGTTAAGCCAGAACATGAGTCTGTGTATTGTGGTCATATGGGTGTGAGGCCTGGAAGCCATTCTTTAGTACACCTTCAGTTGTGAGGGAGGAAACCAAAGCCCACTGGTAATTCTCTTCCTTAGCATTTACTGAGCTCCTGCACTTTCTAGGTAGCAGGGTTCAGAGGTGAATTAGACATGAACTTGGCCACAGTGTTAGGTCTAATGGCCTCATTCATGTGACCTACTCCAAGTCACATAATAGTGACAAGGGTTAACCCAGAGGGTCTGGCTTCAGGCTCATGACCTTTCCACCCATTACACTTCCACCTCTAAAGAGTGTTCCACTACTCTAAGCATAGTCTCTCTGTGTTAGCCGGGGAAGAAACCCCATTCTTCTCAAAGCTCAGTGTGCACGTGGATTGCCTAGAAACGTATCAAAGGGCAGATTCTGATTTGGTAGCTCTGGCCTGAGGCTGATGTTATGCATCACTAAGTGGCTCCAGGATGAGGCCACTGCTGCAGGTCCACAGATCACACTTTGATTATCAATGCCTTAATCGATTGTAATCCACTGGTACAAGCTCTTGGTTGAAAAGGATTCAGAACTGGTCCCTTGTCAGCAGTGATGGGGATGAGGAAAGAGGAGTAAAGGATCTGGGCGAGATCAGTCTGTCTTGCGAGGTGTGGGAGGGAGATGCATGGCAGAGTGCCCTGTGCTTGCCAGTCCATAATGAGACGGTCTCCAAGTACCCTTCCACATCAAGGATTACAAGAGGGTATCATTCCAGCCAGACCCTAAGGTAGTATGGTGGGTGAATTATTATGCAATTCAAGTCTATTAAGTAAACAGCTGAGCTGACAGCCTATGTAGTATGAACTGAGGAGAACCCAGAATGTTTTCCTTTAATCCTAATTTTAACCTCCTTTAACTCACCCTCTTGTGCCCTACTTGGCTAGTGGTTGACAATTTCCTTTTTCAGTAAAACTTGAGATACTCCAGGATGGCAGGATTAAGCCATTATTAGTCACTAACACCACAGTGTGAATGGATAAGCTCTTCTCAGCAAGGAGGAATCTTAGTGAAACTAGGAGTGAAGTCATCTGGGTTCCAATCCTGACCCTGCTACCAACAAGCTGTGCGACTTTACATAGTTTTTATAGTCTCCTTGGGCCTCAGTTTCCTCTCTTATGCAATGAAGGGGGTAGACAAGGTCAGCACTAAAGTCCTCTGAGTTTTACCAGCTCAGTATTTTGTCAGAAACTGCAAAAAGGGAGCTATCATGGGCCACTGAGTTAGAGGCCAGTTGGAATCACTAGCTTGCCTGCCATACCTCCAGGCCTGGAGGGTGCGACTCTTAATTCCCAAGTGAGATGAGAGGTATTAAACCCTCCTGAGAGCACAAGGCAAAGCACAATGACTGTGAGATAGCCTCATCATTTTGTAGGACTGTGTGAGGCTTCATTGGCCTGTCTGCCATAGGTCCTCAATGAGGAGGGTTCAGGGACACCAAGTGGGAAGGTCAGCTGCAGACAGGGCCTCTGAGCACAGGGCTTTGGGGAAGGCCAGAGAATGACACCTGAGACCAGCTGCCAACTTCTGATGTTGCCCCAGCCCAGCCCTGCTGTCCAGAGTTCCCACTCCAGGTGTTTACTTTTCTCTTTTCCAATCCAATTTTACCTCAGGTTAGAGCTACCCAAACAAGTTATTCAGATAATCATGACTTTCACCAGGAATATCCAGCTAATGACGTCTAGTGCCTCTGTGTTGGTCCCAGGTAAGCGGCACCTTCACACTGCCCCGATCACCAGGGCTCTGAATGACATATCTCCAGCTCATTCTTTCTCCTGTTCTAGAGATCAGGACCAGAGTTTTCTGCTGCTCTGGGTCAGTAGCTCCCCTTCTCCTCTACAGCTCTCCCTCCCTCTTCACCTACCCCCTCTCTCCCTCTCCCCAGACTTGCTAGTAACAAGTCTCTTCCCAAACCCCCGCTTCCTCTACAGTTCCCCAAACGCCTTTGAACCTTTGTGATGGAAGCCCATCAGAGAGAACCGCTTTCCTATTTTATGCAGTGGTCTAGTATTTCCCATGGTTTCAAAGTGCTTGTCTTGCCTGTTGGACTTGCCACGGCTCTTCTGTCACACTGCTAGGATGATGGCTCAGGGAGATCAAGTTGACTGAGGGCAAAACCCTCAGAGTGTGTGGGTGCAGATTAATCCAGAACTCTGGTCACTCTAAGGCTCTTTGTGGGTCTCCCTGGAAGATGGTGTGTGTGCTCCTACCTGTGTGCTAGTGATGTTTTTGAGAGGATGGGGGTGTGTGGCATACACAAGTGGGGCCTGGGGCAGGATGTGTTTCATGGAGTAATACAACTCTCAAAAGTGCCACCTCTTCTCATACCTGTAGCAACAAGCGAGTTTGCTCAAACGCAGCTGGAAAGAATCAGCTCTCTCCCCAGAAGGCCACACTGACTCTTGACCCTGACTCTGACTGAGGTCAGAAGCAGGAATACTGTGGCTGCACCTCCGTCCTGTTTACCTCCCATCAAGTCTAGCTCAGCAACAAGCCTGTTTGTAAACACAGATACCCACCCCCATTTCTGGGTACTTCCCTGCCCAGCTGTGATTGTTAATTTTATGTGTCAACTTGGCTAGGCCATGGTATCTAGTTTTTGGACAAACAGGAAGCTAGATATTGCTGTGAAGGCATTTTTAGATGAGATTATCATTCACAAGTGTAGACTCTGAGTAAAGCAGATTACCTTCCATAATGGGTGTGGACCTCATCCAGTCCTGGATGTCCTGGAGGTCCTCCAGGAAGAGGGAATTCTGCCAGATGACAGCTTTCAAATTTAAACAGCAACACCAGCTCTTCCCCTAGGTCTCCAGCTAGCCAGGCTGCCCTGCAGAATTTGGACCTGGCCAGGCTCCACAATCGTGTGAGCCAATTTCTGAAATCTCTCTTTCCCCTACTATCCATCCATCTATCCATTCATCCATCCATCATCTACAGAGAGATAATAGTACACACACACACACGCACACACACCCTATTGGTTCTGTTTCTCTTGGGAACCTGACAGATATGCCATTTGAGGTGACCACAGAGTCCTGAGGGATAACCCAGAGGCAGAACCAATGGCAAACTGATGAGCATTACTCTCTTCATCTGTCTGAGGTGTGACTGGACACTGGTGGTTTAAATTCTGGACAGACTGGCACAGGGTGCATCCCTAGCATCCTAATAACATTTTGCTGCATCTAAGGGCTATTGGGGTGGGACTGTACTCTCATAAATTCCCAACTGGGTGTATATCCTAGGTGTCATTTTTCACATCAAGCTTAAAGACTTAATTTATCTTAAAAAGGGTAATTTATTACTTTACTTTTCCTTCAGAGGAGACCATCAGTATCTCTCCCAGGGTTCTGAAGAATCACACCAAGTCAGTGCAATATGGGTGTTGCTCTTTGTTAAACGAGGTCTCCAGGTCTGCACGAGGAGGTGAGGGTAAGCATCTGTAAGTCCTTGTTTCTCCATTTGTAAAATGGACACAGTGATGACTGCCATCGTCGTCATTGTCATCATCATCGTCATCATCATCATCATCACCCACTGGACTACTAGGAAGCCATCTATGGAGAGAAAGAAATTGATCACAGAAATGGTCTCCCTCCTCCTCATTCTTTATTCCTTCTTCCTCCCTTTTCATTGTTTGCTTCTCAAGGGATGAATAAAGCTCCCCCAGGACTAAGCCAGGAGTTAAAAACCAATGGAGTACATCAGTTTAAGTAAAAGTGTGACACTTGTAGGCCAGTAGGTTTGAATACGCTTGTATCCATTCCCTTCCCCTCCAACTTCGCCAATGCCCCTTACAGGCTTTAGAAGAGACAGAGTGATTGTGCTAATACTGCAGCAGAGACCAAGGGAGACTAACAGGAGGTTTGGGCACTGCAGCAAGCCCAAGGTGGGGGTGGCTCTAAGGGGAATGGGGGCTCTTTGCATTTCTCAGATCACATCTTTTAGGTCAAGGGTCAAGAGACTTGAATACCTACCCCAGCTCTGAAATTAAACTTCTGTGTGAACTTGCACATGCCAGTAAACAGATCTAAGGCTTAGAGCCTTAGTTTCCTTTTTATACAACAGAGGTAATGTTACTGTTCTACACACACACACACACACACACACACACACACAATTTTTTGATACCAACACTAAAATATCTTTTCCAGTTTTATTGATAAATAATTGACATATATCTCTGTATAAACTTAAGGCCGATAGCAGGATGGTTTGATTGACATATATTGTGAAATGATTATCACAACAGGTTTAGCTAACATCTGTCTTCTCCTATAGATTCAATGAAAAGAAAAGGAAGAAGAATAAAGGAAAACATTTTTCTATTATGATGAGAACTCTGAGGATCTACTCCCTTAACAACTTTCTTATATATCATACAGCGGTGTTTGCTACAGTCATCATGTCCTATATTGAATCCCTAGTACTTATTTATCTTATACCTAGAAGTTTGTACCTTTGACCACCTTCTTGCAATTCCCCCTCCTCCTGGTCCTCACCTCCAGTAACCACAAGTCTGATCTTGTTTTCTATGTGTTTGATTTTTTCGTGATTTTTTGTTGTTGTTGTTGTTGTTGTTGTTTTTAACATTCCACATAAAAGTGAGATCATACCGTATTTGTCTCTCTGACATATGTCACTTAGCACAATGCCCTCTAGGTCCAACCATATTATCAGAATTGGTAGGATTTCCTTGTGGGTTTTTTTTTTTTTTATGGCTGAAGATAATTCCATTGTACATATATACCACATCTTCTCTGTCTATCTATTGAGGGACACTTAGGTTGTTTCCATGTCTCGGCTGTTGCAAATAATGCTGCTATGAACGTGGGACACCAACATTTTTCAAAGTGAGGTTATTAGAATCACCTGCACCAAGTTCCCTGAGGAGACTGCTAACATGCAGACTCTTGGACCTTATTCTGGGCTTTGCTGAATTAGATTTTCTGGGGCCAGGAATCTACATTTTAACAAGGGACCAAGTGTCATATTTTGTTCCCATTATTCACGTTTATGTTATTCTGCTGAGAGACTGGAATTCCATCAAATTCTAGTCTCACTAGTATAGTGAACTATCGACACAGGCCACCTTTTTTTTTTTTAATTTAAAAAATATATATCTTTATTATGTCCATGAGGGAAAAACACGTTTTAGATAATTTACTCTTTTGAGCAGAAGAATGTTGTGGTAGAGGGGCTAGGCAATGTCTCTATTTCCCCACTGTTCTTTCTATCCCCATCACTTGCAATGTGACATTGCTGTACTTTCCATCAATATGTAGTCTATTTCTTTCTCCCACAAACCTGGGCTGCTCTGTGACTTGTTTCAGCCAATAGAGGGCGGGGAAAGTGATGTGTGTTCCTTCCATTGGAGGCTGGAAGAGGTCCTGCCCCTTTCTACTCTAATAGATCCTGCCACTGCCCTGTGACCCTCCCAGGCCCACCTGAAGGGGAATGAGAGTGCACAGGAGGGAGAGTCCGGCTGCCCAGTCGTGTGGACATATGACAAGTTCATAGTTATAAAGCAGACTGCCCCCAAACAAATGAGGCAGCACAGTGAAGACCAACAGAGCTGCCTGCTGGTTCCATAGGTGACCACAGAATCTCTAAGTCCAGAAGAGCTGCCTGGCTGACTTGTAGACTGTAGCCTTAAAATATGGGTCTTGGAGTGCCTGGGTGGCTCAATGGGTTGAAGCCTCTGCCATCGGCTCAGGTCATGATCTCAGGGTCCTGGGATCGAGCCCGGCTTCCAGCCCTCTGCGCAGCGGGGAGCCTGCTTTTCCCTCTCTCTGCCCACCTCTCTGACTACTTGTGATCTCTGTCTGTCAAATAAATAAATAAAATCTTTTTTAAAAATGTGGTAATTTTAGCAGGCTCTGGGGCATAAAGACTGTCCCTAGTTGTCTAATCCTGGTTCTGGCATGATTGGGGTGGTGGAAAGGGGTCCAAGTGTGAAAGCCAGGGAGGTGAAGGAGGAGGTTAAGGTGTGGGTTCTGGACTAGTCAGTTTGCATGAGAAAGGTGTAATCCTAGCTGAGACATTTTCTCTGTCTAGGAAACAGCTAACCTGGGAACGAGCAGTCCCTCCAGACTCAGCAAGGTCCCAAGATGTCCAAGCATCGGAAAAGACATGATTAGTTCAACTGTGGGTAATAGTTAAATAGACATTGTTTTAAGCCACTGAGTCTGGAGTGAGTTAGTGATGCAGCAACAGCTGATTCTTACGAATGTCCATGAGGAACAATGACAATGAGAAGGTTGCTATGAACACATTTAATAAGGACATATTTTCCAAAATTGAAACTCAGACAGGAGGAAGCAGTAGGACAGGCTGCAGTGACCACTGGCCATGGGTAACTTACTCTTGTTCTGATACAACAATTTGCTGATGATTTTCCTAATTTGATTTTTCCAGGCAATTCTGGATGGAGCTGTCTTGGCTACTTCCCCATGTGGAGCCCTACTGTCTCCTAGCCCTTTTTTCTCCCTGCAGAACGTGGAGGTAGCTTAGGCTTAAGGTTTTGTAAAACCAGTAATAAAAACACTAAGCAGTTTGCTTTCCAGAAGTTACTTCTTAGAACAATGATTGTCTAGAAGGTGGGATCTACCAACATATGTCACCCCCAATCAGGGAGTCACATGCAATAGGAAAAAAAAAAAAAAAAGAAGCATATTTAACAATACAGAAACATTTAGCACTTTATAGTGAGAAAAAGATATTAGTTTTTGTTTTGCTGTACAACTACCCAAAGTAAAGTTCAAAAGTAATTTTTTGGCCAAAGGAAACATGCAAAAGATACAGTGATTTTCAGATGGGACCTTTCTGGACTTGAGAGTGAGGTGGGAACAGTGTGAGATTTGTGCTTTCACAAGAAGGGTTCTGGTTAATAAAAGTTTAGATGCTTCATCTTAGAGGGCTAAATGGTGCCCAGTGTCCCCATCATGGTAAGGCTTGAGTGGCCTTCCAGTGAGAACACTGGAAGTAATGGAAATACACTTAGTAATGGAAATAACCGCTTTATATGCAGCATGTGGTTTCTGTGAACCCCAGCTCTTGCCTTAGTAATATCACTGAAATGCACTGAAATCCATTGAAAATCCCTTCTGCAGATT
This sequence comes from Mustela nigripes, assembly GCF_022355385.1. NCBI lineage: Eukaryota > Metazoa > Chordata > Mammalia > Carnivora > Mustelidae > Mustela > Mustela nigripes. The sequence goes on along the minus strand of NC_081563.1, from coordinate 81,414,440 downwards.
CCTAACTAAGAACATTTCTTTCAAGGCAGGAGATTTAATGGAACATAAAGCAAATACCAAACTTGGTCAAAATTAATCAAGTCCTTTGAACATCACTGGCAGAGCTCTCTGAAAATGATGCAAATGACAAACACGTCTCTAAAGGCAAAACTCAGTTCAGTCCCTAAGTAGGGAAAAACCCAGTCCTCCACCTCCTTCTGTGTTTCTCTTTCCTGTGTGTCTCCTTTTCTACTCATGCAGAACACTCACAATACCGCTAATGCCAGATGTGTAGGGGTTTTCCTGCACATCAAGCAATTCTCTGGGACACCAGCAGGGGATCCTACAATGTGACTGGCACAATTCTGACACCATTTACATGGAGGTAGCATCACATCCTGCAGACTAAGAGCTCAATCCCACAAGACTGCTCCCACTGTGTTTCAGATGCCAATTGTAAGTAATATGTCCCCAGGTTACCCACAACTTCCATCATATTTGGTTATAAATTGGGGGTTCCCATGCATGGCCCTTCCTCAGACTTGATTAATTTGTTCACAGAGCTCAGGAAAACACTCACTTGTATCTGCCAGTTTATTAAAGGATGTAGTAAAGTATATAGCTGTACAGCCAGATGAAGAGGTACAGAGTCAGTTCTGGAAGTGTCCCCCGCATACTGCTTCTATCCCCATGGATATGGGTGTGTCATCCTCCTGGTGTGGGTATGTCCATTCACCTGGAGGCTCTCTGAACCTCCTAATATTAGGATTTTATAGAGGCTTCCTCATGTGGGCATGATCAATATTAGCTGTATTTACAGCCCTTTTCCCCTCTCTGAAAGTTTGGGGGTGAGGCTGAAAAGTCCAAGCTTCTAATCAGATCTTTCTGGTGACCAGCCTCCATCTAGGAGCCCACCCAGAGTCATCTCAGTAGAACAAAAGACACTCCTAGTGTTCCTATCACTTAGACATTTACAAGGGTTTTGGGAGCTCTGTCTGGGGAACAGAGTGGCAGGACAAGCATACGTTTAGTGTTATCCAATAGCATCTCACTCAGCTCCTAACTACTACTCTGGGACAAGAGTTAACACTGCTTCCCAACTTTTCTGCACTAGGGACTGCAGTGGCTCAGGCAGTAAAAAGTTTGTCTCTAGTTTTCTGCAACCAGCTGGGAAAGCAACTCCTAGTAGCTGCAGAGCTTCCCATTATTTACCAAAGGTTGCAGTTGAAATCCATCCCATGAACCACTGCTGAACAAGTGGCAAGGAGGTGATGAAGAGGGTATCAGGAGAAGGAAAAATAATTGCTGGAGCACAGAAGGAAAGTGTAAATGAGTTAAACTACTCTCTTGAGAGGGCGAGAGCTAGGAAGGCAGCTATCCTGTGCCTATGATTCCTGGTAGGTGTTTCCACTGACAAAAATGCCACATGCCCAAGGATGCAGCCACTGTGCTGGGTGGAGGAGGGTTGTGGGGACAGGGATGGGGCTGCTGAAACACAGAAGATATGCATATGGCACTGAGAGTCCTTGAGTCAATCAGCTGATCCTAGGGGAGCACGGTTCGTTGGGGCCTGACTGTGCTGCTATGGAAAAATCCAATTCCATGGCAATGCCTAGGGACAAAGTAGCTATGTTCCATACCAGCAGCCCTGGGGCCCCTCCCTTCTTCCTCAGCACAGCACCTCCCTTCCCTGGGCTCAGTCAGTCCAGACCCTACAGTGACGTTCAAGTGGTGTGTTTGGAGAAGCAGTGAATGAGCATCTGGTCATGAGAAAGTGAGTGTGTAAAAGTAAAAAACACATGGTGTGGCCCACTCTCCATGTCTTGCTACAGGTCAGGAGCCGACAATCTCCCTCTTCAGCACTTTCTAAACAGTTTGCCCTCTATGTTGAGTCCATTGTAAAAGTGACATCTTCCTAAACCCACATTGGTCGGGCTATTTCTAATATCTGCCAATGTCCCTTGAGTAAACTTGATACAGTTGTTTTTCTGATAGAGGGAAGAGTTGGGAGTGTTTTCCAGCCACTCCCATGAGGCCTCCTTAAGGTTGCTGACAGCCTTCTTCGAGGTGGCAAAAATGGGTGGGTGGGGAAGTGTATGGAAACTACATGAAAAAAATCTGACCTTTTGGGGCAGGCTTTTCAAAGAGTCAATTACAGTTGAAATTAGGAGATGGAAGGAAGTTAAAAGACTAGAAGCAATAGCAAGGCATGACATTCATCCAGCCTCGAGATATATATTGAGCACCACCTCGAGCCAAGCACTATTCTAGGTCTTGAGATTACAGAATCTAAATTGGAATTTGAAACTGGATTCAATGTACATAAAAACGGGCCAACGTAGATAATTGGTGTAGGGACCGAAGATATTTCCGCAGACTTTGAAGATCTCACGGGGTGGGGGGCAGGGGTGGTGGTGGCTGTGGAGGTGGGGCTGGCAGTCTTTAATATGGATTTTGCCTTTGTCACTAGGGACACCCCCTCTGCCCTTGTCCTGAAGTGCCCAGAGAAAGACCTGTGCCATCTATTTTCAGAACACGAGGACATTTGGTGGGCTGCTCTGACGAATTTCCTCTGCTGTAGAAGGAGAGGGGCTGTTTATGGATTTCTGGAGGAGGGACTGTTGCCTGATTCTCTTTGCTTGCCCTACTCAGAAAAATGTTCAGATTTCTTTTTAAGGCGATACATGCAGGATCATTCTATTGCAAGCTATGCATATGTATCTGTTTAATTTTAACTCAAGCTCTTTACCAAAAAGCAAGTTCATTTACTCAGAGCCTAGACAGAAGGCTTTCCCAGTCCTGACACCTTGCTTATTTGCTACTTAAAGTCTTTTGGAAGAAAAGAACAGATTTTTGCATTTTGTTCCCTTTCTTACTTCAGAATTTTTTTTTTTTTAAACCCACACAACTGTCCTAATTGGAAAGGATTCTTGATCTATTTCATTGCAGTCTGTTTATTTCTGGTAAGTGTCCAGAACACTTGGCCCCTACCCCTGCCAAAGCTGCTCTCCAACAACATTTCAACTTTGTTCCAGAGCAGTTGGAGTTTCACAGCAGCCCAGAACTCTCAACAGAGAGCCCCAGGTGATATGCTGGGGCATAGGTCTCCCCTCTGGGTCCTATCCTCAGCTTCCCTTTAGGCCCACCCAAGTTGCTTGTCACAATGGCATTCCTGTCTTCTCCCTTCTGCTCACCTTTCCACATAGGGAAAGGTGCTGCTGCCACACTCCGGATGCAAGCATGGAAACTGGGGGGGTTGTGGAAATCAAAATCTAATTCCGAAATCAACTAGAATCCTTGGCATATTGCACAAGCCTAGGACAATTCCAGCCTGCACAGATCTGCATTGGGTTAAGGCTGTACATGGTAAGGAGGTATCTATTAAAGGCAAGAGATCAGATTGGAACAGGGCAAAAGGTGGGGTTGTAGGAAACAGGCAAAAAAACAAGGCATCTCCATAAACACATGTGACACAAATGAAGTCATCATCAGGAATAGCCTTAGGGATTGGTGGAGGGCTGGAAAATCCACCAAGATAATAAGCAGTTGTGATGGGGATCCTTACTATAAAGCACCAGAGAAGGACCGTAGAGCTGATTTAGAGAGGAGGTGGTGCACCAGGAGCCTGCAGATATGCTCTATTTGACCCACAAAGTGTGTGTGTACATGTACATTTGCACACGTGTGTGTGTGTTTTCCCTTTAGTTGATGTAGCATGTTTTTGGTTGACATGTACTCTCTACTTCTCTTCACTAATGTCTATTACCATATTTCCTGCTGGAACAGTCACACAGGGGCCAGAGAGGGGGATGGAAATTGATTCAGGAAGAATGTACCTCCATCATGCCTCAAACTGCACCCTGCTGAAAGTCTCTCGGAGGACAGCACAGAAGCTTAGTATTAATTCCTCCAAATTATCCGACTTGGCAATGAGCGTAGTGGTAGTGCTTCCTTCTCCTCATGGGGATCATAGCTTCAAGGAGTTTCATATGCTATAGACTCCAAAACATATGTATGAGTTGTCAGGAGGAGAACCCTCACAGGAAGAAATACATGTGTGTCTAGGGGCCAGTGGCAGCGGGGCTTAGAAAATGCAAAAAAAAAAAAAAAAGAAAGAAAGAAATTGCACTTCTTGAAGGTGATCTGCTCACCTGCCCCTTGTTGCACTGGCTGGTGAAGGAACTAGAGGTTCAAGGGTTGGCCACAGAAGCCCTGTGAACCCAGCTTGATTCAGAGAAGTCGAGGAGGCAGAGTTCTATAAAGAATCACACTATTTTCAGGAAGCAGTCCATCTCTGTGGAAACAGAGAAAGAGAAAGGTCCTTTGGGATCAAGAATTTTAGAAAGCTGCTCCTGCCCCACTCTTATTTAGAGCCTCCTGCAGAAAGCTTTTTTTGGGAAAGTCCCACCCATATACTCTATAAGTAACAAAAAAGAGAATAGAATACCTTCCACGCAAGTGTGCTGTAAGATGCAAAGAACAGAAAATTCTGTCAACAGAAGAACATGCACCAGAAAACTGCCTGGAAGAGATGAAATTATGATCAAACATTCCTCCATGAATTAGAGACAAAGCACAACCAAAAAAACCTTAGCAAAAAATGTGATCTCTAAAGGGAAACCACAAAGCACAAATGTCAGAACTCAAATACAAGAAGACAAAGCAGGGAGAGGTGATGAGATAGGAGCAGAAGAATCAGGAAAGATAGAAAAAATAAATCCATCTTCACATGACTGAAGACAAAATTGGTTGGGGCTCAGAAGGAGTGACGTCCCGGCAGCAGATGCTGTACAGGAATCAAAGGGTAGAAATATGAAATGCAACTACATGAAATAGAGACAGAAGTTTAAGACAATTAAAGGGGGCATGGCAGTGATAGCAGGAAGTCAAAAGAAAGCCAACATATGCAAAACTGGGGTCCCTGAAGAAACCAAATGATACAAGGTAACAAGTATTTTAAAATATAATTCAAAGCAGTTCTTAAAATGAAACAAGACTTCCATCTACTTATTGGGTGTCCACACCACTTCCCAGGGAAACCTGATCCAGGATAGTCACTGTATGAGACATAGCCTAGTCTAATTATTGACTTAGGGAGAGTATCGTTTGTAAAGCATAAAAAAATCAAGTTATTTACAAAGAGAAAAAAAAAACAAACAGATGGAACTCAGACTTCACCCAATAGTATTTAACATTAGAAGAGAATGGAGAGGGGTGCCTGGGGGTCTCAGCTGGTTAAGCATCTGACTCTCGGTTTCAGCTTAGGTCATGATCTCAGGGTCCTCAGATTGAGCCCCACAAGGCTCTCCACTGGGCTTGAGCCTGCTGGAGATTATCTCCCTCTGCTCCTCCTTTTGTTTGTATGCTCTCTCTCTCTCTCTCTCAAATAAATAAATAAATAAAATCTCTATACAAGATAGAGAGAATGGAGAAACACTCAGAAGATATTTAAGGAAAGTGCAAACCAAGAATTTTCTATCATCCAAGCTGTTCGAGAATTATAAAGCCTATTGCAAACCATTTAAATATGCAGAAACTCCGAAAGTATTGTTTCTACGAACCTTTCTTGAGGAAACAACCAGAAAATGAACTTCATCCAACTGAGACTCAACTGCAGAAACTTTAGCCAAGAGTGTGACTGTAAGCCTTAATTATATTTAGGTTGGATCTAAAAGTAAATGTGAAGTGGGGATTGGAGTAACAAAATAGAATGTAAGTGTCGTATGCTCTGACAATGTAGAAATAATACAACTGGCAAACACCGGGAATAGGAAAGGGTAAAGATGTCATTTGGAAGCTCAGTGATGGCTTTATCAATAGAATGAAGGACACAGGGAAAAGAATTTAAAGACTCAAATAATAGAACATACATTTTTAAGAGCCCAAAATAAAAACTAATCAAAATAATATTACTTAGTAAAGTAGGAAGTGGAGAAGAGACAGAAGGGAAGAAAATAAATATGAATTTAATTATTGTTCAAAGCAGTTTAAAAAGCAAATGACTGAGGATTTTGTCTGATAATTATATCATTAAAACAATATTATAATTCCTCTTACGTCTCACAACTTGTTTCTCTTCCCTTCTCTTGAAATCTTCTCTTCTCTTCCCCTTCCCTCCTTTCCTCTCACCTCTATTTCCCACCCTGTTCTCCCAACCCAAGGAGAAAACAAACGGACCTTATACTGAAAGATTTTAAAATACTGTATGCAGAGAGCAAAATATAGACCTTCTAACGCATATTGTTAGAATGTCTATTCTACTCAAGGCAACCTACACATTTAATGCAATCCCTATCTAAATACCAACAGCATTTTTCACAGAGCTAGAACAATCCTAAAATTTGTATGGAACCATAAAAGACCCCAAATAGGCAAAGCAATCTTAAAAAAGAAAAACAAAGCCGGAGGCATCACAATTTCAGACTTCAAGTTATATTACAAAGCTGTAGTGATCAAAACAGTTCAGTACTGACACAAAATAGACACACAGATTAATGGAACAATAGAAAACCCAGAAATGAACACACAATTATATGGTCAATTAATCTTCAAAAAAGCAGGAATGAATATCCTATGGGAAAAGGAATGTCTCTTCAACAAATGGTATTGAGAAAACTGGACAGCAACATGCATAAGAATGAAACTAGACCACTTTCTTATACCATACACAAAAATCAATGAAAAATTAAAGACTTAAATGTGAGACTTGAAAACATAAAAGTCCTAGAAAAGAACACAGTAGTAATTTCTTGGACATTGGCAATAGCAATTTATTTCTTGATATGTCTCCTGAGACAAGGGAAACAAAACCACAAAAATTCCCTACTTGAACTATATCAAAATACAAAGTTTCTGCAGAGCAAAGAAACAATCAATGAAACTAAAAACCAATCTACAGAAGATATTTGCAAATGACATATCTGATAAAGGGTTAGTATCCAAAATACATAAAGAATGTATAAAACTCAATACCCCCAAAATGAATAATCCAATTAAAAATGGGCAAAAGATGTGAAAAGGCAAATGAAGACATGCCAATGGCCAACAGACACATGAAAAGTTGTTCAGCATCACTGATCATCAGGGAAATGCAAATCAAACTTAACAATGGGCTATCACCTCACACCTGTCAGAATGGCTAAAATCAACAGCTGTTGGCCAGGATGTGGAGAAAGTGGAACAATCTTGCCATTGTTGGTGAGAATGCAAATTGAGGCAGCCACTCTGGAAAACAGTATGGAGTTTCCTCAAAAAGTTAAAAATAGAACTACCTACAATCCAGCAATCACACTACTAGGTATTTACCCCAAAATACAAAAATGTTGATTCAAAGGGATACATGCACCTTGATGTTTACAGCAGCATTTCTAGACAAAAATCCATAATAGCCAAATTATGGAAACAGCCCATATGTCCACTAGCTAATGAATTGATAAAGAAGAGGTGGAGTGTGTGTGTGTGTGTGTGTGTGTGTGTGTGTGTATGTATGTACCATATCTCCACTGGCTGATGAATTGATAAAGAAGAGGTGGTGTGTATGTATGTGTGTGTATATGTATGTATATTTATGCATGTATATGTATATGTATATAAATGCATGTGATACACAGATACATTCCACATATGTGTGGAATATTACTCAGCCATAAAAAGAATGAAATCTTGCCATTTGCAACAGCATGGATGGAACTAGACAGTATTACGCTAAACAAAATAAATCAGCTGGAGAAAGACAAATACCATATGATTTTAGTCATATGTAGAATTTAAGAAATAAAACAAACAAGTGAAGGGGGGGGAGAGAAAGAGGCAAACCAAGATACAGACTCTTAATCACAGGGAATGGACAGACGGTTACCAGAGGGAGGTGGGTGGGGGAAGGGCCAGATAGGTGATGGGGATTAAGGAGGGCACTTGTTTGATGAGCTTGTTATGGAAGTGTTGAATCACTACATTGTGTACCTAAAACTAATATTACACTGTATGTTAACTAGCTGGAATTTAAATAAAAACTTTAAAAAAATACAGACCTTCTACAACTTACTATAGTGCTACATCCCAATAAACCCATCATAAATTGAAAGTAATGTAAGTTGAAAATGTATTCAATGCACCTAACCTCCCAAAAATCACAGTTTAGCCCAACCTTAACATGTTTAGAAAAATTCCATCAACATAAAACTGGGCAAAATCCTTTTACAAAGCCTATTTTATAAGAAAGTATTAAATATCCACTGATAGAATACTATACTGAAAGTGAAAAACAGAATGGTTGTAAGGGTACAGAGCAGTTGGAAGGATGTTGGTTGTTGATTCTTTATGATCATGCGGCTGACGCAGGTCTGTGGCTCATGCCTCTGTCCAGCTTTGAGAGAGGATCGGACCACAAATCACCAGCCCAGACAAGAAAATCTGAAGTATGATTGCTACTGAATGTGTATCACTTTTGCAACATCTTTAATTTAAAAAACCATTAGGCCTAACCATTGTAAGTCAAAGACCATCTGTAATGTGACAGATCTAAGATCAAACTCATATCAAAAAACATAAATGGGATAAATTCAATTATTAAAATAAAGGATTTTCACCTTGTATCACAAAGCACAACAAAATCTTTTGCTGTTTAAAAATAATATTTCTCAGGGCACCTGGGTGGCTCAGTGGTTTAAAGCCTCTGCCTTCGGCTCAGGTCATGATCCTGGAGTCCTGGGATGGAGCCTCGAATGAGGCTTTCTGCTCAGTGGGGAGCCTGCTTCCCCCCCTCTCTCTGCCTGCTTCTCTGCCTACTTGTGATCTCTAAGTCTCTGTGTCAAATAAATAAATAAAATCTTTAAAAACAACAACAACAACAATATTTCTCAAAAAAATAAAAAAATAAAAGGAGGAATTTAAAAGGAAGGAAAAAACAACAACAATATTTCTCAAAAAAATAAAAAATAAAAGGAGAAATTTAAAAGAAGTCATATCTTGGGCAGTAAATAAATCATAAGGTTTGAAAATGAAAATGATGGTCATCAGGTACCAGACAAGCATAACCAAAAGAAAGCAAGTGCTGTCAGTTTACCTTCAAAGAAGAAGAAATTCAGGACAAAAACCATTAAATGAGACAAAGAATAGGATGTTATAAAGCTAGAGAATGGATTGCACAAAGAAGACAGAATAGTAAATGAATATCTGTGCATAAAACCACATGACAGCAACATTCACAAGGCAGAAATTACAGAAGATATAAGGAGAAATAGAAACACACTTGTCATAGGAAAATTTTCAGTCCTATTAATTCATGTCAGAATTAATGTCAAACAACAAAAAGAAGTCAAAACTAAGAAAGTTGATCTGATTAATATATGTCAAAATCTATATACTGAAAATGCAGAATTTACCTTCTTTTCAAAGGTCAAGGGAACACAGATGAAAACCGACCACATGACAGATGGTAACAAACATCTCAATGAACTCCCAAAAGGAAAAATAGTACAGGCAAAATCCTCTGATCATAAAATAGTTAACCTAGACACTGACAACTAAATAGAGAAATAGAAGAAGATTCTTTTATTTGAAATTTTTATAGAGGTAAACAACTCTCTCCTAAACATCTCTTAGGTCAAAGGAGAAATGCATACCAAATTGCAGAGATTTTTAGGAAATGACAATTGATAAAATGACACAACATAACCTGTGAGTTATTGCCAAAGCAGTACATATCCTTAAATGCTTGGGTTAATAAAAATAGAAAGAACAAAACAAATTATTTAAATATCTAATTCAATTTTTAAAACACTCACTCTTTTTAAACCCAATCTTCAACCTCAATTAATTATGTTAAAGTAGACTTAACTGATGTACAATCAACTGTACACATATTTAAACTGTGTAATTTGGTGAGTTGTGACATATTTAGCCACTTGTGAAACTATCACCACAATCAAGTTAATGAGCATATACATCACACCCCAAATATCCCATGCTCTCTCATAATTCCCCCTCCTTTCCTCTCCCACACTATCCCCAACCACTGATTTAATTTCTGTCAATATAGATTTGTTTGCACCTTCCAGAATTTTTTTAAAAGATAGAATTATAAGCATTATGTAGTTCCTATAACTCAGCATAATTATTTTTAGATTCACTAAAATATTTCCATGTAATGGGTTATGCCTCAAAACTACCGAGCAGTGGGGAGGGGCAATGGGGAGAGGTGGGATGAACCAAGATTGGCTATAAATGGATAATTACTGAAGCTGAATCATGGACACCAGAGAGTTCATTTTACTATTCTGGCTTCTTATATAAATGTTTCAAAATCAAATCTTTAGAAGTTAGTAAAATGAAAATGGCAAAAGGAAACAGACCTTTTCTATTTCTTCCTGGTTCAGTTGTGGTAGTTTATATGTTTCTAGGGATGCATCCATTTCTTCCAAATTGTCAAATTTATTGCCGTAGAGTTGTTCATAGTATGTTCTTATAATAGTTTGTATTTCTTTGGTGTTGGTTGTGATCTCTCCTCTTTCATTCATGATTTTATTTATTTGGGTCCTTTCTCTTTTCTTTTTGATAAGTCTGGCCAGGGGTTTATCAATTTTATTAATTCTTTCAAAGAACCAGCTCTTAGTTTCGTTGATTTGTTCTATTGTTTTTTTGGTTTCTATTTCATTGATTTCTGCTCTGATCTTTATGATTTCTCTTCTCCTGCTGGGCTTAGGGTTTCTTTCTTGTTCTTTCTCCAGCTCCTTTAGGTGTAGGGTTAGGTTGTGTACCTGAGACCTTTCTTGTTTCTTGAGAAAGGCTTGTACCGCTATATATTTTCCTCTCAGTGCTCCAACTTCCTCTGGTGTTAATGAGAATTTGCCTGTTAAGGAGAGCTGGCCACTCTTCCACTTATACTGAATGGTTCTTCATCTGCTCCACTTTCTTGTCTGAGAAAAGCAGACACCACATTTTGCTTATGGTGTTTAATGTGTGTCAGAGTCCATTACCCCTAAGGGAGTTGCATTTGTGGAATGTTTGGTATGGTTGACTGTTATATTTGTAGTTTCCAGGGAACCCTGCCTTCCAGTACTGTCACAGTGTCTCTAGGCTTGGCCATATGATGGCTTTGGGCAAATGGTCATTAGCAAGAGGGTCTGATCCATGCTTGTAAAGTAGGGCTTGTCCTCTTGGAGCAAGCTGCAACACTGTCAAGAAACTCAAGCTAGCCATATGGAAAGACATTGACCGAAAAGGCCCAGCCTTTTGAACAAACCCAGCCAAGCACCCGTTGTATGAGGAAAGAGCCATCTTGGATGTTCAGTCAACCCAAGGAATCATGAAAAATAATAAAATTGTTATTTTAAGCCAGTATATCTGAATGGTTTCTAACACAGCACTAGATAACAAAAAAAGTCAGTACATACATGATTGTGCTTCCAGAAAGTTGGTGAAAATTTGCACAAGTGAGCCAAAGGATAAGAGAATTAGTTATGAAGACAAAACTTCTACAATTACTGAGATAATTATTTGCTTTCAGCAGGAAGTGAAGTTTAGAAAATCCCTCTCATGCATAACTTTCCTGGAATACATCTCCTGGGTGGTGGGTAGCTGCCCATGAGAAAGCACGCCCAGAGAAGGGGATGCTGGAAAGATCTGTGTGTAATGGGCATTAACCCAGGTGAACATGACTGACCACAGCTCCTTGGCATAATAAAACACCATAGTGGAGTCAGCCTTGTCCTGCTCAGCCCATTTCCCAGAGCCACTGTGAGCTGTTCAGGGCAGTGCTGCAGAGAAGAAAACCAGGTCCAGATCCAGGAAGGCCTCAGAGGAGTCGCAACCCCCAGCTCTGGCTTCCAGAAACTAGGCTCCCAGACACACCGGCTCCCAGACACTAGGTTAGGGAATTGAGCCACAGGCTGAAGAGGGTGCTTCACATCAGTGGAGGCCAGAAACCCCTAAGCCATGGGCCTGTACCACTGTACTGGCAACCATCACAGTAAGGCCCCCATCACAGAAGGAAGAGCCAAAGAGAATGAAATCATTCCATGAGAGCCTTGCCCTTGCCTGCATTGCATTCACTTCTATATATTCTTTTACAAAGTGAGTGAAATTGTTCTAGCTCACAGCAGTGGGTGAAAACAGACTCCGCCCACCATTTCCTGGGTGTGGGTGCTGTGGGCAGATGCCAGGAGGAATTTAAAAGAAGTCATGCTATTTTGGGTGTTATTTGCCAGAAAGCCAAGGCAGCAATACGTCTGCCTGTGTGAGATTCCCACCCTTTAGATAAGGAGCTTTGTCCCGCAGTTCACATTGTTCCAGCATGTTGAAGTCATTCTGCGGCCTTTTCCCTTACCATTCCTGGTTCAGCACAGGGTCTTGTGCTCTGACCCTGGGCAGCCTCCTGCCTGGCCAGTCTACATGCAGATCTCCAAGTGCTTTTACCTAGTGGCTCATGTGAGGGGTGGGCAGGATCAGGGTGGTGTCATCACAGTGGCAGGCAAATCTGAAGTTTGCCAAGAAAGTTCCAGATTGATTGGCTCCATCCCCAGTGGTGACTGGACCATGAATCAAAAGAGAAACCCCAAGAAGAGTGGCTGAAGGGGTCAGGCCAGGCCAGCACTGCCCTGACCAGTGCAAATCAGGAAAAGGAGGTCATTCAGAAAAGAAGGGAAGGCTATTTTGGGGAAATAAAAGGCAAATGGATGTCACTAGACAACAGGCCAGACCTCCAGTAATAGGTATATATATATATATATATATATATATATATATATATACACATACATTTCATTTTGGAGAATTCTGCGGAGCTCGGAGGCAGAGCCCTATTTTTAGTGTCTATTGTGTGAGGCTTTGGCAGAGATGTGCATAGCTGCAGTTTTCTTCTGACAATGATTACATTTTAAATAGAGAAAGAAGGTAATGAGGGCAAAAATAATAACTATTTTCAGGCCTCAAAATTCAGGGTGTTTGAAACAGGGTTTTCTAAAATGCCAGCCTTGGTAGAAGAACCATTTTTCCTTCTTGCCTTTCATTCAAGGCCTCTTAATAGGCAGTGTGCGGGTGGGGGGTGGGGGTGGGTAGGCAAGGCGGTGTTCTTGTTTTCCTCCCTGTGTCCCGCTCAGGCCCAGTTGTCTGATTTCCACTATTTAACAAGGGAGGAAGAGAGAGGAGCCAGGGGCCTACCCAGCATGGAGATTCTTCAACTTTGTGCCTCAGAATGCCTGGGGACTGCCAGAAGTGCAGATTCCTGATCCCAGCTCCTCCAGGGTCTGATTTCTTGGTCTGGGAGAGGACTAGGAAGTAGAATCCGCACCCCTCCTGGCACCTCCCACCCAACTGAGTGTCTCCAGTCACTCAGCGTGTGGACAGTCCTGGACCCCATTTTGAGAAACCTCCCCCTGCAGCCAGTGCCCTATAAATTGGACTTACGAGTTCATGAACTTGAAGGAGTTTGAGATGTTCAGAAGAGAGCATTGACCATAGAATTAGATGAAGATGAGAGATAGTGTGGGACAGACTGTGATATTGTGATTTATAATAAGATATAGGGGGGGGGGGCGCCTGGGTGGCTCAGTGGGTTAAAGCTTCTGCCTTTGGCCCAGGTCATGATCCCAGGGTTCTGAGATGGAGCCCCGCGTTGGACTCTCTGCTCAGCAGGGAGCCTGCTTAACCCCCCTCCCCCAACTGCCTGCCTCTCTGCCTAGTTGTGATCTCTGTCTGTCAAATAAATAAAATCTTAAGGAAAAAAAAAAGATATAGGTACTTGCTCTTTGTCCCCATTTCTCTGAATCAAGCTCCTAAGACACTTGGAATTTCCTAAGTGAGAAGAGCCATCAACATGTCTTTCGTTACATTAATAAGGTGACTTTTGGAGACACCTAAGGATGAGGGCTGGTTGTTAGTGGAACTAAACCTGAGATTAGGGGTCGGAATTTTCATTCCTAGCCCTGGATCTCCCAGGAGGAGAAAGGGGCTGGAGACTGAGTTTAATCATCAGTGGCTAATGATTTAACCGATCATGCCTCTGTGATAAAACCTCTGTAAAAACCCAAAAGGACCAGTTGGGAGAGCTTCCAGATTAGTGAGCATGGAGACTCAGGGAGAGTGGTGCACTCAGAGAGCATAGAATCTCCATGCCCCTTCCCACAGAGCTTCACCTATGTATCTCTTCTATGTGTCTGTTCCTAAATTATGTCCTTTGTAACAAACTGGTAATCCAGTTAGTAAAATGTTTCTTTTGAGCTCTGTGAGCTGGTCAAGCAAATTAATTGAACACAAGGAGGGAATCTTGGAACCTCCAATCTATAGCTGGTCTGTCAGAAGCACAGGTAACAACCTTAACTTTCAGTTGGCATCTTGAGTGGGGTAGGGAGGCAGTCTTGAGGGACTGAGTCCTTTAACCTGTGGGATCTGATGCTATCTCCAGGTAGTGTTGGAACTGAGTGAAACTGTAGACACCCCACTGGTGTGAGAAAATCCCTTGATGTGTGTCGGGAGGAAAATCCACACACTGGAATTCAGTGCTGAGTTATAAACATGGAACCCAAAGTCTAGCTGAGCTGATTAGAAGCTGGATAGCCGAGACCACTATTCAGAGCACGTCTAATCAAAACAGGTCTGAACTGAAACGTCACTTTCCCCTTCCTCAGCCTATACCAAATCATAGCAAAGAGGACTTCCCATCTTTTTCATTCAAACATGGAAAGGACTTGGGCTAAATAAAGATGTTGTTGGAGTGCCCTTTGAAGAAGAGAGAAGGGGTTGGGGAAAGTCTCCACTGGATGGAGAAAGGCAATACCTGTTGGTTCAGTATGGGTTGGCTAGTCTCTTCCAGGAGCTGAGTGTGCCTACAGTTCCTAATACTTGTGTGTGGTGGCCACATCAGGGGGCATCACACTCAGAATGAACGTGAACTAAGGGTTGATGGAAATGGCTTTGTAGTCCTACAATGCTGTAATAAGATATCTCTGGTTGCATCGAACAGACGATCATGATTATTACCAAAAGAGCCCAATTCTTAGCAAGTAAAACAAAGGTGATCCCTGACTACTTTACAGGACTACTTTACAGGACTCCTTATTCTGATGTCAGACTGACAGCACCAAGCTTCCTTCTTCTCACTGTGACTGAGATACCCTAGATCTTCCCTCAGGTACCCAGTTCCTCATTCTTTCTTTACTACAACAGAAGGATGCCCAGACCCCTTCCAGCTGTATTGAATCAGAATCTCTGGGGATGACGGGATCTAGACTGTGTAGTGTTTTAGAAGATTGACAGTTGATTTGGGTGCATAATTGGCAACCACTAATGGCATTGTCAGGTGTCCTTCTTCACATTCTCCACCCTCAGTAGGAGGATGGTATGCATTTAGCCAGGTTAGTGGCAAGAGAGAGAAAAACAACTTGAAGTAGGCTATACCAAAAGGAGGGTCTTGTGGCTGCCGTAATTGGAGTGTTTCAGTGGGTGGTGCTGGTGACCAGCCTGGCAGGATCCCAAGTTCTAAACATGCCTTCCAGATTCTCTCCCTCCATCTTTCAGCACTGATTTCTCCCTATTATCTTTAACCTCAGACCAACTGTTTTTAGGAAGAGGCAGGGATGACCCCTCAACATCATGCTACAGAGGATAATTGCAGAGACATAACCACTAAATAGGTCTCTCAATGGCCCACCTGACCCACGCCTGTGTTACAGGGTAAGGAATGGATTGATTGGCTGAGGTAGTCAGGTGTCAGATCTGGGTGGGTCATTTACTTGAAAGGAAAGATCTGCAAAGGAAAAGAAGCAGAGACTCAGAAGTGGTAGTATCTACTGGAGACCGGAAAGACCATGCTAATAGCTAATGGTTTTCTGAGTACCCTGTATGTCTATCAGCCCACTGAGATAAGCACTTTATACAGAAATTCTACCACAAATCTCACAAGATGCATCCCTTGTATACTTTCATTTCCTAGAGAAGAGGAGAAAGGCCTAGAGAGGTTGTGTGCCTACACAGGCTTGCCAACTATTGCTGGCAGAGCTAGAAATTCAGCGCGGGACTGTTTGATGCCAGAATCAAGCAGTAACCAGAATGGCTCTCAGCCTCCACAACCGCATGAGCACATGGCTTCCCTCCTCCTCTGGCTCCCCCATGGGAATGTGGCTGATCATTACTCCTTTCTTATTCTTTTGACTTAAATGACACCTTCTTCCTCATTTTGAAGCATCCTGAAGGGCAATTATTATGCTACTGACACCTGCCAGCAGTGTATAAATTTGACAAATCATCCTCGGTTCTGCTCAGAAGTGTGCTCTGGCTCCTCACTAGCAGGTCCTCGGGGTTACCAGCTGTGGCCCCAGTGCTGGATCTGCTCGCAGACTTGAAGGTAGCGGGGGGCTGGAGGAACTACCATGTTCACTTGCAGATGAAGTGTCCCTGGAAAAATTGTTATGGGGGGGCTTAAAACCGTTTTGTTTATTACAAAACCTGTTTCACATAAAAGGAAAGAGAGGCAGTAGATCAAGTGAGAAATTCCAGAGGACTGCAGATTTAGAGAGACCTCCTCTCTGCCCCAATCCTCAGTTCTCCCCTTCGCCACCCCCTGCCAGCCCCAGCATCTTTCTGTCCCCCTCCCCCAAGAATCCCTCCTCCTTTCCCTCTGCAGCACCTCTATTATTTCTAAAGTACATTATATACTTTTATGACTTGGTCTTCCTGCTGTGACATCAAGAATAAACTTTAATAGGAGTATAAACACCATTTGAAAATCCTTTTGCAGGCTTTCACTTTTTATATTATACTGTGTGCTTGTCTCTCCATGAATAAACAAATCACGCACCAACAAGTAGGGTGAGAAAATACATTTCCTTTGTTGTTACAGCAGTTCTTGCTGGAGGCTTGTAACACAGATATATTCCTACCTTCCTTCCCTCTCTGACATCAACAAGAAGACAAGAGCCGAATCCCAACAATTCCTTTCTCCGCAAGGATGCAGAACAGTAATGTCATCCAGGCTCAAGGCTCCCCAGACTCTGGCTGTGACTGACACTCTGTCCGTAAACTCCAAATTGAGTAACTGGGTTCTCCTGTGTGCTGTCTATCACCAGTATCAGACAAGGAGAGGCAATGTGCCGGAAGGGTTTAGATGGGCAAGCTGTTGATGAACATGGAAGGAGAGGGCTGCACAACGCTGGCATGCAATAGGGGTGACATGTCCCCTGACAAATCCTATTCGTTTTTATGATTGGAATGATATTTAGTGGTAATATAACATGTAATTACCTAGAGAAAAGAACATCCATCCAGGGATGGAGTAGTTTGAAAGCCTGTAGCAGTGGTAAGCTTCTTTTCCGTAACAGTTGCAGAGGGAATTCTCGTCTCATTTTGATTGATCTGCACTAGGGCTCAACCCATCTGTGATTAGGAAGCAGGACTAGTGACGCTCTCACTGAATGTACCGACAGCCCCACACTGTGCACTCATTTTAGAGACAGGAGAGAGGGCATGAGGTTCCTTCTTCTATACTGCAATATTTTAGCAGAGGGACATAAAAAGAAGTTCTATTTCGAATGCGTGGAGTTTAAGGTGCTTGAAAGATTCCCAGTCTCCAGAAAGACATGTCCAGTGGGTAGTTGGAAATCTAATGTCCAGAGCTCAGAGCTGCATTTGAGAATAATACTCTGATTGTACTTCAAGCTAGAAGAGGGAGGGAATACTCTCTCAAGTAGAGGTTGTAGAGAAAGGGGATGAGAAATTTTATCTGGAATTTGGGGAGGGTAGTCCCATTTACAGACCAGTCAGAGAAAGAAAGAACAAAAAACTGAAAGAAAGAGAACCAGAATGAGGTGCCCTGGGGGAACAAAGGAGAGGTGAGTTACCAGGAGTAGCTAGTCAAACGCTGCTGAGGATCTGATGATGATAAAATCCCTGGACAGAACTGTGTATCCAAGAGTTTGGAGCTGGCTGTGATTTTGCTGAGGGTGTGTTGCAGTGGCTGTGGTGTGGTCTAAGGCCAAAATTCAGACTGCACTGGTTAAAGATAAGGAGAGATGAAGTGCAGAAAACTCTTACAAGAAATGTATTGGTGAAGAGAAGGCGAAGGATGGTCAATAGTCTGTTGGAAAGAAAATATTGCCAGGTGATTGCCCCTGGACGGGAGTGCCAGGACTATGTATGCAAGAGAAGCAATGTAGCAAGGGGTACCTTCTGTACCTCTGAAGGTACAAGAGGAGGTTAATAACTAAGGGCACAAGGCATGAGTGAGGTGTGGTGTGTATGCATATATGCTAGTGAATGTGTGTGTGTGTGTATGTGTGTGTGTGTGTAAGGCTTAAGCATGGGTGAAAGTAAAGTGAGCTGGCTGGAAGTGAAGTGATGAAGGCTCAGTAGGGCTGGCAGCAGCTGTCTCTCTCTTGGACTCTAGTTCCTGTGGGTGTGTTTGCATCTCCTCAGCTGCCTGGGGGAGCCTGGTCAATGCTAAGCCTGCCATGCCCCACATGAGAATGCAGTGTCAGGGATGACAGTAATGTCCCCTGATGCTCCCATTGCCTCTCATCCCCAAGTGCCAGGAGGACCTGGGGCCTCAGCATCAGGGCAAAGGGGTGCGGGAATGGTCCCCTCTCCATATACATACCACAGTTTTTCTGCTAGCTTGGACCTCTTTGAAAACAATTCTGGCACTTGCTTTGAGCAATGCTCACAGAGTGCCCATGCATTTCCTCCTCCTGATAGCAGGAGCCCATCTGTCACATCCAAATTCCTCCTTGAGAAATTGTGGTCCTCAGAGATGCCTGTTGCTGGCCTCTGAGCCTACCTTTTACCTCTTCACCAGGCTTTACTGTTTCTGTTCTCCTCATGAAGGTTTAAATTCTTACGCCCAAGTCCTAAGTCCAAGTTTACACTCAAGGCTTCTGTGCCCCATCCCCATATAGCAGGGACTATGAATGTGAAGTCCCCCTCCCACCCGACAGTCTTCCTGGGAATGGAAACCCCTGCTGCAAATGAGCATCAGAGGGTCTAGTCTCTTCCATAGCAATGGCTTTTACCTGCTCAGAAGTTTCTGTCACACAGACACAAATGGTTTTGTAGCTGTGAGGAAGGGGAAAGTAAGACAATTAAGGAGGATGGGGGGAAGTAATAGAATGAGAACTTGCTAAGAGAGTTGATAGATGGAAGGTTAAGGAATTGGGATCTGTGGGACACAGAAGAGTGATTTTGCTTGATTCCACCCTGCAGGTGAGGTCAGCTGTGCAGACCCACAGGGCTAAATGGGAAGGCTGGCTAATGAGTGGGATGTCGGTGTGAATAGAGCCCGAGGTTGCAAGCAAAAACCCTACATAGCAAAGGATCAAGATCAAGCCAAAAAAAGAGAAAATCTGTGGTCTTATTTGATGGTAAGGGGCAACCAAGACTGAGGTCAAGGGCCAAGTGGACATTAGGATGCAGTGGTAGATAAGAAGTAACATCTGGACAGGAAAGTAGAATGCAGATTTGTAAAGAGGACCTTAGCGTCTCAGAGCTCTTTCTCTCCTGAAATGGTTTACTAGTATCTAGGAGCACTAAAGGTGGTGAGGTAGACAGGTTCAGTGGGATTGGGAGGAAGAAGGCCAAGAGGTTGTAAGAGAGGACATTCCAGAAGAGCAGTAGCTCCGAATGATGAGAAGTTCAGGGTGTGACCATTCTTGTCAGAGCTGAAGCAGGGGGAGTGAACCTTGGAGTTGAAGGTCTCAAGGCACAATCAGCCTGAGTGTTGGAGGGACCAGCAGTTTGGACATTAATTGTATAAAGAGGAAGACTTGGAACTGGGGCCAGAAACCTTAAGGAATATGACATAGTGACTTAAAGATTGCTCAGTGATGAGAATGAAACTGGGAAGGGACTGGATGTCAAAATGGGACTGGTTTGAAGAAGATGTAGTTGAAGAAAAGAAAACAGAAGAGAGACTGCCTGAATGGAGTTACAAGGTACCTGGCCATTATGACCTCATACTGTATTCTATCATTACCTGCATAATTACCTTTACTGGCATTCTTTGTTGTGTGTGTGTGTGTGTGTGTGTGTGCGAGAGAGAGAGAGGGAGAGAGAGAATTTGAATTACTATATGGCATCATTTGCTTTCAGACTAAGGAAATACCTTTAGTATTTCTTGTAGCATAGATTTGCTAGAAATGAATTTTCTGTTTTTATCTGGAAAAGTCTTCTTAATTTGCCTTCATTTTTAATATTTTTTATACTTTATTAATTATTTTTATTAACATATAATGTATTATTTGCCCCAGGGGTACAGGTCTGTGAATCTTCAGGCTTACACATTTCACAGCACTCACCATATCACATACCCTCCCCAATGTCCATAACCCAACCACCCTCTCCATACACCCCTACCCCTGGCAATCCTCAGTTTGTTTTGTGAGATTAAGAGTCTCTTATGGTTTGTCTCCCTCCCGATCCCATCTTGTTTCATTTTTTCTTTCCCTATCCCCCAAACCCCTTGCACTGCCTCTCAAATTCTTTTATCAGAGAGATCATATGATAATTATCTTTCTCTGATTGACTTATTTCGTTCAGCATAATACCCTTTCATTCCATCCATGCCATTGCAAATGGCAAGATTTCATTTCTTTTGATGGCTGCATAGTATTCCATTGTATATATGTACCACATCTCCTTTATCCATTCATCTGTTGATGGACATCTAGGTTCTTCCATAGTTTGGCTATTGTGGACATTGCTGCTATAAACATTTGGGTGCACGTGCCCCACAAAGATATATTTGTATCTTTGGGGTAAATTCCTGGTAGTGTCATTGCTGGGTCATAGGGTAGCTCTATTTTCAACTTTTTGAGGAACATCCATCCTGTTTTCCTCATGGATTGGAAGAACAAATATTCTGAAAATGTCTATGCTATGTAAAGCAATCCATGAGTATGGAACGTTTTTCCATTTCTTTGTGTCTTCCTCAATTTCTTTCATGAGTACTTTATAGTTTTTTGAGTAAAGATTCTTTGCCTCTTTGGTTAGGTTTATTCCTAGGTATCTTGTGGTTTTGGGCAAATTTGCCTTCATTTTTGAAAGACAGTTTTGCTGGTTATAAAACTCTTGGTTGACAGTTTTCTTTTTCTTTTGTATACTACCCTCCTGGCCTCAACAGTTTCTGTTAAGAAGTCAGATGTTAAGCTTACTGAAGAACCCTTACATGTGATGAGTCATTTTTCTCTTGCTGTTTTGAATACTCTTTATCTTTGGCTTTCAATATATTGACTATGTGTCTGAGTGTGAATTTGTGATAATTTTACTTGGGGTCTATGAGATTTGTGCAGGCATAGATTAATAGTCTTAATAAAATTTGAGATGTTTTTACTATCTGTTGTTCACATTGCATAATCTCCATTACTCTGTTTTGTATTTGTTGATTATTTCTTCTTTCAGCTCAAAATACTACTGAACTCCTCCTACAGAATTTTTCATTTCACTTATTATACTTCTCAACTCCAGAATTTCCATAAAAAATTTCCATCTCTTTATGATAATCTCTTTTTGGTGAGACATTGTTGTCAAATTCTCCTTTAATATCTTAGACATGATTTTCTTTCTTTCTTAGAACATGTTTATAATAGCTCATTTAAAATCTTTGTCTAGGGGTGCCTAGATAGCTCAGTAAGTTCAGTGTTTGCCTTCAGCTAAGGTCATGATCCCAGGGTCCTGGGTTTGAGCCCCATGTTGGGCTCCTTGCTCAGCAGGGAGTCTGCTTCTCCCTCTCCCTCTACTCATTACCCCTGCTCATGCTTGCTCTCTCTGTCTCTCAAAAACAAATAAATAAAAGCTTTTAAAAAATAAAAATAAAATAAAATTTGTGTTTTGTTAAGTTCAAATCTGGGTCCCCCTCAGTTTTACTGACTTGTAACTTTTCACAAGCCTCATAAGTTTTTGTTAATATTAAGGAAGGCACAGATTGCATGGAGCACTGGGTGTTATATGCAAACAATAAATCATGGAACACTACATTAAAAAAACTTGATATTTTAGATAATATATTATAGTGACTCTGGATACCAACTCCCTGTCACCTCCCCCTCCACAGGGATGATGTTGTCATTATTATTTGCCTGGTCATTTCTCATTTTTTTGAGGGACTTGGCTGAATTAATTCTGTGACATCTATTTTCTATGCACTGGGAAGCCCTTAATGTCCCTGTTCCAAATTTTTGCCTTGTTTTTATCTTTTAGCTTATCTATCTAGGGGTTGCACTGGGTCTTCACAAAACATTTTTGATCAAAATTTGTGCTTAAGTTCTCTTTATCTGTTATATATTTTAATCCTTTATTATGTGTGTGGCTTGGAGACTACTATCACAGTTCAAGGGGTTTGTGGGGTTTTGCCCCTTATTCAACCAAAAATTAGCAGCTTGGATGGTGCTTTCCCAATCATAGCAGAGAGGGCAGAGCATTGGGCATGCATAAAGTCTTCCAGACTGCCAGGGCTGTATATAGTGTTTTTTTATGTCTAGCTTTATAAAAGTTGCCCCTGGATCACAGAAGCTTGCTGTTCAGTCAGTGTTTAGTCAAAGACTGTGATTAAGCTTGTGATGGTTTCAGTACTGGTTAGTCTCTTGATCACAGCTATCAGGAACACAGCTATTACAACACGGGACTGGAGGAGATGAGAAATGAGAATGACTTGCCCTCTTCCCTGCCCAGGGTGATACTGAAGCTCCAGGGTGGGCCTCTAAGGAGACAGGGAACCTCTATCTTTTTGGCTGTGCTGGCCTGGGTAGAGCATCTAAGTAACTGGAAAGAGCTTGGAGGAAGAGCAGATCATGGCTCAAATGTCACAGACACTTACTTATTCTTGGGATTTAGCAGATTTCTCAAATGAATATTTTTTCATTTTCTATATGTTCTTATGACAGTTTTCGGAGAATTTTAAGTATGTTATTATTATTTTTAAATCTCCAGTTAAATGATGGTTTTTGGGGGAAGGGGACCCACTGAGCTCCTCATTCTGTCATTTTGGAAGTTCCCAGCTCATGGCTTTTGCATTATTGTCTTAATCATACAATTTCCTTCCAATTGGAACCTAACCCTGTTCCAATGTAAAAGGCCCTCTCTAGTGTCTGGGCTGGGATAAATCAAGTAACTCCTCTACAAGGGACATATTAAGTCTTATTCTGGACCTGGCACATTTACTGTCCTGCCTCCTGCCTCCTTATACTTGTTTTTCTAATAAGACAAAAGAAAGGTCTGTGTGGCTCAGATTTTGTATACAGGTTTTTTTTTTTTTAAGATTTTATTTATTTATCTAAGAGAGAGAGTGAGTGATAAAGAGAGAGAGCATGAGAGGTGAGAAGGTCTGAGGGAGAAGCAGACTCCCCATGGATCTGGGAACCTGATGCAGGACTTGATCCAGGGACTCTAGACCATGACCTGAGCTGAAGGCAGCTGCTCAACCAACTGAGCCACCCAGACACCCCTATAGACAGGTTTCTTATTTGTTTTTAAATTTCTCAGCATACATAGTGCGGTGGCTAAGAGCAGCTACTCAAGCCAGTTTAACAGGGTCCAACTCTGGCTCTACCATAGGCTCTGTAGGTCTTCATTGTCTTTGCTATAAACATGTGAGGAGGGCAGAATTGGATAGAAAATCATATCCATTTAATTCCCAAATATCCCATGTTCAAAGTCCTTCCACAAAGAAGGTTATTTAACAACTTCTCTCCATAATTTCCTTTAATGGCTACAGTTCTCTTTCCAGGAACCTGGGGGTAATTATTAGTCAAAGAAAACAAATCAAGTGTTATTTTTTTTTTTATCAGAAACTATGTTTTTTTCCTATGCTTATGTTTTAGCTACACTTCCTAACAGCATTTCTCATGATATAGGGTTTTTAAGAATCAATGGGTTTGGAAGCAAAGTAGTTTTACAAGATTTCCTTCCTTGGTCGTAAGCAGTTGGATATCTATAAAGGACCAAATTCTGCTGAAGATCTCCCCTCCCCAACTTAAAATAATGAGCAAAGGATAGAAATGAAAGGGATAGTTGGTTAATTTTAGTAGGCATGTATAAGCAAAAAGAGATGCTAATGAAATGAACGCTAAGGCTTAAAACAAAGTGTTTGCCAGATTGGGAAACTGGCTTTTGACAAAACTGAAAGCCTAACAAAGCCCTTGTGGGCTGAGACAGGTTACACCCTTCAGCCTTTGGGTAGCCAGCTCCACTCCTCTAAGATGAGCTGCTCCCACAGTGGACTCTCCCATGGTAGTGCCTATCAGTAAGTAGCCTCTAGCATTCACACTACCCACACCACTAACCCACACCCACCCCTTTCCTCAGCAAGCACTCTTACCTAGCACTTCCTTAATTGTAGAACAGAGAATAAGGGAACTGGTAATTTGTAACATCATTGCTGACTTACATTTTAGTGAGATAAGGGGGGGAAATAACATAGCTAGAAGAAGAAAAGTTATTTATAGAACTGCATAGTAATTCAGAGATATTAATAACACCTGGGACTCACCAAGGGCTGTTGCCTCAAAATGCTTTCATAAACAAAACAACTCCAGCTTGCCATGTGCATGGAAAGAGATAGAACAGCATTTGTTAGTTGCCAACCCCCAGTTTACAGACTCTAATTGGGGTTGGCGCTCATTTATGGAGCATGTCTCCATGCCAGACACAATGCTGAGCTCTGAACATTTGATTACTGTGTATCTCTCACAAAGGTGAGTGTTTTTATCCTCTTTATATAGATAAGAAAATAAGAGGATGGTCGTGAAAACCCCTGGCTAAGGTCAGTCAGTTTATACACAGAAGATCTGATTCCAACCCAGGCCTACATGACCTAAAGCCTGCCTGGTACACTTAGCCATCCAGTTTCCAAAAGACTGAAGCACTAGTACGGTACATACCAGGCACAATAACAGGAGGCTCCCACTACCTGAACCGCTATGCTCTGATATAAGGTGAAATGCAGTACAGGGAGATCTAAAAATAAAGGTAGAGTCAGGGCTCTGGTCAGGATTCTGACACTTACAGCTTGAGTGAACTCCACTGGGTAAAACATATGAAGCTTATAAGTCCCTGTGAACCTATCTGTAAAATCAGGATTATTGGCGGCTTCTAGTTCAGGCCATGGGTATCAGACTTATTTTCCTACCACAAGCTCTATGAAACCTGGAAAAAAAATTGAAACAACTGCTTACAGTCATTGGACAACAGATACAGCATGGTTGCAGAGAAGAAAACATGAAAAAACTTCATATTTATGCCAGAGAACACTTTCTAAATCATGGCATGGAAGTGGAACTAAAATGGAGAGTACTGTTGTCCTTGGGCGGAGAAAGAAGGTAAGAGTTTGGTATTGATGAGACAGATGGAATTTGAGGGGCAGGACACCAAGAAGAGGAAGCTATGCAGGGGGAAAAAATCCCAGAAATATGCACAGTAGACCTCTTGAGTCTTGAACAAATGCTACATATTCACAGGTCACACACCACAAGATTTGGCAGAGAGAAAGTGCTGGGAGCTAGGAATTTGTGAAGATAATAGAGATGGCACAGTGTTGGTAAATGCTGGAACTCCAACTTTACAGAGGGGAGAAACTGCACTGAATGTCCTAGGCATTCAGTTAAGACCCCAGAAAAGCCATGCCCTAAATTAAGAGCTACTCTTTCTTATCCTACCACTTCTTAGTTTCCCACACCAAAGCTTCAAACTGAGCTGTGCTGTCAAAAGATTAACTATTTATTTCATAAATAAATGAACTGTTTCAAAAGAAATGCAACACTCTTTAAAGAAAGAAAATATAATTTGGGCTTCTATCAATATTGTATGCACTTAACTGAACACCGTAAAAACAAAAATCACTAGACAATAAAGAGAAAAGAGATGTGTCCTAATACTAGGAGAATAGCAGTCATTAGAAGCAGACACAGAGATGATTCAGATAATTGGATTAGCAGAAAGGAAATTTAACTGTTATTGGGACACCTGGGTGGCTCAGTCAGTCAACCATCTGCCTTCAGCTCAGGTCATGATCCCAGGGTCATGGGATCGAGTCCTGCATTGGGCTTCTTGTTCAGTGGGGAGCCTGCCTCTCCCTCTGCCTGCTGCTCTCCCTGCTTGTGCTCTCTCTCTCTTTCCCTATGGGGCTTTCAGCAGAGAAATGACAGACATTTCCAAAAAGTCATACATTTCCATAACTGTAGACTGAGAAAGAGAGGCAAGAGATCTTAGAATCCTCAAAATGGAAAACATGATGTCATAAAACATTTCAAATTTGATGAAATATATCAACCTAATAAGTTCAAATTCAACAACCTCAACAATTCCTAAGTCTTATAAATTAAAAAGAAGACTACACCTTGATGTAAATTAGTAAAACTTCCCAACACCAATGATAGAAAATTTTAAAACCAAGCAGATGAAAAATACTTCTTGATACAGAACAATAAGAATAATTACAAATGAAATGGCATCTTTATTTTTTTAAAGGTTTTATTTATTTGACACAGAGAGAGAGAGATCAGAAGTAGGCACAGAGGCAGGCGGGGGTGGAGGGGAAGCTGGTTCCCTGTTGAGCAGAGAGCCTAATGTGGAGCTCGATCCCAGGACCCTGAGATCACGACCTGAGCTGAAGGCAGAGGCTTAACCCAGTGAGATACCCAAGTGCTCGAAATGGTATCTTTAAAATTCTGAAGAAAAAAGCACCAACCTAGAATTCTATTTCTAGTAAATATATTCTTTTAAGAAAAATGAAACTATAAAATTTTTAAACTAAACAGAGACTGAAAGAATTCATTAATATAATGCACTACCAGAAATGTTAAAGTTCATCTGACTAAAGGCAAATGAAAGCACATGAGAATCCAAAATCTATGGAAAAGAATAAAAAGAAAAGAAATGGTAAATATACTTGTTTGTTTCTTAATTTCTTTGAAGATAATTGACTTTTTTTAAGCAAAAATACTAAGAACACATTATGGGCCCTATAACATATTTAGTATTAAAATGTAGTAAAAATAGCACAAGGATGTAACATAAATAAGGGAATATTATTATAGGATTTTTACCTTTTATGCAAAGTCATATAATACTAATAAAATAGACTATGATAAATAAAGAATGCATATTTTAACCTCTAGAATAAACATCACAAAACCCAAAATCAATGGAGGAGATATATCGGTGTACTAACAATTGTTCAATTAATTCAAAAGGAGAGAATAACAAACAAATGACCATGGGAATGGATGGGACAAACAGAAACCAAGTAGCAAAGTTGGTTAAACATTTCAGTTAATAAGTAGAGCTTGTCAGACTAGATAAAAATACAAGATTCAGCTATACACTATTTATAAGATGCATACTTTAAAAAGAAAAGACCCAGAGAAGTTAAAAGGAAGGGAAAGATACGCAAACATTAACTATAATAAAGCTTGAGTAGCTATATATTAATATGTCAAGGTAGGTTTTAAGGAATATTGCCACAGAGAAGGAGGAACATTTTGTAAAGATTAAAGGGTCCATTCAATAAGAAAATATAACAATATGTGTGCTTTTAATTAAAGAACTTCAAAATACATCAAAATATATTCAGAGAAAAAGTGATGGACCCAAAGACAGAAATAGATGAATCCATAATTATAGTTAGATATGTTAATACTCTTGGCATTGAAAGAATAATATCAAACAATTTAACTGGCATTTGTAGAACACAATATCCAATTCCAATACACATTCATTTCAGGCACAAATGGAACATTTACCAAGATAAACAATAAAGTACAGAAATCGTAAGGAATATCATCTTTGACCACAATGGACTTAAAATAGTCATCATTAATAATTTTCAGAAATCTCTAAATATTTAGAATTGTAGCTATGTATTTCTAAATATGCTAAAACCCAAAAAGAAATCACAAAAGAAATGAGAAATACTTTTAACTGAAGGACAATTAAAATACTACATATAAAAATTGTCAAATGCAGTCAAAGGAGTGGTTAGAGGGAAATATGTAGCTTTAAGTGATTATATAAGAAAAGAAGAAAGATTTAAAACTAATGATATGATAGGAGTTGGGAGAGAAAAGAGCAAATTGGCAGAGACAAAATAGAAGAAAAAAAAAAGATAAGATAGATGAAAGAAAATAATGAAAGAGAAAACAAATAGAGGAAATCAGTGGAATAAAAAATAATTATTTTTAAAAAATATTAATAAAAGTGATAACTCTATTACCATACTAATAAAGACGGGGTTGCAAATCTCAGAAATAGAAATGAAATCATCACTAAAACCAACACAACAAACATTACAGACAGTCAAATGATTATAATATAGGAATGTCATAAAAATTTTATACCAATAAATTCAACATCTTGTATAAAATGAATAAATTCCTTGAAAGACAGATATATTAAACTGAACTTAGAAGAAATAGAAAAATCTAAATTTTCCTTTACTTGCCAAAGAAATTAAACTTGTAACTAAAATCTTTCCCCCAAAGAAGACACTGGTGAACTATATCAAGAATCTGAAAATACAATAATATCAATACTTTTTTTTTTCCAGAAAATAAAAGAGTAAACACTTCCTGGCTCAAATTATGTAGATATTGAAGACTGACAAGCATGCCACATAAAAGAAAAATCTCAGATAATATTACTTATCCATGTAGAAACAAAAATCCTGACAAAAATATGAGCAAATAGAACTCAGCAATATGCAAAATGGTAACACATCATGACCAAGTGGGTTTTATCTCAGAAATTCAAGGTTAATTTAGAATTCTCAAGAACATTCTTCACCACATTAACAGAATAACACATATATATAGTGAGAATATGTAGAAAATATGGTAGAATGTGGAGCAAATGGAACTTTCATTCATAACTGGTGGGAGTATAAATGATGAAGCCACTTTGGAAAACTCTTTGGCAGTTTCTTATAAAAATTAAACATGTATTTCTCTTATAGCCCAGCATATTTCCATCCTAGGTATTATGCCAAGAGAAATCAAAAATATATGTCCACAAAAATACCTGCAGAGAATGTTTATAATAGTTTTATTCATTGTAGCTAAAAACTAGAAACAATTGAGATATCCATTTAATGGGTAAATAAATTATAGAATATCCACACAAAGAAGATGACTCAACAACAAAAAGAACAACTAGTACCCTTAGCAACAGGCATGAATCTCAAAAACATTATCCTGAACAAAAGAAGCCAGGCACAAAAGAATTCATCTCGTACGATTTCATTTATATGAAGTTCTGGAACTTGTAGTGAATAATGATGATCCTCGTGGGTGGGGAAATGCATGCTTGACTACAAAGAAAAATGCAAGGTTATTTTCAGAGTGGTGTAAGTGCTCACCAACTTGATAGGAGTGTGAGTTACACCATTATATGCTTCAAGTCATCTGACTGGGCACTTCAGATCTATACATTTCATAAGAGGTGAAATTAAAGTAACACAAATTGAATAAATAAGAGAAAAAAATGTAATTCCTTCCCTGTCTACCTCACGTGAGAATGCATGTGAATACACTTTGTCGTCATTAAGTATGGTATAAATGCACCTCGCTGCATAGCAATTTTGGTGTCTAGGTGTTTTCAGAGGACTTTGGAGCAACTCACAGCAATATAGCATTTAGAGCTATTGAAAATTTTTGAGACTCTTTAACCAACTACTCTGGAAGAAGATGGAACAGATAAAGAGCGCTGAGGTCTCAAAGTGATTAACATGCAGAGGTGGCCATTTTGATGGTGCTTTTAGAAGCCACCCTCATCGTACCCTTCCAGGTTGGTGACCCTGGCTCCCCACATTACTACCTAACCCCCATCCGATCTTGTCTGGCAAGCCTGGGGAGATGAACACAAGAGCCCTCTAATCTTGGGGGAAAATCACTTCATTTTATTGGGACTTTGTAAAGGAAGTGAACCAGATGGTGCCTGGATTGTGCAGCTCTTGCCCTCCAATATTAGAAAGCTGATATATCCTGCTTGAGTTTCCCTCAGGAAAGGCCTGACCCAATCACCTAAAATAAATATCCAATGACATCCTCTTTCTAAGAACTTCCCCCAAATAAATATAGTTATAATGGAGTAATCTCATGTTCCCCTCTATCTTCATATGTTGTCACTGGGCAGTGGTGAAATAGAAGGAGCAGAAACACATAAATGACTGTGACTTAGGGTGAGGATGAGCCTAACAGATGTTAATGTTAAAGCATTTTGGACATGTATTCCTAAGTGTACCCATTGTTCCTCTCTCCCAAACAGCCTACCCCTAAACTCCACTTAGACATACTTGTACAGAAAGTGTGTATGGAGCACTAAATAAAATTCAGTTCTTTTTTGGGGACGGGGTCTAGGTTGACCAGCTGTTGTTGGTAATGAGAATAACGTAATCTTCAAGGAGACATCATGCCTGAAAGCCCACCATTTGTTATTTAGTATTTGAGGTGAGCATGCTCTTTTCCCGGAACTCTCTTTTAAATGTCTGTTCAGGTCCTAGGACCATATATATTTTTTTTTAATTTTATTTATTAATTTGACAGAGAGAGATCACAGTAGGAGAGAGGAAGGGAAGAGATCACAGAGAGAGGAAGGGAAGCAGGCCCCCCGCTGAGCAGAGAGCCCGATGTGGGACTCGATCCCAGGACCCTGAGATCATGACCTGAGCCGAAGGCAGCGGCTTAACCCACTGAGCCACCCAGGCGCCCCCACCCGGAACTCTCTTTTAAAATGCACAGGTTTTTTGCCAGCTCTTTATGACCCACTGCAAAAATCAACCAATATCAAGGTCAGGGGTCTAAGGGAGGCTGCCCATGAGCCCACTCCCCTGGGCCCAAAGCAAACTATTAAACTCCTTTTGAGTCCCTTTCATAGTTAAGTCCAAATCCATTGAGCTGTGCCTCAAGTGACAGATTTCCTGATTCCAGGGCCAAAGGGCACTAGATTGCTGAGCCATCTTGGCCACTGGCAATTCCATCTACTTTGGGAGAAGGTGCCTAGCACCTTCATCACATGTCAGTCCAAGACCAAAGGCCTGTTCAGTTCCAATTCAGCTCTTAAAAGTGCAAATATGGGAGAGTTCTGCATTCAGTTCCCAGCTTTACCAGTTACTATATAGGCAAGCTGCGTAACTCTGAGTTGTACTTTTCTGATGCATAAAATTCTGTGTAATAAAACATGTTTCAAAGAATTTGTTGTAATGATGAAAAGACAGAAGTTCAGCCTAATACAAGTTTTTTCAAACTTTTTTGACCACAACCCATATGTTTCTAAATACGCATAGAAAGCATTGTAAATTGAAGCAAATGTACTATGTATTACACTGGGATTTTCTTTCTTTGCTATGTAATTCTATTTTATTTTATTTTATTCTGTAAAATGAAGGTCTATATACATCTTATAACCCACCAATGGATTAAGACCCACCATCTAAGAAACCCTAGTCTAGTCAACTGCCAGCTTGTTCAATAGCCCCAGGGGCTCCCTGACAAAGAAAGAGTTTTTGCATTCAGGTCTGCAGTGGAAAGTCTCAGCCACCCTGGCTGATGCTCATCTTCTCACTCATCCCAAAATGGGAGTGCATTTATTTCCCAGGGCTGCCATAACAAGGTGCCGGAATCTGATCACTTGAGCCAACAGAAATCTACTCTCTCACAGTTCAGGTGGCTAGAAGTCCACAATAAAGGTGCCCACCGGCCTGCTTCTTCTTGGGCTCCAGAGGGAGAATCTGCTCCATGCTTCTCTCCTAGTGCACCTTGGTTTTCATCTTTTTCACTCCAATCCCTGCGTCCAGTCACATGGTATTTTCCCTGTAAGCCCTCATATCTTCTTCCCTGTGAATGCATCTGTCTCTGTGTCTCTCTCCTCTTCAATAAGGACACCAGTCATATTGCATTAAGGGTTCACCCTACTCATCTTATGATGACCTCATCTTAACTAATTACATCAATGATGACATCATTAACAATGAGGTTCTGGGAAGGACAAAAATTCTTGAGAGACATCATTCAATCCAGTATAGCCAGTATTTTTGTTTTCCCATCCTGAGCCCATGGCCCACCAACTTCCCTAATAACGCAAGCAGTGACAGTGGGCTAATGGAGATTTTTGTCAGGACTGACTGAGATGTGCATTTCAAGGTCATCTTCTGAGGCTCCCCCCATCCCTAGCTGAATTGAGACTCAAAGTTATAAATGTTGGAAAGCTCAGGTCTTGGGAGTTATTTGGAAATAGGAATTCTGTGTGCATTCAGGTGGACACCCACTGAACCTGCTAATTTCAAAGGCGGAGGCAAAGCCCCTTTAGGCCGGAATTCACTCCCAGGAAATGCTGCAAAGCAGGCTTCTGCTGGAGCAGCAAGCACAGCAGGTAATCAGCTGCCACAGGATGAAAGACAGGCTGGAAGGACTTGTAGGGGACAAGATGCAGACAGGTCAGGAGGAAGGCACTCAGAATTCTGGAAAAGGAGGGATTCCAACAAGAAAGTCTGACCTACCTAACAGACTACACACTCCTCCACTAATTCTAACAAAATGTACAAGCTCATATCTTCAGGAGAGACAAATGGGCTGAATATATCTGCAGGACGGGAGTTCTATAAAATGGGATTTACTCACCTATAACTCACAGAGCAGCCAAATGCAAGGGAAGTGGCTAAGAGCTGAGAGCCACTGATGAAGAATTTATTGGAGTGGTCGTAAGACTATCTCAGGATGCAAACCCATTTATTTTCCAATTTGTGAATCAGAAATGTCCTGGGTCAGGTAGGAGAGCTAAATCTGGTGCTAAGAGCAGCAGTGTGTTAATCAAAACAAAATTTGCTGTCAGAAATTTAGAAACTTGAGGATAAATTCAGTCGATTTCCTATTTCCTCCATTATCAAGGAGCCTCCCTCATGGTTTTCATGGCTCTGTTGCTCTGGGGATGGCCCCTGTGGTACTGCAAACACCCCGACCAAGACCCAGCAGGGCCCCTGAGCTCTGGGTTCTGGGTTGTTTCAAGTGCAAGTGTCCGGACTTCTGTTCTAGGTTTGGTGATAGAGACTCCATGCTGTTGTTATTACAGACTCAGAGAAGCTTGGATCTATAGGGTTTTTCCTACCCAGGGCTGCTAGTGCTGGACCTGCTCAGATGAAGTCCACTGACCACCCCCCACAGGCTTCAGCTCAAGGGGATTAACAGCAAGAAGAGGAAAAAGGGAAAGTTGGCCACAACAACTGCAACAAAACCATAATAACATGGATGCCTGGGTGGTTCAGTGGGTTAAGCCTCTGCCTTCGGCTCAGGTCATGGTCTCAGGGTCCTAGGATCGAGTCCCGCATCGGGCTCTCTGCTCAGAGAGAAGCCTGCCTCCTTTCTCTGCCTGCCTCTCTGCCTAGTTGTGATCTCTGTCAAGTAAATAAATAAATTCTAAAAAAAAACCCCAAAACAAAAACAATAACAATAGTGGCAATAGTTAACAGTAGCACTTATCAGACCCTTACTAGGTATCTGGCCCTCTTCTAAGCACTCCACATATAATAACTCATTTATTCTTCAAAGCAACTCTTTGCAAATGGTACTACTAGTCTTTTTTTGCAGATGAGGAAACTGAAGCACAGAGAGGAGAAGTCCAAAAGAGTCTTCTCATTTATTTTGGGG
Source organism: Mustela nigripes (assembly GCF_022355385.1). Taxonomy (NCBI): domain Eukaryota; kingdom Metazoa; phylum Chordata; class Mammalia; order Carnivora; family Mustelidae; genus Mustela; species Mustela nigripes. The sequence goes on along the minus strand of NC_081563.1, from coordinate 81,380,853 downwards.
TCCCTCTCAAAGCTTGGTTTTAGGGTGTTCCTTCTTTTTCATCAGACCCCAGTCTTGAGTCATTAGGCAACCTCAGAGCCAGGCCTAGGGAGGAAATGGGCTGCATTCAGTTGGCTGTCTTGTAAATAATTGCAGAAGGTGTGCCCCTGCCAGATCCCAGGGTTTCTTTGATGTTCAGCTATAACAACCATTTGAGAGCCATTTGCCACTGGTATCCCCTCTGGTTGCAGACTCAGCAATAATTAAAGTAAGCCAGGTTACCGGGACCTACGACATCAGCTATGCTCTCGCTCTCTCTCTCTCTCTCTCTCACACACACACACACACACACACACACACACACACACACACACCTGGTCTCCCTGAGAGCTTCCTGAATGGATGCCTACAAGCCTCTCCTCTTAGACAGTAAGCTCTCTGAAGATGCTTTTCGAAGATAAAAATGCAGACAAGCTGCCTGCAAGAAATGAACAAGTGAGGGAAATCCTGACCTATAGACCCCACTCAGGAAAGTGCTAGCTGGGTTTGCTACATCACATGGAACATCATTTATCCATAATAAATAAAAATCCTTTGCTTTGTGGGCAACAGAAAACCTATACACTTGAGAGCCTCGCCTGCAGTGGAATGTAAACCTCCCTGCTGGGGGCTGTTGAGAGACTGCTCTGGGTGAGTTCTGTACTTTTCTGAAAACGAGAGACCCCAGCTGGGCCCAGAACTGCTGTTGAGGACCTAGTCCTCCCTGCCCTCTGCTAAATATATACCCAGCGCCTTGTTCTGCCTGGTCTGACACTAGAGCCCAAGTGCTAGACCAACATTATATATTCTCCTGGACCTCCTTGGCTAATACCCTACTCACTAGACTCCTAGGCCTTCCATTCCACACAAAAGAAGACCTGTACTAAGAGGGACCACACATTCCAGCAGCCTGTCCAGACTCAGTGCCCCTTGGGCCTGGGAGACAATGCCTATTTATTTTATTTCTTTCTTTGTTTGTTTGAGAGAGCACAAACAGGGGGAGAATCAGAGGGAGAGAAACTTTAAGCAGACTCCCCACTGAGCATGGAGCCCCACATGGGGCTCAATCCCATGACTCATGAAATCATGACCTGAGCCAAAACCAAGAGTCAGATGTTTCACCACCTGAGCCACCAAGGTACTCCAACAATGTCCTTTAAATAAAGAACACCACACTCTTTCTTCACAGGACCTGACTGCCACCATCTGCCTCAGCCCAACTACTTAAACCTCTCAGGCCTCAGAATCTTCCACACAGGATCAACACCTTCTCAGGGCATCCTTCAGAAGATGCAGCTAGACTGATTCGGGCTCCACATTACTGGACTTAAACTCTCCCACACCACATACTAGCTCTATGACCCTGAGGACAGGCAAATGACATTTTGAGCCTCCACTCAATTAATGATTGAAAACTAAAGTATCTAGTGAAGCCCAGTTCAAAGTTTCCCTGAATTAAAAATACTGCCTTTAAAATTTATATTTTTTAAAGTAGAATTGACCAGTTTTGTCCTTGGTATCTGTGTAAGTTTTTGGAGAGAAAGTAAATGCTTCTGAATGAAAGAAACATTACTATAATAGGAACACTAGCAACAATGACAGAAAACCGGCAACACCAGCAAATACAGACCTTGCACAAAAAGGACAGATGTGAAATCCCCCCTCCGCCCTCCACCCTTTAGCCCAGTTCCTCACCCTGTAGGAAGAGCTTTCTGGCATCTCTTTTTAAAAGACGGGGTAACTGACAGTGTCAATGCATTCTACCTCTAATGCTGGAATTTCTTTAAGATAGCTCACACATTTGCTAATTTTCTAACTGAAATTTGATTTTTCTGATTCTTACTGACTGAACTTATGGGGCCAACTTCTATTTCCTGAGGCAAGGTTCACTCTGTTATACTTTTACATCTGAATTCTCATCAGGTCTTAGATCCATATTTTAGTTTTATGTTTAGAACCAGGGGAAGGAAGCTAACATTTATTGCAGACCTACCCTTTGCCCACACTTCATGTAATTCCCCTTCTTTAATTAGTTAAGTGATTGTGTGAGCTAAACAGTGTTGTTCTCATCAGATGGGTGAGAAAAATGAGGCCCAGAGAGATTTAATAGCTAACACAAAGCAACGATGGGATGAATATCTGTATTAGAACGTTTTCAGTTCTATCTGTCAGAAACTCAATTCAGACTGGCTTAGCAAGAAAGTGCTTCATTGATTCCCCCCACTTAGCGACACAGGGTAGACTCAAACACAGTGGGATCCCAAAACGCTGTACTTAGGATTCAGTCCTGGCTCTGATCAGGAGCCAACAGTCGGGCCCTCACCTTGTGGAGCCAAGATGGCTGTCGGCATTCCCAGTTTCCACCTGATGTTCTCCGAGACCCCAGCAGGAAGAACACTTCTGTTTCTAATTAATCCATCAAAGGTCCAGAACTGAATCTCACCGGCCTGGCTTGGACGTCGTGCTTACCCCTGGACAAGTCCTGTGGCCATGTCTTGGTGAAGTTCTCACTTCAGAAAGGATAGTGGGCAACACATCTAAGCCACAGGGCCTGAGTAGTGGAGGGGTGTGTTTTCAAAGTAAAGTTTTGGGGTTATTTTCAATGCAAGGAGAATAAATGCTGGGAAGGCAGCAACACATGGTAATGGTGCTCATTACCTGTCTGCCCCCAGGCCTCTTCTAAGGGGGATACATGATGCTAGTCTGGGCAGTCGCTCCATCCAGGAGGCAGGAAATACCGGGTTTTCAACTGAACAGCTCTTCCTCTGCCACAAATCCTTAAGTTTTCCCAACTATCAGGTGGGATAAATGGGAAGCTGACCTGTTTTCCCTCTATGCCTATTCCAATATTAGAACTACAGCTCCAGAACTTCTCCCCTTTCCAGAATCCAGAATCCAGAATCTCCCCAATCCAGAAGCCCTTGTCAAACTGCTGACCCAGAGGCTTGGAGTCCATATCAAGCTCCTCCTATGAGGAAATGAATTACATGGCACACGGTCAGATCTCACTGTCAGCACTGGGGGCCTTTCCTCTAGTCCCTTACATACCCCAGCTCGCCCATATTTCACCCAGGCTGCTGGAGGCAAAGCCCTCAGGTTTTGGAGCAGGGTTACCTGGAGGAGTGGCCCCAGTCCTTCTCCTTGATCCCAGGCAAATTACTTAACCTCTCTGTGCCTCAATTTGCCTCTTCTATAAATAAATTAATGTAGATAAAATGTTTAGCACAGTGCCTAGACCATACCCAGTGCTAGTTAAGCATTAGCTCTTACTATAATTACTACCTCATTTATGTGTTGTAAAAATTAAAGGAGTTAACACATGTGAACAGTGATAGGCACATTATAAAGGCTTAACAGATATTTGTTGTTATTGTTACTTATAGACCAGTGAGACATAGGGACCCTTACTTTGTGGTCTGTCTCACAACCTCAGCTGCCTGTTAAATTTGGGAAGATTGTTTTTTCTTTTAAGATTTTATTTATTTATTTATTTGACAGAGAGAGACAGTGAGAGAGAGAACACAAGCAGGGGAGTGTGAGTGGAGGAAGCGGGCTTCCGTCGAGCAGGGAGCCGGATGTGGGGTTCCATCCCAGGACCCTGGGATCATAACCTGAGCTGAAGGCAGATGCTTAACGACTGAGCCACCCAGGTGCCCCAGGAAGCTTTTAAAATGCTCATGTTTGAGATCTGAAAGCCCTCAGACTTTCTGACTGGGCCTCAGCCTTGGCTGCTCTGAAACCACCCAGAGGAGTTTTAATAATTTCGGATGACAGATGCCCTGGCCCAGGGACTCTGATGTAAACAGTCTATAGTAGTCTGGGCATAGGGACAACATATGTGTTCATTGACTGTTTATGTTATCAATAAGGCTTTCAATAAAAAATATGCTATTAGTAATTGCGTTTTAGGAAAGTCAGAAGTTATACGCTGATTTTTGACCTCATGCATGGGGGAGGGAGAGTATCAATGTCCCTGACTCCCAGGTTGTTCAAGGATCCGAGGGTGAGGCCTGGTGCTGGGAATTTAACCTCCTCCAGGTGCATCCTGCATTCAGCCGAGCTCATGGTAACTGCTCAAATTTCTTAGTATAGAACCTGAACAATGGAAGGACAGGGTGTGGCAAGTGGCCTGAAAAGAGGTCCTTGTTATAGGGAAATCCAGGGGCATAGGCTTGAGCCCCTCTAGCCTTCTGGGATGGCTTCCTGAGGGGCACTGCTGTGGGGAGGAGGACAGAACACCTAAGGACTGAGTGTGTGGTAGGAGGAAGGGCTCCTATTTTTGTGGGCTTGTCCATTTTCAACATATTTGCTCTGAACTCTTAGGTGAGATAAGAGGAGAAGGACTAGATTCAGATGACACCATTTTACTCAGAGTTCAGCTGGTGCTGGAGTTGTTGACCTAAGTATCCTGCACCATAATGACCCACCTCTATAAACTACCCAAGGATGCCCAAAGTGCACCGACCCTTAGAAATAGCAGGCTGGTCTTGAGACCCAGGGGAAATTCTGGATGAATGATTTTTATAAATGGGCTCAGTCCTTGGGGGGAAGGCAGGACTGGGCAGAAGCTACAGGCTGCAGATGCCGTTTTCCTGAAGTACCTCTCTGAAGACGCAGGCTGTTCCCATGGTAATTTGAGTCAAACCATGGGAGAAGTAGCTCGTCACTGTGTGGTCAGTTAGACATAATATGTGATTTTAGATAATTTTCTTTGACTGCATCTGTTATCAAAAATCACTTCTACCTCTGGAGTTTACACTGCTATTTTTTAAAGGGAAAACTGTGGAAAGTGCATCCTTATCAAAATATCCCCCACTTTCTATTCTCTCTGTTTCTTCCCCCCTCTCCCTCGCTCTCTCTTCTCTCTGCTTTGAAGCCATCAAATTGATTCAGCTCAAGGCTAAATATAGGGATGACTAACAATGATTTCCACAAGAGCCTTAGAAATCGCTTGTAAGCGAGCAAACGGAAAATAGATTATCCAGCAACCACATCAACCAACGTTTGAGACAACAGCCTAAATCCAGCCACTGAAGTGAAATGAAAAGTAATGCTCTTTCCTCAGACGGCCTGTCAGCTGCATCGTCTGAGCAGGAAGAAGGGAGTATACGGATGCTGTGCCCTCAAGGCTGGGTCTGGCTGTGGTGATAATTCCTGGTTGGAGCTGTCCCTGGGAGGGGCTGAGGGGGTTGGGGTGAGTGTCCATTTTCACTGTTCGCATCACAGTGAGTTTTGTAGAAATTAGTTTATGAGATGTGGCTATATTTATCAGAAAGAAAGAAACCCTCCATACATTTCACATCCCTGAAGAGGCCTGGAATACTGGAAACAGGCAGGTCAGAGGGGGCGAAGGTAAGTGGGTGAGTGATGGTATAAGGCTCCAGAAGATGCCACTGAAGAGGCTAGTCCAGAATTGGGATCAAAACAGCTCTTGTTGACTGTGGAAGCTTCTCTTAATCAAGTCCCCTCATTAAGCTGTGCAAAACACCATGACTGCTCATGCCTGGCAGGCTGTTTTCGTCCCAGCCTGATACCTGGGCAAGCAGGGCTCCTGCCCTCAGCCCTATGCCCTTGAGGGCCCTACTCTGTACCCAAGTTAAGAGGTCTGAGGCTCAATAGGACAGGTCAACCTGGAGGGCCCATCTCATCTTCTCTAAGAAACAGTGTTCTCTCCAAGACTCTTTAAAAACAATGGTTTGGGGGTGCCTGGGTGGCTCAGTGGGTTAAGCCTCTGCCTTCAGCCCAGGTCATGATCTCAGGGTCTGGGATCGAATTTGAAGCTTTGCACCATAAGTCCCAGGCTGCCTTGGCGTGTAAGAAGTTGGGGCGGGAAGATAAAACTGGCAGGTGGGGTATGGGGGTCTCAAACTGGCCCTGTCTGGGTACAGTGTTTTAGGATTCAATATCAAAACTTGTCCTCCTGGGTTCATCAGGACAGAAAGACTATATTGTGTATTAGGATTAGCTTGATTGGTAAACTTTAAATGGGGGCCTCCATTTGTGCTCACACCCTAGGATTCAATGTTACTCATGCAATGGTGCGGGTGGGGTCTCTAGATTACTCCTTTCTGTTCCCACCAGTGGGGGTGTTCTTTACCACCCAGAGCCACAAGGATTCTTCCCAGTCCCATTCTGGCTGGATGTACTTGCTATCACATTTACATAATTCCTTTCAGTACTTACAAATTAATGAAACATGAGTATGAAAATCAAGAGCTTTGTTGTTGATGCAAAAAAGGGCAAATTTCTAAAAAACAATGGTATTGAAATAAATGCAGGCAAGACAAGCATACATGATTGGGAAAAAACTTAAGTACTGGAAGGATTCTGCACTTGTTTGCTTCTTATATGAGTATAAATCTTTGCTCCATTTTTAGAACCCAAACGGAAATTACAGCCCATTTGTTACACTTGCAATTCATATAAGGAAGAGAATATGAAGTTCGAACCAAAGGACAAGACACCAGGCTAGAGCCTTGACCCCACATCAAAAGACAAGCAAATCAGTGTGCACTGGTGTGCTTTACATGAAAGGGTTTAATATCTTTATCATTGCCTATAATTTCCCACTTAGCATTTTTGATGAACACTTCAGGGAATGATTCTACATAAGATGCCATCTTATACTGTTATATGGGACACCATAGTGAAAGGTATTAAAGCTTCATAGGCTTCATTTCCGTTAACTCTCATAAAAGTCCAGTAGGATAGATGTGAATGTATAGTCACAGATAATGCAATGAATCTCAGAGAGGAGTCACTTGCCCAAAATCATACAACTAGTGAGAAGAGATTTGAACTCAAGTCCACCTGACTCAGAGTTCAAGAGCTTAACTTCTATGCTGTGCTCCACAGTATGTGCAGTACGTGCAAACAGATGAATGAGGACCTCTAGACTCAAAGCTCCCACTAACTGGGTGCTGGTGCTATGGGGGAGTCAGGGTGCCAGGCAAAAACACAAAAAAAGCCACAGGTAGTACATGGCACAATGTCTGGAGCATTGTTTCTACTTGATGGCAAACAACAGAAAACTTAAAAAAAAAAAAAAAACCTGAAGTGAACTTGTAAATACCATGGAATGAGATGCAAAATACTGAATAACTTCCAAATATAAAACAGAGACTTCCCAGAACTCTGGGAAGCTTTAGCCTATATCCCCACATCCTGTAAGGTCCACTGTCTTTATGGGCCTTTGGGTGGAAATTTGGGGAAGCACAGTTCTATGGAGTATTCTAGAGAATTGCCTCAGGGTCAGGGAGGCTGATGCAGTTGAGAAGGCTAGGGTGAGCCTTTTCTAGTGTGGCCAGGTGTTATTTGAAAGGGATAGCAAGGTTTTGTGGCAGGGCACACTGAGCTGTGCCATGCCAGACTCCAGCATGGGCTCACAGTGAGAGCTGGGGGATTCATGGCGCTTAGGAGGCTAAGAGGGCTGGGATGGCCAACAGCCATCCATGAGGAGCTAGAGAGAGAGAAGACTGCCGAGGTAGAGACCCTCTAGAGGCTGCTTCATAATTCCGCTGAATGTGAAGTGTTCTCCAGCAAAGCTATCAACACCCACCAAAAGAAGTGAAAGTAGGGGAGGGATGACTTTGAGATAGGCATGCCCAGTGTGAATCTCATTCTGCAAGTGCAGACCATCAAATCCAGGAGGCCTAGGGCAGCCTTTCCCTAAGCCCTGGTCAGGGGTCAGAGTCTCCATGCTTCTGTCTAAAATCCCACATCATCCTGATCTCTGGTGAAGCTTTAGAGCAACTGGAAGTCCCGACATCATGTGTAAGGATGTGTTGTTCTGGGGAACCAATGCATGGGGGCTCAGGATTCCCCAACAGGTGAAGAGTCATTGCCAGAAAGAACCATTGCCAGAGAAGCCAGGCATGGGGGGTTTAGGTAAGCCAGACCAGCAGCCAGGGCCCACTATGCCCTGAACCTGCTGGGCCTACAGAAGTCTTTCTAGCAAATTCTCTAATATTCACATAGCATTGGCTCCAGCTTCTCCCATTGACAGAAACTTTTGGATTTATGTCTTATGTAAGTGTCCTGACCTCCGCCTCATTTAGTACAGGCCTTGGCAGTGCATGTCTGATGAATTGATCAAGGCACAGGGCACAGAGGAATGAATGCTGAGCTGTTCCTGGAAGGGAGCCAGGAATAGTGATGTCTACTTCTGTGCAGCTGTGGAATACATTCAATTATTCAGTGCACATGACAACGTTGTGAAGTCTGCCTGAAGAGCCTGGGGCTCGGAGAACTTAACCTGTCCTCCTCAAAGTCATGGAACTGAGGACTTTAGACTCAAGGCACTTACTAGCTCAGCTACCTTGGACAAGTCAGGCTGTCTCCAGGACTCAGTTTCTTCATTGATGGAGTGGGATTAATAGGGCTGTTAGGAAGATCCATGACACAGTGTGAAGATTAAATGGTACAAGGTGCGTAAAATGCCTCCAGCATGAACGGGGGGCATCACTGCCTAGCAGCTGTTCGCTATCATAACACAACAAATAGCTGCTCTCTTTATTAAATGCTTCTGAGGGAGGCGGCTGGGGTAAGGATGAGATGTACAGTACTGTTAGATATAATCCCACAAGTGGTTTATAGCCTGGACCTGACCATACTGAGCAGAGTTACTGACCAAAAGAATAACAATAATGATTCTACACAGAACTGCTTCTGTGCCCCCCGACCCCGCAAGCATTCATGGAATTATTCCTCTTAATAACCCATTCTGTAAGAAAAAGCTAGGACTCATGGAAATGAAATGACTTTCTTAAAACTCCTCAACTTGAAAGAGGAGAGTCAGGACTGCAACTGCCTCTGTAAACCTCTGGGCTCCATTGTGGAGACAGAGCTGGGCTTAGAAGGGCAGTGAGGGCCCTGGGGCCACCAAGGACAAACCAGCACCTGCCTGCCACCAGTAACAACTAGAGTTGTGTCAGGTGAGGGACTCCAGATAGGGCAGGGATAGAGCCCATGTTACCAGACTCAACTGCTGAGTCCCCCCACCTCCCTCATCACCCTAGTAGAAGCTTCCTCTAAAACCATGTACCTTGCCAGGATGCAGAACTAAAAAGTTCATAAATCAGAGAATTGCTGAGTGGCAAACAAGCTCATTTCTGAACTGCAAGAAAGGAAGTGACACTTCCCCAAGGGCTGCAAAGATGCTGTTTGTGAGAGAGGCGTGAGAGGGACATGGCACCATGCCCATGAAGGGACAGGTATGTCTGCAGAAAGGCCTGAGTCCCAGTCCAACTCCGCAAGCACCGTCATTATCCACAGCTCCATGAGCCTCTGCGGTGACCCCCACGACCACTCCTTACCCACCACCTGGCTGCATCATATCCTGCTTGTGCCCACTCCAGGCCTCCTATCACACACAGGATCACTTCACACTTTTTGCTCACGCTGCCCACTTCTCCCTTCCCTTCTCCTGCCACCTTTACTAGCAGCACTGGCTTTCACACTTGCCTGAGAAACCCCAGGCTTTCTCCTGCCCCAAGGCTCTGCACAGGGGGTTCCCTCTGTCGATATCCCTCTTACGCTAGCTCTTCAAATAGCTGATTCCTCCTGTTGTTCAGGTTTCTGTTCGACTGTTACCTCTTCAGAGAGTTCTTCCCCGACCTCCCAATTTAAATTATACTCTGAGGTTATTTGCCATTTTAAATCTTCATGAAGCCTTCAAAATCACCACCTAAAATGATTTTGCTATTTCTTTCTCTCTCTGAGGCAAAGGCCTTGGTCTAGGGTTAGAACAGTGCCTGCTACAGAGTAAGCACTCAGTGAATCCTTGCTGAATTAGCAAACAAATCAGCACAGGGATGAAGGGTTCTGGTGCCAACCATGGGTGCACCTTGCTGGTTGGTGTTCTATGGCTCTGGGTAGCTCTTATGGCTCTGGTCCATACGTAAGGCATCCCCTAGGCTTGCTGCTGGGGGCTATCGGAAGATGGAATAAGGTGGATAGGTGGGAGAGGGCATCCATGTTCCTCGAGCTTTGATGTAGTTTTAATTCTGAGGGACTAGTTATCCTCATCTTGGATTAACTGTGTATGTCTGTGTATGTATTAACAGTATGTACACTGTGTATATAATACATAACTGTGTATGTATTAACAGTAGCCCAAATCCTAACCTTAGAATCCTAACCTATTAGTCATGTGAGATGGTAAGTGATGCAGAATGGAAGGACAGCTGGTTTAAGAGCTGGTAGACCTGAATCTGGGTTCTAGCTCCATCTTTATAACCTGGGTGATCCTCGTAACCATAAAGCATCTGGCTCTCCTCTCTGGAAAATGGTTGAATGTATGAATTTGGGAGTCAGGCAGCCTTAGGTCTGAATTTGAATTAGGTCACTGACTAAATGAGTTTGGCAGGTTACTTAACCTCTTTTTGTTCCAGTTTCCTTATCTATGACATGGAAATCTTAAAACTATCTCGGAGTGGGGACATCAAGATTAAATAAGTTGATGCTTGCCAAGTTGATGCTTGTCTGTGACTGGCACGTACCATCTTCACTGCTGTGACCTCTGGATACCAAGAAGAGGATGTGGCTGTCATCTTCTGAACTGACAAGCAAACCCTCACCATTTACATAATTCTTTAGCTGGGGTAGTTCTCAAAGTGTAGTCTCCGGGCCAACTGTATCAGTATCACCTGGGAACTTGGTAGGTTAGCAAATTCTCAGGCCCCATCTTGACCTAATGAACCAGAAACTCTGGGAGTGGCACCCAGCAATCTAGGTTTTAACAAGCCCTTGCACATGATTCTGATATCCAAGCAAGCTGAAAACCACATTTACAGCCCCAATCATCATCTTCATCTTCTTCTTCTTCTTCTTTTTCTTCTTAAGATTTTATTTATTTATTTTACAGAGAGAGACACAGTAAGAGAGGGAACACAAGCAGGGAGAGAGGCAGGCAGAGGGAGAAGCAAGCTTCCCACCGAGCAGGTAGCTTCATGTGGGGCTTGATCTCGGGACCCCAGGATCATGACCTGAGCCACCTAGACACCCCTAGCCCCAATCTTCTGAACACTAACTTCATATTAAAAACATCTGATGTACTTTAAGATTGTGCCTGCCCCCTCATGCAATGATTCCCATTTAGTTGGTCTGGGAAAGGGACCCAGGCATTGGTATTTCTCAAAGCTCCGTGAGTGATTCACAGGCAGATGGGCCTGAACAACCCAAGTACCCCCTCCCTGGGGGAGAAATGGAGCTTGTTTCCAGCCCTGGAGGCAGATCACTCTTATGACCACTTGACATTTCTTATGATGACAGATATCCAAATCTTCTAGCAGGAACTGGTTAATTCATACTATGAAAAATTATATACTAACAAATTAGAAAATATAGAAGAAATGGATAAGTTCCTGGACACATAAACTTCCAAAACTGAACCAGGAAGAAATAGAAAATTTGAACAGACCAATTACCAGCAATGAAATTGAATCAGTCATTAAAAAACTCCCAAAAAACAAAAGTCCAGAACCAGAGAGCTTCACAGGTGAATTCTAAAAAATATTTAAGAAGACTTAATACCTATTCTTCTGAAACTGCTCCAAAAAACAGAAGGAAAGCTTTCAAATTCATTCTACAAGTCCAGCCTTACCCTAATACTAAAGCTAGCCAAAGACACTACACAAAAAAACTAGAGGCCACCTATTTCTGATGAACATAAATGCAAAAATCTTCAATATTAGCAAACCAAATTCTCTGTACATTAAAAAACATCATTCACCATGATCAAAAAAGATTTATTCCAGAGATGCCAGGATGGTTCCATATTCACCAATCAATCAATATGATACATCCATTAATGAGAGGAAAGATAGGGTGCCTGGGTGGCTCAGTGGGTTAAGCCTCTGCCTTCAGTTCAGGTCATGATCTCAGGGTCCTGGGATCAAACCCCACATCAGGCTCTCTGCTCAGTGGGGAGCCTGCTTCTTCCTCTCTCTCTCTTCCTGCCTCTCTGCCTACTTGTGATCTCTCTCTCTCTCTCTGTCAAATAAATAAATAAATATCTTTTTAAAAAAAAGAGGAATGATAAAAACCACATGATCATCTCAACAGATGGAGAAAAAGCATATGACAAAATACAACATCCATTCATGATAAAAACTCTCGACAAAGTAGGTTTAGAGGGAACATACTTCAACATGACAAAGGCCATATATGAAAAACCCACAGCTAATATCATACTCAGTGGGGAAAACTCACGATTTTTCCTCTAATATAAGGAACAACATAAGGATGTCTACTCTTACCACTTTCATTCAAGACAGTACAGGAAGTCCTAGCCAAGAGGCATCCACATTGATAAGGAAGAAGTACAACTTTCATGATTTGCAGATGACATGATACTATATAGAGAAAATTCTAAAGACTCTACCAAAAAACTACTAGAATTGATAAATGAACTCAGTAAAGTCACAGGATAGAAAATTAATATACAGAAATCTGTTGCACTTCTATACACTAATAATGATGTAGCAGAAAGAGAAATTAGAAAAACAATCCAACTTATAATTGCACCAAAAAGAATAAAATACCTAGGAATAAACTTAACCAAGGAGGCTTAAAACTTGTACTCTAAAAACTATAGAACACCAATGAAAACAATTGAAGTAACACAAACAAATGGAAAGATACTCCATGCTCATGGACTGGAAGAGCAAGTATTATTAAGATATCCATACTACCCAAACCAATCTACAGATTTAATACAATCCTTATCAAGATACCAATAATATTTTTCACAAAACTAGAATAGATAATCCTAAAATGTGTATGGAACTACAAAAGACCCCAAATAGCCAAAGCAATCTTTTTTTTTTTTTTTTTTAAGCCAAAGCAATCTTAAGAATGAAGAACATAGCCGGAGATATCACAATCCCAGATTTTAAAATAGACTACAGAGTTGTAGTGATCAAAACAGTATGGCCCTGACAGAAAAACAGACACATAGATCAATAGAACAGAACAGAAAATCCAGAAATAAGCCCACCATTATATGGTTAATCTATGACAAAGGAAGGAAACATATACAATGGGGAAAAGACTTTCTCTTCAACAAATTGTACTGGAAAACCTGGATGCTACATGCAAAAGAATAAAATGGAGCCACTTGCTTATACTATTCACAAAAATAAATTCAAAATGGATTAAAGTCCCAAATGAGAGACCCGAAACCCTAAAACTCCTAGACGGACACATAGGCAATAATTTCTTTGACATTGGCAGTAGAAACATTTTTCTAGGTATCTCTCTCCCCAGGTAAGGGAAACAATAGCAAAATTAAACTATCAGGACTACACCAAACTAACAAGCTTTTGCATAGCAAAGGAAACC
>NC_081563.1:81352501-81367484 GCF_022355385.1 Mustela nigripes | reverse complement strand
ATCAACAAAACAAAAAGGCAATCCACTGATCAACAAAACAAAAAGGCAATCCACTGATCAACAAAACAAAAAGGCAACCTGATGGGAGAAGATATCTGATACCTTAATCTCCAAAATACATAAAGAATTTATGCAACTCAACACTGAAAAAACAAATAATCCAATTAAAAATAGTCGGAAGACACGAATAGACCTTTTTCCAAAGAAGACACACAGCCAACAGACACATGAAAAGATGATCAACATCACTAATCATCAGGGAAATGTAAATCAAACCCATAATGAGATAACATATTATACTTCTCAGAATGGCTAAAATAAAAAATGCAAGAAACTAAAGTGTTGGCAAGAATGTGGAGAAAAAGGAACCCTTGTGGATTGTTGGTAGGAATGAAAACTATACAATTACTGTGGAAAACAGTATGGAAGTTTCTCAAAAAATTAAAAAATAGAATTACCATATGATCCCGTAATTTCACTACTGAGTGTTTGCCAAGAAAACCTGAAACAAAAATGAGAATTTGAAAAGATATACAAACAACTATATTTATTGCAACATTATTTATGATAGTCGAGATATGGAGTCAAGTGTCCATCCATAGATGAATGGATAAAGAAGATGTGATACACACACACACACACAGTATGAAATATTACTTAGCCATAAAAAAGAACGATATCTTGCCATCTGTAACAAAATGGATGAACCTAGAGAGTATGATGTTAAGTGAAACAAGTCAGACAGAGAAAAGACATATACCATATGATTTCACTTATTTGTAGAATTTTAGAAACAAAACAAATGAACAAACAAAAAAACAGACAAAAAACAGTCTTAAATACAGAGAATAAACTGATGGTTGCCAGAAGGGAAGTGAGTTGGGGGAGACAAAAAAAAAAAAAAAAGGTTATTTAAACTAATATTTATGGAGGGCCCATGACCCCAGCATGCTCCTGGATCTTGGAGGCATAGAAGATACTCCCAGTTCTTTTAAGAAGTATGTGATTTTAGGTGTTCAATCAGAAAACAAAGAACAAACAATAAAGAGTGAGTATGTTGCACTTTCTGTTGTGCCCACAATAAACTGGGTGACCTGAAGGAAGTCACATGAGCTCCCTGGATCTTCACTGAGAACAATCACATTGTACCTACTTCTTAGGGAAGGTGAGAGTATAAAATGGGAAAATGTTTGTGAAAAATATAAAGAATGACATACATCTAAGATGATATTTTTATTTATTGGCTTTATTTTTCTCTTCATAATCCTGAGTACAGACTGCAGACAGCCAGTTAGAAACTCATGGCATTAGCTGGGGATTCATCTATATTCCAATCACTTTCTTCTACTGATGAGGAAATGGAGGTTCAGAGAGAGCATTTGCTTTGCCCAAGGAAACATACGGTAGGTAGGTCACAGGGCCAAGACATGAATGTCTGGCCAGAAGTTCTGAGCCTCTAAATACATCACTCCCAAGAGAGACCTATGAGGAGGATATTGACAGACTGAAGCCAACCAGGGCCTGAATCCATGTGCCATCTGGGGGACTGCTGCAGGGAGAAGGCTCTGGATGCACAGTGTTTTAACATTTGAGGAACTGGCCTGAAGAAGAACAGAGATTGTTCTGCAGACTGCCAGAGGGTAGGAGAGTAGAACAGAAGGTTGTAGGGACATAGAGTACATCACAACATACAGAACACAACCAAAAATAGAATGGAGCTACCTTGGGGGCTATGAGTTTCCTGGGACAGGAGGCATTCCTATATGGTAGACAACAAACTCAGAAAGTCTGTGACCTGAATCCTTTAAGCCACATTGTAGTATGGCGGAGAGGTTGGACTCCATCAGTGCTTTTCAATACACTAAAGTCACTTGGGAAGCTTTTTAAACATACAGATGCCAGGCTCCAATAAAAATTTCTGGGGTGGGGAGCAGGCGTTGATATTTTTCACAGGTTCTCCCAGATGATTCTAATGTCCAGCCAGAGTGTGGAACCACTGAGATTATATGATTCTAAGAAATTCCCTTTAGACAGGAAGGAACCCCCTCTCCCCCAACCAATATGTCATTTCCTTCAGTGGCTGTTAGCTGGTGCTAATTCTTTTTTTCAGGGGACCAAAAAGGGGACGAATGCGGACAACCTTAGCTGGAAAAGATGGTTTTTACTTCCTAGCATGACTGTGATCAATCTATTTTTAAAATAGAATATTATGGAAATCCAGGGTCTTTGTTTTTCAGCTTAAACAAAAGTCTGACTTTTCTGAAAATGTTTTATGTGAGGGCTCACTGGATTTTCCCAAGGAAACACTTCTGCAGACAAGCTTTCATCAAACCTAATCCACAACTCCATCAAGAATGCGTGCTAAGAGAGGTCTGATGCTAAGCACAGTTAGCCTTAGGCCTTTACTCTCCACACCCAGCCCAATAACATCAAGACCTACATTCTCACTCATTCCAGGTAGCATCAGGCCAACACATTTCCCCTAAGTGTTTCATAAGATCTTTGGTCTTTCTGACATTCTCAACTTAGAGAATGAAGTTTCCAACTTATTATTTGCCTGTCTTTGGTGCTTTTTAGAGTGAGAAAACCATAAGGGCCGTACCAATCTCTTTCATAACTGAAGAGAAAGTACCTTTCCTTTTAAAAAGAAAGCTGCCTCATTTCCTAGGGAGAAAATGCCTGCAAAATAAGAGGTCTGCGGATAATGCTGCTGAAGGAGGGAAGGCTTTTCTTCAGGGGAACAAGTATGAGGCTGTGCCAGAAGAGGCCTGGGTTTCAAAATAGGGTGCTCACTCTGATCCTAAAACCCTTCTCATGGTGCTTTGGAGTCTAGGGGTAAAGAGAGATCTCTGTGGTTCATAGACTGTTAGGAGATTAAACAGATGTAAGCTGGTGTGTTACTGGTATGTTAGAGTTCTCCAGAGCAACAGAACCAATAGGATATGTATGTATATATCATGTATTGCAGTGTATCCCATGGCCATATGGGATTTATTCTACTTGTGCAAGTAGTAAATACTGGTTCAATATCTGATAACAGGCCAAAGAATAAAAAATATGATCATATGATCATAACAACTGACACAGGGACACATTTGACAAACTTCAAACAAATCTCTCAGTGTATTAAGAATAAAAGGGAACTTCCTCAACCTCTAAAAGCATCTACCAAAAACCTAGAGTTTACATCAGACTTAATGGTCAAAGACTGAATGCTTTCTCTCCACAGTTGGGAATTAAGCAAGAATGTCTTATCTCATCACTTACTCAAAATTCAAAACAGTACTGGAAGGTCTACTCAGGCAATAAAGCAAGAAAAGAAAATGCATTCTGAGTGGAAAAGAAGAAAGACAAGTGTCTTTATTGCAGAAAACATGATTATCTACTGAGAAAATCCTAAGGAATCTGCAAAAAAGATCTTCTTTAACTAGTAAGTGAGTTCAGTACAGATAAAGAGGATATAAAGAGGATACTTCAGTAAGAGAAGAGGATATAAGATCAACATAAAATGTCAAGTGCATTTCTATATGCTGATAATGAAGTGGAAACCAAAATAAAAAATAAAAAATGCAATTCAACTCTTAGTCTGAATAGTTATAAATCTAACAAAATATGTGTAGGATCATTACATTGAAAATTATGAAGTGCTAAAAAAAAAGAAAGAAAATTGCTGATGAAAGGAATCAAAGAAGACCTAGATACCTGGAGAGATACACTGTGTTCATTGGCAGTAACACTCAACATAGTGTTCTATAGGTTTCATGCAATCTATAGGTTTCATGCAATTATTATCAAAATCCAAGCAAGGTTTTTGAGGAAGGTAGATGAGATATCATTGAGACAATCTTATTCTAAAATTTACATAGTAAAGCACAGGACTTAGAATAGCTAAAACAATCCTGACAAAGAAAAATAAAGTGGGAGGAGCCATTCTACCCATAATTAAGGCTTGTGTATAACTACAGAAGTCATGATAGCATGGTAGTGACAGAGGGCTAGACATATGGATCAATGGAACAATAGCAAACTCAGAAATAGACCCTCATAAATATGCCAACTAATTTTTGACAAGATGCAATGGCAATTCAATAGCCTTTTCAACAAATTATGTTGGAGCAATTGGACATATGTAAGTAAAAAAAAAGAAAGAAAGAAAGAAAAAAAAAACCATGAGATAAAACTCACACCTTATATAAAATTAATTCAAATGGCTCATGGATATAAAAATAAAACCCAAAACTATAAACTTTTTAAAAAAAAATTATAGGAAAAAATCTTCACGAACCAGAGCTATGCAAAGACTTCTTAGACTTGACACCAAAAGTGTGATGCAGAGAAAGAAAAATCGACTAGTTGGATCTTATCAAAATCAAAAACTTTTGCTCTGTGAAAGCTCATGTTCAAAGCATGAAAAAACAAGCTACAGACTGGGAGAAAATATTTGCAAATCACAAATTTGACTAAGGATGAGAATCTGGAATATACAACAACTCTCAAAACTCAACAATCCCATTATAAAATGGGCAAAAGACATGCACAGACATTTTACTAAAGAGAATATACAGATGGCAAATAAGCACATGAAAAAAAATATTTACTTTTAAATACATCACCTGGAGAAGGCAATTAAAGTGAAAACCGCTAATGAGTGGTACTCCTGGAAACAGACAAAAGCACAAAACAAAACAAAACAAAAACCCTCCTGAGAACAGACAAAAGGAAATGGGATGGGTCTCTAGTAGCTCCTCCCATAAACACAGCGGTCCTCTCTAGCTCTGGAAGGAAACCAGGCTCCAGAGGGCCACCAAGCAGGGGCACCATGATTCTCCCATCTGACTCCTCTGTTCAAATAAGTAAAGAAGAAACTGAGCCAAAAGAAAGCACGCCGTAATAGACCCCACAGGACTTCCGGGTTAATTGGAAGTCTTCCTACGGAGGGTTTGGATAAAGAGGCAGTAGCACAATAGCACAGTGTCATTGGACCTTGTCCCCCTCTCCTGATTACACTCCTTCCCCACACCTTTCTTGCCACCTTTCCAGGGTCTGAAGGCTCTGTCTGAGCCACACAGCATTCTGAGGTTGATACTAATTTTTGGCAAGATGCAAAGGCAATTCAACAACCTCTTCGACAAAGTGAACTTCTAAGCTGGTCTAGAAAACCAAACAGCATTCCTTTCCTGAACACACCACAGCCTTGCCTGCTTTAAAGGGTAGTGAGAAGACAGATGAGTTAATAAAGGCAAACAGCTTTGCAACTTGTCCATAGACAATCATATGTAATCACTAAGTGGCTCATGCTCCCCTTACTGTTATCTATGCCTCCTGAGACCACTTAGGTGATGCCAAGAGCCTGCAGTATTTCATCTCCAGTTCCTGCTTCATCAGAGCAAAGTCCTAATCACTGTGTAGTAACTGTCAGTTGAGGTAGCATCCGACCCTGTCCTGCAAGGGAGAACCATGGTGCCCCTGCTCCATGGTCCTCCAGAGCCTACTTTCCTTGCAGAGGGCAGCTCTGTTAATGCAGAGGAACTACTAGGGACCTATCCCATTTCCTATTAGGTGCTTTTGTCTTTTCCAGGAATACCACTCATTAATGCTTCTTACTTTAATCACCTTCTCCAGGTGACATATTTAAGATTAATGAGGAATTTGTTCTCATCCAACTAGTTAGGGCAACAGACCTATTTTTTCCCCTTCAAATGAATCTTCTAGGTAAA
The DNA here is from genome assembly GCF_022355385.1 of Mustela nigripes. Classification (NCBI taxonomy): domain Eukaryota; kingdom Metazoa; phylum Chordata; class Mammalia; order Carnivora; family Mustelidae; genus Mustela; species Mustela nigripes. Next base: position 81,361,767 of record NC_081563.1, on the reverse strand, counting down.
ATAATGAAAAAACGTGTTTCCCTCTCCCACCTTGGCCCTACTCTGAATGTTTCTGGCAGCTCTGAGCAGAGCTGATATGTAAAAATCAGATCCTTTATTGCTCATTAATTAGCCCACACTAGCCCAGGCAGACAGACTCTGCTGGTGAAGAAAAGGGATGGTCACAGGAAGGGCGCCTGTGGATGTAGTAGATGCTTGTGTGTAATGAGCATTTGAACAAAGAGCTTCTTGTGTTGGGTTTCTATGGACAAGAGGCACCCCTGGGTAGGCTGGGCTAAGTTATTGGCTGAAAATGTGGGCTTTTGAAAAGAAGAAGAAGAAGAAGAAGAAGGAGAAGAAGAAGAAGAAGAAGAAGAAGGAGAAGGAGAAGGAGGAGAAGGAGAAGAAGAAGAAGAAGAAGAAGAAGAAGAAGAAGAAGAAGAAGAAGAAAAAGAAGAAGAAAAGGCTTTTTCCTCAGTTTCATGGTTTGAAATGACACGTATTGACTGCTTGTTGGGGTCTGTGTCCAGGGAGATCTCACTCTCTGAGACAGGCAGGAAAGTCTAGGTATGTGTTCCTAACCCACTGGCTGAGGCTTCCATGTGCCCTGCACCTTTCCCTCTGGTAGCACCCACCTCACAGGCCAGAAATGCCTTCTTCACGTGTCTCTGGCCCACAAGAGAGTGTAGGGTACTTGAAGGTAGAAGTTGCATCTTCTCAAATGGAGGACCTTGCACCCTCTTTCTCTGGAGCAGATGCATCTTGGTCTGGTTTGGGAGGACTCTGGACACTTTTGCACTTCTGATAAACCATGATAGGTTATCAAGTGGGCCTCACAGTCCTCTCTCCTCCCTTCCTCATGTATGCTAACTCCTCCATGCTTTAAGGTTTGGTGTTCCATTGGTAAAGAGCCCATTTTCAAAAGGACTGTGCAATCTGGCTGATCTTGACACAGTAGGATGTGCGGCTCTCAAGCCCCCAGATGGAATACACAGGGGCAGAGAGTTAGTGTGTCTCACCTTGTCCAACTTACGCTGACCTGGGAGCTAGATGTACCCAGACAGCTCAATGAACAAACCTCTGATGGAAGCAAACACTAGCTTCCCACCTGGAATGGTCAGAGAACCACCAATCTGGGCCCACAGTTGGGACTGAGTATGAGGGGGAGGAAGGGAATAGTAGTAATTCTGAGGCTGAAGAAGACCAGTGTGGGAAAGACGCAAGCGATGAATCCTTTTAATTCTTGAAATGCATCAGTCCCCACTGCCCTACTTTCAGCACAGGGAAAGCCAATCACATCCTGCTTTTCATGAAAATGAAGTAAAGAGCTCCATTCGTTAAAACAGCAGAGAGAAGACCTCTGAGATGGAGTTGCCAAAGTGAGCAAATAAAACACAAGACACCCACTTAAATTTGAATTTTAGATAAATGAGGAAATTTTTTAGTATATGTATATCCTGTGCAATATTTGGGATACACTTGTACTAAAAATCATTCCTTGTTTATCTAAAATTCACATTTGCCTTGGTGTCCTGGGAACTCTGAGAGGTAAAGGCCACTATCGAATGGCCACAGTGTGTTCTGTTCATACGTAGGTGGTGGCCACGTGGAGGAGGGTGCAGAGGTGGTGGACCCACCCCAGGGTGACCTAGAAAGGCTACGGAGAGTTAAGAGAGAAGGCCACCTCCATCATAGGAATGATCGGGGCATCAACCACTATGTGAGAGGGATTAGCAGAACATGATGGAAGCACAGATGTGTTCCTGTCCAAAGTTCTGAAAGCTCAGGAACGACATCAATGTTTCACATTAGGGAAATGGTATTTAAATGATTATGGTTTAGGGTGGGTATCAGAGAGACACTAGAGCACACGTTTAGAAGCAGATTTTTACAAGTGTGAAAAAAGGCCCATCATCTTTCATTCCGAGGAGCCCTCAGCTCCCCCATGCAGGCCTCCTGACAGGCCCGGGAGCCACACAGCTGAATGAGAAGGGTTTCTGCCCTGCAGTTACGCTTGAACTCCTCAGGCCCAAACCTCATCTCTGCTGCTTCCTATAATAATGTAACTGGTGCCCATAGCAATTATATTCAAACATAACACCTCACTAAAGATGTCACCAAGAGCCTCTTCTAGCATAGCAAGTGGGGACTAAACATGCAATGCCCAGCACATACTTCTAAAGCTCAGCCAGAGCTGTCTCCTCATGGTGCCTGCTCTCCCTCCACTCCCCACTTCTCCACCCCTCCTATCCTCCCCCTACCTTTAAGAATATTGCCTTCTTCCTGAGATCTCTGTGCCCTTTGCTCTGCAGATTAATGCAACCTGATATTCAGGCTTTCCTGGGTCTCCACCCCACCCTCTCTCTCTGTGCGGCACATTAGTGGGGTGAGGTGGGTTGGCAGGATTACACATCATAATAACATTGTTTTCCTGATAAACAGCTATGCCATAGGTTGATGTGATGATTAAAGAAACCACAGATGTAAAACCGCTAACAATAAGCCTAAAGCATGGAGCACACTCAATAAATGTTAGTGTCCTTCCCCCACCCCCAGATGCAAAGATCAAATGGGTCTAAAAGCATTTTCAAAGTAGAGCACACAATAGGAATGTATTCTGATGAAATCACTGTTCTGATGCTGAGATAAAAGGAGGCAAAGAAATGGTCTAACCCAGCTGGGTATGGGGGTCAGCGTCCTTATATGGGCTGATTCCCATAATGGGATGAGTACCCCTCACCCCGAAGAGGAGGTCCCCAAAAGGTGGAGATGGTGGGGGGAGCAGGGATGCTTTAAGGCTAAAAGGGAGAAAAATAGGAACTGTGTCTTGGGTGGGGGTAGGGATTGAGACACTGATCTGTGAGCCAAAGAAACCCTTCTAGAAGAGTGGGTTCGCAGGGCATGATCCTTATCTGTAGCTGGAAAACAGCATGGTTGGGGCTATTTATTTCTTTGAAGTCTATTAAACATACACATATATGATTCACTCCCTCTTTTTCTAGTTTTTGCCTTAATGTTACAATGGGACACAAAAAGAATGAAAAACGCAGTGCTCCGCAGTGCTTTCTAGAAGCCTCAATTTTTTTCTCCACGAAGAAAATGAAATCATGGACCCCCATGGGGTTTCAATCAGTGTTCTTGTTATGGGCTGAGTTGTGTCTCTCCAAAATTCACATGGCCATGGTGATATCTTGCTCTGCATGGATGAGGCCTGCTGTGCTTGGTGGGCCAGAAGAGAGGAAACAACTTCATTGGGTTTTCAGACAGTTGAAGCCTGGAAAGCAGTCATTTTCCTTGAACCAGCTGTGACAAGCTGAGGACCGCATAAGCCTCACTACAGTGTGCAAGGCAGGAGCGCCAGGTCAGGAAGAGACCATAGGACCTCAAAGAGGCTCAGGCCTACAGGACACATGTGGGGATGTGGGGAGGCTCTACTTTAGTGCTTCTAAAGCAAATGAAATCTGGCTCAGAGCAGATTTTTCCTGAGCAGGCCTAAAATCTGCCTTCATTGGGACTTCCCGCCCCCCACCCTGCAGGGTTCCACGAGAACCAGGAACCTTGTGGAGTACCAGGGAACAGCGGGAGCCCTTGTCCTTTCAGGCGCCAGGACTGCCCCACTGTGCACACTATCCCATGCATGGTCCTTTGGAGGGGGCTCTGCTGCTTAATGATCACAAAGGGTGAGTTAATGCGGGGAGCTATGGGATCTGTAGTCAAGGCCCACAATCTTTCTCACAAGAGAAAGGACACCTTTGTCCTTTCCCACAAGGACACCACAATCTTTCTCCTCAGCAGTCCTGCCCTCTTGCCAGAGCATGTCCAGGGAGGAGGGTCTTGTCACCACTGATGAGAACCTTGAACTTTTTCCTTCCTAGACTTGGGAGTTAGTTCATGTGCTTCCTCTCTCTATCTCTCTATCTCTCTCTCTCTCTGTCTTCTCTCTCTATATATATGATTGTTCTCTTCTTCCCTCCCTCCATCCTCCTCTCCCCCTAGAATAAGCTCAGTTTTGCAGAAAAACAAAAGCCAGGAGGGTAAGGTAAATTCAAGCAGGAAGGTGGGGTACGGGTGGGTAGTGGGTAAGAAAGTGGGGACAAAATGCAAATACACACCTTGACAATCATCCCCTCATACCCTTTCCACAGAGCTTTGCTTCTTGGCCCTGGTCTGGGGTCAAGAGATCCTCAGGGTCCAATTCAGGCCCAGATGCCTTGCAGCCGCACTTAAGGCCACTGAATGGCATTTCCCTCTCTGCGTGGACTATGTCTTGCTCATTGTGATAGCTGCTGTTTACTGAGAGCATTCCATTGCACTCAGTAGTTTTGCATCAATTATCTTTAACCCTCATGGTATTTGAAAGTAGGTGTTATATTATCACCTTCTAACAGAAGGTGATGTTCAGTCACAGGCAGACCCCAAAGACCTCAGAGCAGATGGTTGCCCAAGTGGCTATGAACGTGGGTCTGAGTGGTTCTAAAGCTGCCCCTCTCAGCACTCAGCCCAGTGCCTCCTTCTGAAAGGTGCTCAGCAAATGCATGGGGGCATTTTCCTCCATGGGGGAAATGCCAGGAAAGCAGGAGTCAAGACCAATCCCATATACCTTCCTTGGGCTGCTTAGCTGAAGAAATCCTGCTAAGAAAGGGGATAAATGGTGTGGGGGAAAACAGAAGCTTATTCAACATAAATTTCAAGACCCTTGTTCAATGGAAGCCTCCTTCCATTTCCCTGTCAGAAGCAGAGGCACATGCTCAGGGCCCGAAGCAGCGGCTGCTTTCCCTGCACACAGGCTGGAGAGCACTGTGTAAGTGAAGTGAATTCCATGGGTGCTTCTCTCCTACTCCAAACTTTCTGGGGTTCAGCTTTATGGCTCCAGACATGGGAAAGTGTCCCTATTCTCTTTCTGGACAGGTCACATTAGGAATAGAATATGTCTTAGAAAAACATTTCTAGACAACAGGTCATGCTTCAAAAGACTTTGAAGCCTACTCTTTATAGCACCATATATAGCTTGGGTGAGTGGGGGTCGGGGTTGTAACTGTGGACCTGTGGGAGTATGTGTGTGAGTTTATGCATTCGTGTATCAGCCCCTCTGCCTGGCTCTACCATGAGCCCCCTCTGCGATATCCAGACTATTTAAGAGGGGCACGGGACAGCCATAGGAATCTTCAGCAAACCTGCCATTCACACAAACAGCTTTAAACTTTATCTCTGCCCTAACAACAAAGCCAGTAGAGTTGGAGAGCTCCAGAGCCACTCTCTTCAGGCATTCTTCAACTTTGTTTCCTCTGTTGCTACCTTCTCTGAAGTCATTATTACTCATTAGGTATATTGCACAGAAAGAAAAAGTAGGACAAGGATTAAAAAAAAAAAGAAGAAAGAAAGAAAGAAAAAATCACCTTCAGGAGAAGCAGTCATATTGTGTAAAGCTATTTTGAACTTGCATGAGATTTTTTTGAAGGGGGAAATACTTTGTGTAGGGCTGGCTGCTGTCACAGCTGTCTGAAGAATAAGTGCCCATCCCAGAGCCTTTCATATGTTAAACACATGATCTCTGAATTCCATTTTTAAGAGATAATTCTGCCCAGTGGGATAAGCAACCTCTATGTCTAGGTTCTACACAATATAGGCCACCTTGAGGATCCCCAGCTAAACAGGAACAAGGGAATCCTGAGAACTCCCCGTAAATGGACAGAAAGAATGAGAGAGAAAAACATGAGCCCAGCCCTCTGGACAACACGTGCCTCTCAGGGTCAGAGCAAGGCCAGTGGGCACGCTGTGCCCAAGGGAGTCTTAGAAAGTCAGAAGCTTTGGAAAGAAACATCCCAGGTCATTCCACTCTGACATACACCAGCGCTCCATGCTGAAGGCTCTGCTGCTAAAATGAGTATATTTAGGAAGCATAAAATGTACAGTAGGATCAGTACAGGTGACAGGTTGCAAGGTGTCTAGAATTAAGGCTTCCTGGCTATGATGCTTAATTTCATTAATTTTGTTAATTTGTTAAATTGATAGTTAATTTGGCTGGGCCATGGTGCTTAGGAACGTAAAAAACATTCCGGTTGTTTCTGTGAGGGTAGTTTTAGATGAGATTAGTGAACTCTGAATAGAGCAGATTGCCCTCCATAATGTAGAGGAGGCTCATCCGATCAGTGGAAGGCCTACATGAAACAGAAACCTGACTTACCCTGAAGAGAACAAAATTCTGTAGACAGATGGCCTTTAGACAGATGGCCTTCAGACCTGAACTGCAGCACTGGCTTTTCCTGGTCCTCCAGTCTGCCAGCCCACCCTGCAGATTTGGGACTTGACAGTCTCTAAAACCACAAAGAAAATTTATAGTGGATATAAATAATCTCTCTCTGTAAGACAGATGATAGATAGATAGACAGACAGACAGACAAAGATATATAGATCTCTGGAGAGAGAAAGAGAAAAAGAAACAGACATACAGACATCCTGTCAGTTCCATTTTCTGGAGAATCCTGACTAATACACCGGAGGAAGAAGGCCTTGACCTAGGACTTAATGGAAGGAGGAATGCAGTAGGAGGTACGGCACAGTAGGAGGTGCGGTAGTATCTGCACTTGAGTGTGAGACCTGGTCTTAGTCTGCCATGGATGGGGTGTGCTCCACATGCCCAGACTGCTGTGGCTGCTTGCTACACTTGCTTTCCAGGGCATAACCAACTGGTCTGCCTTTGATGCTGGGCTATTAAGATGGTTTCCACAGGTCTAGAGGCATTAGTTCATGCAATCTTGTTTTTCTCTCTTTCACAAAGTAAGGGAGAGGGAGGGAGGAAGAAAGCTGGACTAGAATTTAGCTTTGCTAAATGGTTCTTGCTTAGTTACGCTTCCCTGAGTCCCATGGTGTCCTGCACATCCTTCACTCTACCATGGAATCACATCACTATAGTAGGCCATCACTGAGCTGGTTGGCTAAGAAAGCAGCATTCCTGCTTTTCTAGAAACTTCCATACAATTCCCTATGGAAAGCATTTAACAATTGTGGGTTGTGCTTCTGATCAAGAAGAAGGCATCGGATAAAACAACGGCATGTGGTTAAAGGCAAAGACACCCCCAAATCTTAATTATTTTAAATGGTGAAAGTATGTGAAAAGTCTTATAATATTAGAGTTAAAATGTACCATTAGGAAGGATTTAATCTATTTTTTCAAATGAAGTACAAAATCTAGATAATTATGTAGAATATTTATAGTACTTATAACCCATCTTATTGAGCAGATCTGAGAATAGAACCTACATTTCCAAATAAACATTCCATTTACCTCACTTTAAGAAGGTCTTTGAGAAGTGGTATTTGTGCAGTGTCTACAAGTTTGTGGTAATGGCTGTAACATTTACTGACTGCATAAAATAAAAGTCTACTCTATTCATGTTCTTATTAAGATTAATGTGTTCACTGTGAAAACTGCTAATTAATTGTAAAAACAATGATTGTTGTTCCTTCTTAGAGTTTACCTGAGCTTTGGGGAGTCAGTTTGGATAGCCAACAACTCTTAAAATTGTTATCCAGGGGATACCTAATTGGTGATTTTTTTCTCTCTCAAAAACAGTTTCTATAATAGGAAGTGAACTTTAAAGTCATTCTGGGGAGGATTCCTTTCTAAAAGTAGCTATTATATTCTCTAAACACTGCATTAACTGATTGGCAAGATGAAAACTTGACTGTTCAGTGGGGGAAGGCAAGTCAGAGCATGGAGCAATATGTAATCAAGTGGTAAATCCATAGGCAGGGGTGTAAGGGCTGCAGGAATGCTACAAATATGAAGACAACAGCAGGAGGGATTGACTCAGAACTGGAGGATGGAGTCAGGCCAGGGCCTGCAAATATGACTGTAGAAGACAATGGGACTGGAGAGCACACAGAGGTTGATTTTAATGCAAATGGTTGCAGTCTCTTACTGCTCCTTTTTTTTTTTTTTTCTCTCCTACAGTTGCATTATCTCTTCTTCCTATCTTCAGGCAATGATTTCCAGGCATCATTCTCTTCTCACTTGCCATGCCGGAAGCCTTGCAGTGCTACTGTGGCAGCCTTAACTAGATAGAATATCAAAATCTTCAAACTGCTTTATTCAAGCCATCACAGCATCACCCCATCAAAATTGCCTCAGCCAATGACCACCATAGAACTATACAGCCCAATCCAGTGAAAACTTTTCAGTGTTCATACTTGCATACTTTTCAAGAGCTTTTGGTACAGCTTGGCCCCTCTCTCCTGGAAACACTTTTCTCTCTTATTTCTGGGATATTATACTCCCAGCACCTCTACTACTGTGTTCCTCCTTCTGGATCACCAGAAACTCCTCCAGTACACAATGTTTACATGTTGGGGTTCCCTTGGGGCTTGGTCCTGGGTCATCTTCCCTTTTTCTCCACTCTTTTGCTCTCAAAGAGAATTGCATGCCCTGCCCAGAAATACCAAGGTATCTAGGAAGTAGCAGTATGTAGAACACTCCTCACTAAAAGAAACCCAACATCCAGGCCTGGCAAAAGCCTTTCTATCTCCTCAGGCAGCAGCAGCAGCAGAAGTAGCAGCAGGAACCAGCTGGAGCTCAACAGCACCAGATAAGACAGGCAGATCAAAGACTGAAGACCCTACAAAAGATCCTACAAAAGCAAGGCAAGACACACATACTAAACCTAAACAGGGTATATAACTAATATGAAAAAAAATAGGACCCAGTCTCCTAATAGAATAGACAAAGTTTCCAAGATAGAATTAAATTAAAAAAAAAAATCACCTGTCAGACCAAGAACAAACAAACAAACAAAAAATCACATCTTCAGTGAGGAAAGACAAAGCAACTAGCACCCACACTGAGATGAATCAGGTATTGGAATTATTGATAAGATTTCTAAAGTAGCCATTATAAAAATGCTTTAATAATTGATAACAAATTCTCTTGAAATAGATGAAAAAAATCTGAGCAAAGAAACAGAAGCTATTAAAAAAAGAAGAAGAAGAACCAAATAAAAATTGCAGACCTAAAAACACAATGTCAAAAATCAGAAAAACCTTACTGGATGTGCTCAATATTGAATGGAGATGAAAAAGGATAGAATCACGGGGTGCCTGGGTGGCTCAGTGGGTTAAGCCGCTGCCTTCAGCTCAGGTCATGATCTCAGCGTCCTGGGATCAAGTCCCGAATTGGGCTCTCTGCTCGGCAGGGAGCCTGCTTCCCTCTCTCTCTCTCTCTGCCTGCCTCTCCATCTACTTGTGATTTCTCTCTGTCAAATAAATAAAGATTTTATTTATTTATTTGACAG